>NC_134370.1:32701136-33004166 GCF_035582795.1 Mycteria americana
CTTGTAGTGGGGGGCCCAAAACTGAACACAGTATTCAAGGTGCGGCCTCACCAGTGCCGAGTACAGGGGCACAATCACTTCCCTAGTCCTGCTGGCCACGGTATTTTTGATACAAAGTCAGGATGCCATTGGCCTTCTTGGCCGCCTGGGCACACTGCTGGCTCATATTCAGGCGGCTGTCAACCAACACCCCCAGGTCCTTCTCTGCCAGGCAGCTTTCCAGCCACTCTTCCCCAAGCCTGTAGCGTTGCATGGGGTTGTTGTGGGCCAAGTGCAGGACCTTGCACTTGGCCTTGTTAAACCTCATACAATTGACCTCGGCCCATCCATCCAGCCTGTCCAGGTCCCTCTGCAGAGCCTTCCTACCCTCCAGCAGATCAACACTCCCACACAACTTGGTGTCATCTGCAAACTTACTGAGAGTACACTCGATCCCTTCGTCCAGATCATTGATAAAGATGTTAAACAGAACTGGCCCCAACACAGAGCCCTGGGGAACACCGCTTGTGACCGGCCGCCAACCGGAGTAAACTCCATTCACCACAACTCTTTGGGCCTGGCCATCCAGCCAGATTTTTACCCAGCGAAGAGTACACCTGTCCAAGCCATGAGCAGCCAGTTTCTCCAGGAGAATGCTGTGGGGAACCATGTCAAAGGCTTTACTAAATCTAGGTAGACAACATCCACAGCCTTTCCCTCATCCACTGAGTGGGACACCTTGTCATAGAAGGAGATCAGGTTGGTCAAGCAGGACCTGCCTTTCATAAATCCCTGCTGACTGGGCCAGATCACCTGGTTGTCCTGTACGTGCCGTGTGATGGCACTCAAGATGATCTGCTCCATCAGCTTCCCTGGCACTGAGGTCAGGCTGACAGGCCTGTAATTGTCCAGATCCTCCTTCCGGCCTTTCTTGTAGATGGGCATCACATTTGCTAACTTCCAGTCAACTGGGACCTCCCTGGTTAGCCAGGACTGCTGACAAAGGATTGAAAGCGGCTTGGTAAGCAGTTCTGCCAGCTCCCTCAGTACCCTTGGGTGGATCCCATCCAGCCCCATAGACTTGTCTGTGTCTAAGTGGTGTAGCAGGTCACTAACCATTTCCCCTTGGATTATGGGGGCTTCACTCTGCTCCCCGTCCCTGTCTTCCAGCTCAGGGGGCTGGGTACCTGGAGAACAACTGGTCTTACTATTAAAGACTGAAGTAAAGGTGGCATTAAGTACCCTAGCCTTTTCCTCATCCTTTGTCACTATGTTTCCCTTCATGTCCAATAAAGGATGGAGGTTCTCCTTAGCCCTCCTTTTGTTGCTAATGTATTTATAGAAACATTTTTTATTGTCTTTTACGGCAGTAGCCAGATTAAGTTCTAGTTGGGCTTTGGCCCTTCTAATTTTCTCCCTGCATAACCTCACAACATCCTTGTAGTCCTCCTAAGTTGCCTGTCCCTTCTTCCAAAGGTCATGAAGTCTCCTTTTTTTCTTGCGTTCCAGCCAAAGCTCTCTGTTCAGCCAGGCTGGTCTTCTTCCCCGCCGGCTCGTCTTTCGGCAGACGGAGATGGTCTACTCTTGAGCTTTTAAAATTTCTGTCTTGAAGAATGTCCAGCCTTCCTGGACTCCTTTGCCCTTCAGGACTGCTTCCCAAGGGACTCTGTCAACCAGACTCCTAAATAGGCCAAAGTCTCCCCTCAGGAAGCCCAGGGTAGCAGTTCTGCTGACTTCCCTCCTTACTTCTCCATGAAGCAAAAACTCTATCATTTGGTGATCGCTGTGCCCAAGACAACCTCCAACCATCACATGGCTCACAAGTCCTTCTCTGTTCACAAACAAGAGGTCCAGCGGGGCACCTTCCCTCGTTGGCTCACTCACCAGCTGTGTCAGGAAGTTATCTGCCACACACTCCAGGAATGTCCTAGACTGTTTCCTCTCTGCTGTATTGTATTTCCAGCAGACATCTGGTATGTTGAAATCCCCCACGAGAACAAGGGCTAGCGATTGTGAGACTTCTCCCAGTTGCTTATAGAATATTTTGTCTGCCTCTTCAGCAGCTTAATTAGCTCATTAAGTTTTTTTATCATATCAGCATAAGTAAATTCTCCACATTTATGTTCATCGGTGATTTTTAAATTAATAGGGTAAATTTTATCATAAATAAATGAGGCAAATGGGTAGCTTGGGAAAGACTAAGCACAGGGACAAATTCTACTTGTGTTTGTGCATACACACGGATTTTCAGTAGAGAAATGAGAGTACTTGTCCTCAAAGTGTAGTAAGCTATATACAGCTCAGTCAGTGGTTTTATTTGCTTCATAGTAGGCCTCCAGCAAAAATACACATTGCTTAGTTTTCCAGTGAGTCCTAACAAAGTATCCAAACCAGGTATTAAAAAGAAATCAACACGTGTGTTTTATTCAGACCCACGCTGGGTAGAAAGTCTGTGCCCCTTCAGTGCACAGGGTTCTAGAAATGTTCGTAAGAGTTACGTGCATGCACTGTCAGGACCCTGCAGGTCTCTGGAGTGTAAGGGCTAATGTATTAAACTATTTTACTTCTCACTTCACCTTAAAGCAGTGTGTGTTATAGGCATTAAGGCTAATGATCTTGATATATTTCCAGATCCCTGCAGGAGTTTAACTGTGGGCAGAAATGAAAAGTAATTTATTTGGCAATCTTCCTATATTGAGTCTTGATTGATTCAGAAAAGCTTTATAAAAAAAAATTTAAATCTTAGAAGGGAACTCTCAAAAGGCTTGAGATGCAAGGTGCATGGTATAGGGAAGAATCCTTTGCTAGCAGAGGCTGGGCTTACATTTCTTGAAGAGTTACGGTAGCTGCGATTCCTCAGTATCTCGGTCAATAAGTGCAACTAATTATCTGCAGCACAATTTCAGACAGTCTAAAACAACAAATTTCAGCTTAAATGAAATACATATTCTTACATAATGTACAGAAATACATCACTCACAATGTGCAGCAGTAAGTGCCTTTGATGGATTTACATACTTCCACAGTTAGTAAATATTTCATGCTATAGGTACTATATAGCTATATACCGACTAGTATTTTTACCAGTCCAGCTCTGCACCTTGAAGTTGTTTGAGGTTTTGAAACAATTTCCCTTTTCAGATTTGGTGAAAAAAATCTAGGTCTCTAAAAACAAATTATTTGAATTTTCTTCTTAGGGTACTAACATTTTTTTAAATTTTGGGTATATTTATTTTCATCTTTTCTATTTTAGCTCAAGTTACAAATAAGAACTTAAGAACAAAGAGAAGAAATTGGATTTAAAGCTTTGTTTCCATAAATTTGTGGAAATGGAAAATTCCATGTGAAAAAGAGGTTCCTTATTAAGATTTTCAGTTTTGCTGAGTTGATATTTTGTAGCAAGGGAAAAATGTCTGAAAAATTTCAACTAGATCTTATTAAAGTCTATTGGCTAATAATATATCTTCATAAAAATCAGGTGTTGCACACAAACCCTTCTGTGGAATGCAGAACAAAAATAAGAGACTTTCTTGGACAGTGTCTGGATTATAAACCCTGATATGAATGGTTTGTACAAATTTTTCTTAGCACAAGTCATAGATGTCAGCCATTGAAAGCTGGCTGATTGTCATTTATTTTGCCTGTTTTGATATTGCAAGTGATACATTTTTCCTGCTAAAAATATGGATCCAGATTTCAGCCTCGCTGATCTTCTCTTGGGTGGGCCAGAGAGATCTCATCTGACTTTGGATACACAGTGTTAGGGGACTTTGACATCTCATACATGAAAAACTTTCTAAATTCTGGAACTCAATTTTAGGATTATTTCTTTAATTTTTGTTTAGGCATAATTTTTACTTTACTGGCTTAGTGTCCTCAATGCCTGGTTCTGTCATGCGTCAAACTTACTGCAGCAGAAATTACTGGCATTTCATAGGTTTTCAAGGTTTATTATTCTGCTATAAAACTGCTTCGACTGTAAGAATAGAGAGAGGGAGAGAGGAAAAAGAAATATTTTCAATGGTAAGGTATAAACATAGAATCAGTCTTTATTCAGAAAACAGAAGGTAAATGTATTTATAAAATGTTAGCTGCCCTAGGTTTTGCATTAAAAGGTCACTTTGGGATTAAAACAAACCTAATCTAAAGAAAGTGTGTCCCTCCTTAATCATTTTGAGAAAAATGTTCCCTTCTCCACCTGCAAAAATCCCTGATATATTTGGCCTGCTGCCATTGTTCAGTTTATATGCAAAACCAGGCTCAATGGTAACAGCTATGCATGTAACAACAGAAATGATTTTATATTTTGAATATTATGTGATCTCCTTGCAAGGCAGTATATAGAAAGAAAAGAAGAAAACCCAATAATTCAGAAATGGGAAGGAGATTTATTACTTTCAGCTATTCTGTTAGTCTCTTTGACCCAGTCACAGGATCTGAGACTCAAAAGGCTCCCTCTTTGTGACAGCCAGATTTCACCTGGCTCCTCCACTTACCAATGGATACATTTTTTTGGTTGCAAGTAGAGGTATATTTGTATGGATTGCTTTTATCATTAAGGGCTCTACACTACATAGTGACATGAATACATGGAAAATGGTTCAGAGAGAGGTGACAAAAATGATAAAAGGATAGGAGAGCATGACCTATGAAGACAGGTCTCGGGAACACACTATATACAGCCTGCCTAAGGGGCTATAACTAACAAATACTTGAGAAGAAACATGAGAGGAAGAGGAGGAGGAATTATTTAAGGTGATCATGGGTGGCTTAACAGGAAGTAATGGCCTGAAGCTAAACAGGGAATGCTTTCTAACAGGGAGGTCAATTCGACAATGTGAGCGCTTGGCAAGAGAGATCAATGAGGCACTGTTCTTCAGGGTGCTGAAGAGTTCACTAGATAAAACACTTTGGTAACTTAGTCTAGCAGTTTTTCCTGAACTAGTTTGAGGGATGTTCTAGATGATCCAGGGGTCCTTCTGAAGACATATCAGGAAACATTTGTTGTGTGAATACATTCAGACTTTGTACACTTTGTATACAACATATTTGAAGAGGAGGAAGAGATCTTATAGTTTAGTGTTTCTCAAGTTTCCTCTTGCAGATGTGCAGTAACTGTTAGCTGTGGAGGGCTTGGTTTTTTTTCTTCTTCACAGAACACATATGGTTTGTTTGAGATATGTATTTTAATGAGATTTTTCTTTAAAACCATAGGTAATATCAGTTGCTTTATAGACTTCAGTCATCCTACTTTCCCGTATTATTACCTTTACTTTTGAAAACCAATAAAATGGAAGCTGTAACACAGTTGCATGTGGTTATTGATTTGATAAGAGAAGGAATTCTTGGCTTTACAAATCCTTTAACTCAGCGTTACTTGCTTTTTGGCACCTTCACTGATGTGCAAAATGTTTCTGTTTAGGTGCATCTTTGAAAATGATATCTTTACTTGTGAGTCTATCTTGTCTAGCTAGTAAGCTTACTGCAATATATATGCATATCACTGCAGCGTACCAGCTGAAAGCAGAAGTCTTTGCATGTGTAGTATAGTAAACAAGTTAAAAAAAAAAAAATAAGAGAGCAGATTAATTGCATTAAAAATTATTGCTAAACCCCTGTGTTATTGCAGCATGGTTATCTGAATCGCTGCAATTCCAATTTGAGCTGAAGCTATAAAATTCCAGAATAATAGTAAGTTTGTTAAACAGTTGTAATTTATCTCTGTCCTGTTTATGTAGTCACCTCTGTGTCCTCGCTGGAAAGCAAAGACTGCTCTCTGTTTCTCTTTTACTGTAGTTCATGTCAATGTTCTGACTGGTTCTTTTAAAAAATATAGATACCCTGCTTTTGGTTTAGGCTTTTGGGATCATTTCACACTGATTTGTGGCCTGCCTTCATTCCTGGTCATTGAGGATGCCGAGTACCTTACTCCCAGAGCACTCCCAGTTGGCACTTGTTTGTGAACAATGCTCCAGCCTTTTCTTTTTCCCTTCTGCAGTTGGTGACATGCTATTACTTGACTGGAGCTGCAGGAATTATTTACGGCATCTTGAATAGTCTGCACCCACAAGCAATTGTGTGAAATGGTTTTTCATAGGAAGAAAAGACCTTTACTTTTCAGAATTTAACAGGAAAAAAGTTCAATACTAATTCTCTCTCACTTGGCATTTCATATTGGCATACATCATTTTTTTATTTATATTGCAAATGTTCAGCATATTAGTCCGTATCTCTGTTTTATATACAGTATATAAACATCTTGAAATATTGGTGAATAATTTTGGGGAAAAAATATTATGCCTCTCCTGTTTTTAGAAGGCAACTTCTTTGTTTAAAGAGTTGGTAGTGATTTGTGAGTGCTGGTAACAGAACTGTAGAAATAATACTTTATTCTTTCAAAAGTTCAAGTTAAATTATACCCGCCTTATTTTTTCTAAATCCTCCTCTGGTTTTCTGTTTCTTCCTCTAAGCTAAAATCTTGTCTGCTATTGTTGACATTTGCGATACAATAAGACTCTTTGTGCTTAAAGAGAAAAACAATTATAATTAAAACCTAAGCAGACCTCATTAAACTGCTAAAACCTAACTGGAAACTAAGCCTCCCATTTTGGGATAAATTGGCTTAGAAGCAGGTTTCTCTCCATTGGGCAAAAAACCCCTCAAAACACAAACCCTCCCGCATTTTGTTTCACTATGATTAATCCAAGCTATGGGATCACCGTGACAATACGTTTGGAACAATCATTTACATATGTTGTTATAGATTTTCAGGCACTGTGAAGAGGAAAAAAACCCAAACAAACATAATTTGGTGAATAAATGACTTTATGAATTGCTTACATAGCTTCATGTAAATGGCATTCCTTTTACTACTGCAGGTACGTTTAAGTGGTAATAATTTTAGAAATCTTTTTTGTTTGACTCAACTGGTAATGTTGCATCAGATTTTGAATCCGAATGTTGAAATCATGAGAAACGTTGAGGCTTGTATCCAATTTTGTACATCTCTAACAATAACTGATAACAGTTTTGTGAGGCTTTGACAGTTAATTGAGAAAAAATTTAAGGAAAGTGAATACATTGGCAGGAGTTACACAAAGTCCTTATGAGTCTGGAAACTGTTTTACTAGCAGTCTGACTAAGTCAATGTCAGTAATAATATGTCTGGTCTGAAGGAACTAGGTTTTTCAGCTCATATTTTGAATCTCATGACTGGGCATTTATGCATAGGGGATCGTTTATTTTTAAATGTCATTAAATCTGTATGTACAGGAACTGGGCTTTCCTCTTGCTCCAAATGCTTAATCCTCAGTGTACTTTTGGGTCTTTGCTACATTGCAGGTGTTCAGTTGCTAAAACATGACTCAATTCCTAAAAATTTTTCTGCTGTCCACGAGTAAGGATGTCAGGTCTAAAGGAAACCATGCCAAATACCTCGCTGACAAAATTGTTGAATGTCCTGGTTTCAGCTGAGATAGAGTTAAATTTCTTTATAGTAACTAGTATGGAGCTATGTTTTGGATTTGTGCTGAAAACAGTGTTGATAATACAGGGATGTTTTAGTTGTTGCTAAGCAGTGCTTACACTAAATCAAGGCTTTTCAGCTTCCCATGCTCTGCCAGGTGCACAAGAAGCTGGGAGGGGGCGCAGCTGGGACAGCTGACCCCAACTGCCCAAAGGGCTATTCCATACCATATGGCGTCATGCTCAGCATATAAAGCTGGGGAAGAAGAAGGAAGGGGGCGGGGGGGGACATTTGGAGTGATGGCGTTTGTCTTCCCCAGTAACAGTTAGGTGTGATGGAGCCCTGCTTTCCTGGAGATGGCTGAACACCTGCCTGCCCATGGGAAGGAGTGAATGAATTCCTTGTTTTGCTTTGCTTGCGTGCACGGCTTCTGCTTTCCCTATTAAACTGTCTTTATCTCAACCCATGAGTTTTCTCACTTTTGCTCTTCTGATTCTCTCCCCCATCCCACCTGGGGGGAGTGAGTGACTGGCTGTGTGGTGCTTAGTTGCTGGCTGGGGTTAAACCATGACATTGAAATATTTTAAATTAACTTTTAATTGTCTCATGAGCTTCATTAATTTTCATTTCTTGTTATTTTTCATTAATTTATTTTCTTCTTTTCATTCTCTTTGTTAATTTTCTCATCCATTATATTTTATCTTTCCTCAATCTCACTGTTAAATATGGAAGCTGAACAGCATGGTGCAAGGTTAGCCTGTTCACATGGGAGGGCCCTGAAAAAACTGACATGTCCATACAGTGGAACGCAGTGGGATGTGGAAACTAACATTCATGTCCTGGAAGCAGGAGTTGGTGTTACTGTAGCACTGTTTTTGGGGTTCATGGATTTCTCCTTCCAGCGTAACCCCACATTAACAGAGTCAGTTCCAGAAGTAGCTCTCTGGGCAAATTTAACCTCAAGATTGGGAGGATTCTAGCTGTCAGGAGGTGCTGTATATATTGGGGGGGTCTTTTTTGAAGGAAGAGGAGCTATTAATGACTTGAAAACATAGAAATGTTGTACTGGGCCACATGCAGTTCACCTTCCTTAGTACTGTCTAATAGTGTCCAGTATTGGCTTTTGCAAGAGCTGAGACAGGACAACACTCCAGTGAGCACTAAAAAACCAAGGCTACCAAAAACTAACCCCACCTTCATCTACTCCTCCACGGCTGTTTTTTCCAAATTATTTTACTTCAGATTGTTCAACTGACTCCTGGAATACTGTGCAATTTAAAGATAAAGATTACATGAATATGTATTTTTAATGTAGTGGAAAGTTAAATTAGATACTCTGACATACCTGTGGTCATTATAATACATAAATGTATGCACAATGTTTCTCTAAAATACTGCAAATTTGCAGATGACTTATCATTCCCAGCAAGGATAATTTTCTGCAATTTAGGTATAATTTACCAGAAAGCAGAGATTATTAATTAATTATGGATGATTAATTTTAAAATATGCTCCTGCATTTGCATTTCATCACTATACCAGTGTTTGCCTATTGTAAGACACTAGTAGAAGCAGTACAGGTACATGAGAAAATGTGTTTGCCTTATAAAAATCAGAAAAAATTAATGGCCATACAAAAGCTATTTGCCATCTTCCAGTTTTACTTTTTCATATAAATTCAGTGCATTGTTCAGCTTACTGTGCTTGGGCAACTTGACTTTGAAGATTATAAAATACATACTGCAAGTATTATACATTTAGTTTTTTAACCTTCAACACCAGTGTGTACACACCATAGCTACAGGTTGACTTTTTCCATGGGCACATCTGCAAGCTTCTCTAAGCACAAGGATTGACTTGGAGTACAAGGTTTTGCATGGTTGGTCAATCATCTCTCCCCTAAAAAGCACTTCTAGACCTGGTGTTCTGGATTAAGAAAATCACTGGCTCATTTCAGTAATTGTTTCAGAGGTTATAGAAGGTAGCCATTTATCCTTAGAAGGCATGAGTAAGAACTGTTAATAATAATTTTCACCTGCTTTGCATCTTTTCACAGGAGGTTTTTAATCACTTTTAGTAGGTGAAATAAAATGATATTTACCCAAGACTTATTTTTAGTTTCAAACTAATTTGGAAAATTATTTAAGCCTTCACTAATTGCTTGCAGCATACAGTATAGTGATGTCTGTGTGTGAGAGAAAAGCTTGGGCAAGATTTACCTTGGTTTGAGAAGATTAATCCCAAGCAAGGTGTCTTGGGACTGATGCTCTGTTTCTTTTCAAGTTATTTCTATGTCAGGCAGGCAGTGCACAGCGTAGGTGCAAGGGTTAGCTTTGTTGATGCAGCACTGCCCCGTGTGTAGGAGACAATGCTGAATGTTATGCCCATTTCTTCACGGTTCAAAGTGCAGAGCTCAAAAAACCCCCTCAAAATAGAGGCTCATGGGAGCTCTCTGGAAATGTAAGGGAAGAAATATTTGGGAACCTTGTTCATCAAGGACAAGCAGTTGGATCTGATTAAATTAAGCTTATGACTTGAGACAGTGTGGTAACTGTGCAATAAGATTGTCTTTTCCTCAGGCAAAGAGTGTTCTGTGTCAAACGAATAGAGTAGTATATCATCAGCATAAAGCATGATGTGTCAGTTCCTTTATTTACCTTTGTGCCTTGGAGGGTGGCAAATACTTTAAAAATTAGCAAGGATTTAAGAGTTGTTTTGAAAAGAGAGAATAGTCCTATGTTAATAATTATTTTTTGTACTGCTACTGTTAGCACTGGTGTTATTATAACTAGTATGCTTGTTATCCTCAAGTGTCTAGTTATGAATTGGGATGTTGTTTTACTAGGTGCAGTGTGAATGTGTATCCCCAAAGAATTTACAGCGTGCAAGAAGTGACAGATAGAGATATCTGGGAAGTAAAAGGGATTGATGATGAATGTTGTTCAATGACAGAAACAGCGTTTTCAATCCAGGATCTTAGATACTAGTGGTTTGAAAATAAGATATAAGGGAATTTAAAGATATTTGTGGAAATATTTTTATAAATAGGGGTAGGTGAAGAAGGTTGATACCAAGGCCAAAATCTTGATGATGAGTTAGAGGTAACCTGGAATATTTGAGTAAAAAGTATATGGTGTTAGAAGTGAGGATAGTTAGCATATCTTTGATGTGACAGGTAACAAGGGAGCTATTGAAGCAATGTAAAGAGATAGGTGAAATGATCAAAGCAAGTGGTTAGAGATCCTCTTTGTAGCAGAAGTTTCAGTGAGATATGAGAGGAGCTTGCAATTCTTAAGGTCAGAAAGATGAACTTTGTAGTAATCAATATGTAATGTCATCACAGCTGGGAAAGGAGTTTTAACATTACAGATGGGTAAAAAGAACTGTTTATTAGAAAGGTTATGTCTAATGAAGCTGCAAGATTTTGGGCTTATCCCGAATGAGAGGCTTCGAAAGAAGTAAGAGTCGAAGATGACACTTGGATTGTAGTCCAAGTTGGCAGATCTGATGTTCTGGCTTTCCATTTTGACTGAGAAAAAGGATTTCCTTTCCCTGAAGGGAGAGGTTTGAGAAATGTCATTATCCATGTGAAGCTTATAAGGGTATCCAGAAAGAAGGCTAACAATTTAGACAGAACAGAATATGAAAAATATGTCATAGAGAAGTAGATCAAGACTCATCAGCATGTGAATGGCAGTGGATTTTTCGCTAGTTTGCTTTCTGGGTGGATTTAGCATAAAGAGAGGAGATTACAGAGTGAATGGGTGTGGGACCCTCCTTGGGAATTTGAAGAATATCACAGAAAGTATCCCCTGGAGAGGCTGTGCTGAAGGAGTGGCATAGGAGGAAACCCAGGAGAGAAGTGCTGGGAAGAGGAGGTTTATCAAGAAGAAACGTGATCAGCTCTATTAAAAACACCTGGCAAGTCAAAGAGAAGGGACTAACAATTTTAGAGTTTGGCTAAGAGAAGTGAATGTCAGTAGGAACAGTTTCAGTTAAGTGCAGAAGGTAGAAACCAGAACGAAGTTCTTCTCAGAGATGCAGTTTGCTTGGTGTGCTGTCCTCCAACTGTTGGAAAGGTGTATATCAGTAGGCATGTACTCCCTGTTTTTGTTGGTGTTTGTTTTAAGGAAGCAAACAGCACTGTGCAGAATCCTTTCATATTAGTCTTACTGAGAAAGGAGACAGTTTTCCAGGTTTTTGGATCATTTCCTTTGCCGTGTGAGTGCTAAGGGAATAAAAGCAGCTCTGACAGCGTCCTCTGTGGGGCAGGACATAAATTCTGTGTTGTAAGGACAATTTCTGATAGAGTTTTAGTTTTTAGTAAGTCTTTTTACTGGAAAAATCTTCATGCTGAAATTTTCATAGAAGGAAATATAATCAGGTTTCTGTACATGGATTTGCTGTTTTTGCCATTGTTTTTGTTCACTGCTTGTTCAGGGTTTTGTTAAGATATATTTTCATAACTTTTTTCAGGGATCACTTTTCAAGGTTGATCTCTTTCTGTTGAGGCAGGTACCTAATGATTATCTCTACAGCACATAAAATGTGGAGGTAAAGGATTATTATTCCCCTTTCTTCTAGCTGGGGCATGGGGGTACCGAGAAAGTAGGCAATTTACTGAGTTCACTTGAAATGGGGACTGAACTTCTAAATGTCAAACCAAGAACTTGCCCAAAAGGTCATCCTTTCATTGGTACTGCCAGGTATGTCTTTGCCACCATTGACCCTAGTTGTTTCATTTGACAGAACTGATAGTCCTGTCACTCCAGTGATCCTTTTGTCAGACATGCTGCCTTTAACCATACACACTGTGTCAAATATTAAAACTCACTTCAAATAGTGCATGTTGGCTTTAGTTTCAGATAAATAATGCAGCTTGTACATACAGTCCTACAGAGCATTTAAAGAGCTGCTCAGGTAACTTTAAAAATCTGTATTTTATTTATTGAATTGAGCCCTTTCATTGTAATGGAATTATAGTTTGCTATAGACCATGCTCTGTGAATGAGATCAATTTGTTTGGCACTGACCCATCCATTCAACTTGAAGCAATCAGATTTAAAAGCTTTGCACGTTATTAATGTGTGTGCAAAAGCAATTGGATTCCAAGGACACTCTTTAGGAAAGCACCTTGAGTGATTGGTCTTGATATATAATTCATATTTTGCTTCCAACTTTCCAAAGGAAAAAATCTTGTTAAAATTATTTTTAGGTAATATTGAAAAGGGAAAAAAACCAAGCCTGGAAGTATGACAATGACTTTGTGTGCTTAATGAAAGTATATTGACTTGAAAATATTACAAGTTCCCCAACATGTTTTTCCATAAAATTATTAGAGTATAGAGAATATTTTGAGATGTGTATCAACACATTTAAAAAAACAAACAAACAAACAAACCTCAAACAAACCTAACCAAAACCCAAACCCCATAACACCATAATGTTAATTTTCTAAACTGTACTAGCATTCAAGATATTTTAAAAATGAGTATCAGTTCTGAATGCATCTTGATTTAAAGTCAGAACAACCTAGCAAATACAGCACTTCAGCCTGGATCCAGATATGAATACTTAATAAAAGTATGCAGTTCAAGTCAGATTCATCCCTGATAGTTCGCATAACCAAAAGGTGCCCTAACGTTGGAAATTCCACCATGTAAATAACAGGGTTGCATCATCCAGGCCAAATAAGCAGTGGAAGTGTCCAATCTGGAAAATGTGTGGCATGCAGGAGTGCTAAAAAAATACCAAAGAGACAATATTGTGACAAAAAGAGGAACTTAGGGTCTTGTGCCAAGCCCTCTTAAATCTTTGGGGACGTATGGCTGGGGTTCTCACTTCCTACTTCCTTCATTAAGAGCCCAAAGTGTGAAACATTGCTGCAAACAACACAGCTGAGCTCCAGGTGGTTGTCATGTGTGTACGATCGTGTGCGTCAGGGCACCTCCTCTGTCAGCAGTCAGGACATGCTCCATCTTCTTTAGAGAAAATGTTCATGTAGCGTATTAATCTCTATAGAATAGAACTTTGCATTTTTTTTGGTATTTCTCTAAAGAACTTAATAAAAGAGTTCGCATAGGATTCTTCAGCAGGGTTCATACAGCCCAAACCGTTGGAGAACCAAGTGAATCTCAGGTTCCTGGTTTGGATACTCATAATTTCAGTTTATATTTACATCTTCAACTTTTTCTCTCTTTCTCACTATGTTTGAATATGTTTTATACTTTTTTAAAATGTATGTCTGGATTTCAATAAGGATACTATTTTCTGTGGTTAGGGATTAAAAGCCTTTAAAATAATATTACCCATATAATTTTTTTTTAAAAGAAATGTCTGTCCAAAGATCATTTAATTTTCACCCAAGTAGTTTTTATCATATATATCTACCTAAAAATAATTAATAGTTAATTACTTAATAGAGCTAATTAATAACAATTATATTTAACGCCAAACATGTTTGAGTAAAATATGTATGTTTATGTAATATATAAAAATATGTATGTATTGTCTGTATTATATATACACACACACACAACTTGCATATTATACCATACTCTGGTCAGTCACTTAAGGAGAAATTTGCATGTGCAGAAATATAGAAGAACAGAGAATGAATGTTTGTATTCTGTGCAGCTGGAAAAGGAAAATAAAGATACTGGAGCAGAAATGAACCAAAGACTGCAAGTTCCTCATAGTTATTCTGTTTCAGCTCATTGAGAACATTCACATTTCTGATGTGCTCTACTGATATTTGCAAATAGTGCCAACATCTTTTAGCATAAACTAGGTGGAGAACTGTATCTTTAAAAGCTTGTTGGAATTGTTTATTATTTCATGCAGGGGTCTTGCAATGCTGACTAAATGGAACAGAGACGGTGTAGAAATCCCACCTCACTCAGGCTCATTGGCACTGAATTTTCTGTGAACGGGAAGACACAAAGAGTAAAATGAAAAAAGGTCAAAGCCTGAATATGAGAGTGAGCAGGGAAAAGCCGCCCCAGTGCTGGCATCCTCGCAAAGCACAGAGGTCTCTTGGGGAACGTGAGGAGTGCTTCAGGGTGAGCGATAAAGTCAGCCAGGCGTTGGTCCCAAAACACTCCATAGTTTAATGGTAACTTGTGCAGAAGCTGTTATTTGTGATTTCTAAATGAAATTTGTGGAACGTTGCAATCCCAGTTGAAAAGGAAAACAAACCTGAATGAAATGGCTGAGTGGAAGTGTCAAAGCATCAGCAAATTTGTGAACAACCTGAGGCTGAAGAGTCCCTTTTGCTATTTCGAGGCTCGTCCTCCTGGTGTCTGCAGAAGAAAGGGCTGATTGGCTACTTGTATTTAGTGGTTAATAAGAAAGTGAAAGGGACTTGCAAGCTCTATAGTCTTTTAAGTAGAAAAGCTATGAACATATTTATGTCAACTGGCCATACTGGACAGCTTGCATTGCTGATAGCGGCTGCCTTATATGTCAGGAGTATAACAGTCACATTGATGTTCCCACAACATGGTGTACATAATCTTTATCCCTGTTCTGGTTTTTCCTACTTTGAAAGATGAAATTCAGCTTTTCTAGCCAGAGAATTTATGTCTTTCTCTTTATTCTCTTTATTTTACTCCTCTTTCAAATATTTCCCTTTGTGATAAATTTAACTCACTACTTGTGATAAATAGATTAAGAGTTTAAGAGATCCTAACAGTAAATAATAGTGGTGCTGATGTTAAAATGAGCTACACGGGCACTTAATGAGATATGTTTGCACTGTTGCAATTGCTAATCTAAAATTAGAATTAAGAGTACATATAAACCTTTACAGGGAGGTAATGACCCATGTTGTGGTTTAACCCCAGCTGGCAACTAAGCACTACACAGCCACTCGCTCACTCCCCCCAGTGGGATGGGGGGAGGGAATCGGAAGAGTAGAAGTGAGAAAACTCATGGGTTGAGATAAAGACAGTGTAATAAGTAAAGCAAAAGCTGCACATGCAAGTAAAGCAAAACAAGGAATTCATTCACTCCTTCCCATGGGCAGGCAGGTGTTCAGCCATCTCCAGGAAAGCAGGGCTCCATCATGCTTAACAGTTACTTGGGAAGATAAATGCCATCACTCCAAGTGTCCCCCCCCTTCCTTCTTTCCCCAGCTTTATATGCTGAGCATGATGCCATATGGTATGGAATAGCCCTTTGGTCAGTTGGGGTCAGCTGTCCCAGCTGTGTCCCCTCCCAGCTTCTTGTGCAGCCCCAGCCTCCTCGCTGGTGGGGTGGGGTGAGGAGCAGAAAAGGCCTTGACTCTGTGTGAGCACTGCTCAGCAATAATGAAAACGTCCCTGTATTAACAACACTGTTTCCAGCACAAATCCAAAACATCACCCTATGCCAGGTACTATGAAGAAAATTAATTCTATCCAAGCCAAAACCAGCACGACCCAGTTAAACAATTGCTGTATCAAGGTGCTTTGCTTATGTGTAAAGCTGAAGTCAATTCTCTTCACCTTGACCAAAAATTTATTAAAAAAAAAAAAAAAACTCCCCAAACTTCTGAAGCTTTTATATTGACTGCTGTAATTAAAAGTGAACGCTTAGGTCCCATCTGTTCTACCACATCACCGGAGCTGTGAACACTGTCAATGGCCGTGGACAAAGAGTTACATCAAGAGGCTAGTGGGCTGCTCTAGAGCATAATGGCACCCCCCAATTTCCCACTCCAGCTCATTGATATTGATTTGCAAATGAATCTGCCTGCTTGTTTATTGGAATTGCCATTACTTCAGCAAAGCGTTCCAGCCACAAGATACAGCAGCTTTCCAGGGGCTCTGGATCTCTTTGTTTATCACTGTCACTTTCTTGTGGAAGGATCAGGAAAACTAGCTATGGGGACTTGTAATAACAAAAGAACCCCAACTGATGAAAAAAACAAACAAACAAACAAAAATGTGTGAGTCAGAAAAGTACTTTGGTACTGAAGTTTTTAAAACAACTAAATGAAGCTTAAAGAATAAGAATGCAGTAATGTTTCAACTGTGTTTTAATAAAGATAAAGCCAATGTAGTGTGGGAAATCATAGCATGTATGCCACTGCGTTCGCTAATGCTCATTATTTACTTGTTAATATACGCAGTCCTGAAACAGAGGGAAACTCTATTTGCAGTAGATATAATTATATGGATATTTCAGGGATAGCTCCTTCGAACTTCCTTTCACAGGAAAAATGCGAGGATAAAATCCAGTAACACTCATAAGACACCAGACAGCAAAGTAACGAGAACAAGACAAGCTAAGTGGATGGATAGTTTAGATGACTGGGCAAGTCAGAGTTTAGATGACTGGGCAAGTCAGATGTTTGTTGGAAGAGAGTAATGTCAGTGTCTTGGGTTTGAACTATCCATATAATGAGTGTTTGAGAATACTTTGAAAACCTTTTTCGTTAATCAACAAATTCTTCAGTTATCAAGAATGACCAATTTCCATACAATGTGTTAACATTAGGACGATTAATGATTCTGAAGCACTTCCTTTCTCCTGAACCTACCTATTTGTTATTGTGCACATTTTGCTTCAATATTGTGCTATTTTCCCTTGGTCCTGCACAAGAATGAAGAAAAGGGAATAGGGCTTGTCTTTTAAAAAGCTGGGCAAACTAAGAGCGTCTGTATGTGAGACGAGAGAGAGAATGGAATAGTGGAGTGCCGCGTTTGTCTTGCCCTCATTCAAGTAGTGACATTTCCGCTCATCAGCTGAATCTTCTAAAGAATGTCAAAATGTTATTGAAGAAAACCCCATGCAAACTCCCTCCAGCGCTTTGTTGCTTTTGACAAGAGTACATGAAGTCCTCTTATGTACAAGAGAACTATATCAAAATGGCTGGGTTTGTGCGTTTCCTGCTGCTATTTATTGACAGGATGGCTTCTGGAAAGGTTAAAGTAGAGTCTATTCATCCAGAATGCTGGCAGCAAAGGTAGCCAGAGTTTTGGTGCCAGTCCCCTCGCTCGAGCTTGACCTCGCTTTCCTCTTTGTGCTCCTTGCATACACTGCCTTTGTAAAACTCCAGTGTTCCAGAATCCTGGGTTCAGCTGAGTTTCTGTGAGATCTCAGCCACCTCTGCAATTCTGCACTTAACCTTTTGAGATTATGTAATACTGGAGGAGAAATACATTATTTCTTTTCCTCCCTGGTGGTAAGGTCCTAGAATGGGTGATGTTCTAGGCCAGAATTAAGTTTTTATTTTCAAATACATTGAGTTTGTAGGCTATTTAAAGACTAATCACTTGCACTTTCTTGACTACAACAATGACCAGCTCCTAAGAAAGATTAAATGTTTTCACTAATCAGTCTCAAAAGCCATTTATTGTGAGTATACAACAGAGTAACAAAAACTATCACTATTTCATAGTAATTGTCAAACAGGCAAAACCAGTTGCAGATTTTCTGTGAAAATCTGGAAAAGCTTCAGTTCTTTCTCTGATATTTGAGTCATGTCATAATGGCGTAAACCCAAATGAATACATCTGTTGGAAATAAGAAATTTAAATAAGGGTATTTTACACTTTTGACACAATGTAACTTAATCTATTGATCTGAGACAATGAGCGATGTTAGATCCCCCTCCCCCCCCATATTGTTACTATGCAATATACAGTGAAATCCTATCATATATTGTTATAGGGACAATCCTTCTTTTGATTGTTGTTGTTTCATATTGAATGATCACAGACTTCTGATCCATTTTCAAAAGAAAAAGCTTTTAAATATCAATGTGGGTCAGCTGGATTACCACTGAGTACAATTTTTCCACAGTGTGCTGTAATATTCTTTGCCTTCATTTAAGAAGCTCTTATAAAAGGTATGAACTCTTGCTTTCACTTCATTGCTTCAAATAATCTGCTTCCACAGATGATCCTTGGGTAGGGTGTGTTATTGATCAATACAAGCACAAGGCTCTGACACGTTGACGCTGGTGGAAATGGCTTTTGGAAAGAAAATTTTGGTTGATAAGTTGGGTTGTTCTTAACAACGTTCTGTTAGAGCCATGTTCTGGTATTACCATCTTTTGTATTGCAGTACTATTATTATATCATTCTCTTGAATGAAAATGGTGACCTGGTGGTGGCTAGACAACAGACAATTGCTTCTACTGCCTGCTTGCTGAATTGCCAGCCATTTTCTCCAAGGTATTTTAACTCTCTGAAGGTGCCTGTGCCCTCTGTTCATCCCTTAGGTTCCTATCTTATTGCTCAGGTAACAGGTCCTCCTGTTCAACGCCTTTGCCTGAGTGTCAGAGCCCACAGGGTACCTGTCCCTGAGACCAAGTTCAATCTCCCCAGGTTCACAATGCAGTGTAAACAATTTCTATCCCTAATCCCAACAAAAGTGAGTTTTCAATTTTACAGTTAAATTTTTTAAAGGCATGGTTTGATGGATAAAAATGAATATGGGCACCTGTTGAAAAACAAAACCAAAATGAAACAGAAAACCACCTGTCTTCCCTCTTTTAAATAAGCAACATGAGAGGTTTCCAAACCTTGTGATAAAATCACTACTTTCCTGTAGCATTGTGTTCCTGCTCAGAGTCTCCGGCAGCGCATGCACATTCAGAAAAGCAGGCTCCACCATAGCATGTCACCAGGCTTCTAGCGTTAAGTGCCCCAGTTAGGTTAAACAAGATGTAGAATGGCAGTGAATTTCTCAGTATATCTACAGAAAGTGGAAATTGCCACTTTTCCACCACTTTTCCACCTGGTCTTTATCAGGCTTTTGAAATGCTCTCCATTGCGCTCTTTTCTGAGTGCATTGCTGTTATTCAATGGCAAAACAAGATCTCTATAAACTGGGGTACAGGTGAGGGCTGTCTTTGCCTTTTCCTTCTCAAATTAGAAGAAAGTCTAGTCAAAGGGAATTCTTAGACATCTATATAAAAAGCCTTCTGGTTGTGTATTTATTGCATTTTCCCTCAAAATAAGAGCAGCTTTTTTTCCTGAGAGCAAGAAAGGAGCTGTTTTTCCTCTTACTCTCCTGACACATTTCCAAACCATTTGGGAGCAAATACTTGAAAAAATTTGACTGTGCATCAAGGATAAAATCAGACCTCATGGGATGGTAGCAAAAGTAAAGATGAGAATTTGAAATGTGCTGCTGAGGGTGCTTTGTGGTGCTTAAAGAATAAATTGAAAGCAGGCTGAGGAGCATCAAGAAAGGCTGCAGGGTCACAGGATTTTGTTAGAATTAGGGGAAATGCCTTTTGGGATCAAGAAACACTTCTTGATCAGATTCATAAAGCTAATATTCATGTTATCTCTCATCTCTGTTGAGGAGGTCAGCAGGATTAAATGGGAGGCTAACTGCCTAAACGAGGATAAATTTCACACTCGAGACCTCAGAGCTCAACAGAAGTCCTAAAATGTCGAGACTGAAAATTGGGTGGTACTACTTTTGTGTAGAAGACTAACACTAGTACAGATAAAGGAATATTTGGTAACATGCATTGATGTCCAAGAACAAGTGTGTCATGGAGGGAGAGGGTTCAACAAACATCTTGAATTTTCCTAGCATCTGCACCTCCTGTATACTTGAATGTTGCTTGCGCTATTGTTCTGCTATATTTTATATATATATATATATATATATATATATATATTTGGTTTTTTAACCTAAAACATTGAGAAGGCATACTTATGATCAAAAGGAAATGCTAAGTTTGGACAGAGAGTGCAGGGATTTATATTTGGTTTTTGGGAGTCTTTTGGTTTGCCTTGCAAGAATCCCATTTATATTTAATTCAAATATTTTTGAACAAATAATGGATTTTAAATGGAATTTAGTGAGAAGGGTTTGAGTTAGCTGCTAGTTCTGCCAGTAAATAGTAAATTCCCTTTAATATTACCAAATGAAATCTGATATAAGCTATTGATAATATTACCAATAGAAATCTAGTTAATTAGCTACGTTGCTAAGGCTACAAATTAGTTTCCTCAAACACATAAGCAAGTTCTATATACATGTGTATATAGAACTGAACATCTGTTTTTGTATATTGCCTATAACTGGATATAATGAATGTAATGTATATTGACTTCATTGTAGTTAAACAGTATGAGTATGGGTATATAGTATGAATTTATATGCATAGACTATAATGGACTATAATATTTATATATTGTGAACATATAATTACAACTGGACTCATAAATTAGGTGTTGGACATGTGACTACCCTCTTTGTATCCGAATACTTTACTGTGCATTTAGAGAGTTTATCAGTGTGGTTAGAAAGTTGTACAAACAGCCATGTATACAATTTTTAATGCAATTGAAAATAAAGCCTGTATGCTTGTGTTCTGGGCAAAACGTCTACTGTCAGCAAATAAGCCACATTTCCAGACATCTTCAATGCATGGCATCTTGCATATCAAACTGAAAAGGCACAAGTCCACCTTAATATTTGCCAAAATCTGGGATTGCCAAGGGGTAAGGTGGAAGAGGGGAGTACTGGCTGAGAAAGGTAAGGGCTTTAGAGTATGGTTTACCTGGGTGTATGTCTGTTATTACGTGTCTGTGGCGGCTCTAGATTTCCTTGGTTTTTGTCTAGGGACCTTGTTATTTGCTTTCTTGATTTAATTTTCTTTGCATTATTCAACCTGGAGACTTCCCAAGCCCATCTGTCCCTGCTTGCACTTTCTTAGTGTACTTTGATTTTTCTATGCAACCACATAATTTTAGGAAAATCTTTTACTTTAGAGTTTTGATAGAGAAATCAATAAATGCAGGCAGTAAAGTGTTCTATCCAACAAAATATATACATTTTAGTAATTGCACGATTTTATTTTCTTTTCTTCTGAAATTTGGATTCTGCTTTACCTTGTTTAGTCTACAGTTATACCCTCTCTGAAATGATCCCAATGTTCACCCTCATTTCCCTGACTATGCAGTTCTCAATAGTTCTTTCTTTGGAATAATAAATTAACAGAGTATAACAGAGATTTCCATGTTTCATTTGTCTGATTGGATCTCAAAATTGGTTGGATGATCCATATTTATAGGATTAAAAATGGGTTTAGATGTGCAAATGCTACTTTTGAGATAAGTAGACAATTGAAAAATGTTAGAAGCTCCACTTAATGGCATGTCTCTCTTATAGAAAGAATTTAAGTTGATATTGATTGACTTAAGTCATACTTAGGATCAGATCATATTTTCTGCCACTAGATGTCAAAAACCAGACAGTCAACACAAAGTTGTCATATATGCCTTGAGCTACCTACAGAATGTGTGAAGACAGTGCTAGAGACATTTGATAGATTTTATTTTACTGTTTTACTTTAGTGTTTTATCACAGGGTGTGTTTTCTTAACGAGAAAGTTGATAGCTAGATTATACTAAACTAAACTAATCTCTGATTTAACCTTATGGTTTGTTATTTCAGCTTCTTCCATGACTCATTAGTTGTTCTGCCTTCCCACAGTAGCTTGGCTAGGTCTCAGGAGAAGCAGATCAACAGAAAATACTTTGATGAACAGTTGTTTACAGATACAGCTGTCTCACATACATGCAATTTTGAACATTAGTGTCTTTCTGGCCTTTCTATCGCTTGCTTGATTTATAAGAGTGCTATCATAATTTCATATTCTTTCAACAATAAAGTGCAGTTCAGATGCTTTATCTGTTTGTCAGTGACTGTCACGGGCTTTTGCACTGTTTCTACTGTTGCTTCTGAGAAATCAGGGAGCTGGACTGTTGACTTAAGTCAAGAGGACTGACTGGTTTACAACCAGCATTCCTATTGGAACTGGCAACTAGCAATTGGGTTTGTTTTGTAATGCAAAGCCATTTGTTTATTCTGTAAGAGAAATTAGGTGAAATAGGGCCCTGTATTAATAAAGCAGAAGACTATAATTCAGTTACTTCAGTTTGACTGTCTTGTTGTGTTGAATTTTTTGTTGGTGCATTCTAGCACAAGCCTAGGTCACATATCAGTTAGCAGGTCTGTTAGAGCCGACTCCGTGGCATTTAAAATCAACTCAATTTGCCAATCAGAGATAAATGCCATTGGAATAAAATTCAAGGGAATCTTAGAGGAGGGGAAATTCAGACACAGGATGATACCGGGACCTTGTATAACAGAGCAACATCACAGAGACCTTCTTTCTGTCATGTATAGAAAAGAAATAATGGTTACGAGGGTGTGTATGGATGGATTCCTAGCGCTTACTCTGGAGTGGCATATGTGCTTAAGCAACGCTACTAATTTTTGTGCTAAAGTTTTTCCTGTGCTGATACCAATGCATCCAGGACTGTAGGTTTTAAAAAATGTATGTCCAGAAAGGGCCCAGGGGAATTCCCAGTGCCATGTTACTCTTTCAGGCTGACTGCAGTCTCAGGGGAGCACTGTATCTCTTACCCTTGGGTCACATACCGAAAGCTTGGTTTTTGTCACAACTGGTAGAGCTAAAAATTTACTTCAGCTGTAACACAGGGCTGGATTCCTTTTGGCCTCCAGACCCTGGACATTTCAAGAGCTAGGGGTTTCTGCCTCTATCAGGCCATAGGAAATTCTGGTCTCCAATCTCAGGTCTGTATCTTCACATCTACATCAGCTCAAAGCTGAGACAGACTCCACACCTTTTGCTGTGTCAGACTGCATTCATTTCCCAGGGCTAAGTTTTCATTCCTAAAAAAGGAGGTCAAATCAGAGGCCATGAAAGTCCTCCTCTTAACTCTTTCCTTCTCATGACTACTCCCAGGCTTCCTTGCTGGTGGTCTTGGTTCCCTCAGAAAGCAAATTCCCAGCAGCAGTGTGGAAGGGGCAGTGTTCCTTCCATAACGATGAGCAAACAAGGTAATTACTTTTTAGCAGTGGGCTGTTTTTAGGCAAACACTTGACAGACTACTGGAAGTAAGTTGGCATTGACCAAAAGTAATTACCTCCTGAGAGATGTTCAGCATGGCAGGTTCTCGTGTATGTGGAATCACCCTTGTATTCCCTGGAGAGCATAGAACAATTGTTAAGACCCAAGAAATGAATCATTATGACCTTAGCCATCCCTTCCTGATGGCCTCAGATGTCCTGGGGTGGGTGAATTGACACTTTCGGCTCTGTAGGCATTGCAGTGTAGCAATGGCCTGGCCCACCAGATCTGAGAGACGTGTGATGTGAAATCAAGCTCTGTTAATGCCCAGCACCACATGGACCGAAGGAAACCATGAAAGCTCTGGAGTAGGTAAAACCACATGCTGAAGCTGCTGATAATCTTTGAGAGAGGTCCCATAACATAAGAATTGCAATCAGTTCCAAAAGGCTGCTTTCTCTACATCATTTGTTGCTCAGTGTATTTTTATTACATCCTCTTTTATTCATCATCTTGCTAAATATAATTTCATCATTTAAATTCTTCTTACTACAAATTTTCTCTGGCATTTGAGAATTTTTATCACTTCGAGTTCTTCAAGTTCTGTTACCTAATATAGAAGTATCGTGGCTTTCTGTTTGTGTTGTCCTGCAAACTGACACCATTGGCTCTAGGAAAGCCATTTCTTTTTTTAAATATACCAAGAAATTGAATAAAGAAAGCATAAAGTATGTATGCAGTTTATCTAATCATGAGGTGATGAAGCAAAGTGGGCAACAATACAAAAGAATATCACTGCTTGCAAATTATCAGATGGAAAGTGGCGTAGCACAGAAATGACCTCAGATGAACTTTCTTAAGCTGTCATCTGGTTTGAACTGGGAACAGAATGCATTAACCAACCAAAGACAAATTCAAACTTTTATTAAATACTTTGGCTCTGTTTTAATAACTCTGTAAAGACTGATGGATTCATTCAGATGTACTATTTGTCTTTGGGGCTTCTATCAATGAATCAACGTCCTTTATTTGACTGGCTGACATGTATTTAATTTGGTGTAATATATGATACATGGAAAATGCCTTTCAGTTTGAAACATTAATGACTGATAGTTACCATCATTCAAATTCTGCCTGTTACAATTCAGTTTTTTTCTCTACTCATCAAGTTTACTAATAATGATTAAAGATTTTCTTAGTTACATTGTCTTTGACAGCACTGATGATTAAAGACATGGGCAACTTGTAGTATGGAGCACTTCACTTCTGTCCATCATTGATCTTTCTTTCCGTATTATCTGCCAGTTAGACCTAAGCAGAATTGTAGAAGAGCAAGGTTATTCAGCACATTTGAATGAGTTATTGATGAGTAGACATCAGTTAACCTAATAAAATATATATTTTAAAACTGATAATCAAGGGAATAATATTTCATGCTTATGAGAAGATTGGCATTACATTGGAAATTAGATACTAGCAATTAAGATGAATAATGTATTACATTGTAATATATAATACAATGGTAGTATATGGGTTTCAAATAATTAAAACTTACACTTCATTTGCATTTTAAAACTTTGTTGTGAATTCTCTATCTTGTCACATGGAAATCCCACCTACTTATATTTTTGGGGGGGAAGAAATGCTACTATTCCTTAAATATAAAGACCTGAAAAATAAAATCAGTACATAAGAAAAAACCCAAAATGTCGAAGATGGTACACATGACTGATCTGGAGTTTTATTTTAGTACTGCATGCCCTTGGTAAGTGTTTGGCTTAGATGATAGGCACATGACTAGACTGAGCTGTCTTGGTTGCTGTTCCCAGCTCTGTCACTCGCTTTCTGGCTGACCTTGGACCTTGGCAAGCCATTACTGTGCTGTGTGCATTAGTTTCCACATTGTAAGAATGAGCTTAATGATACTGACCTCCTCCTTAAAACGTATTGAAGACCAAACATATTCTTATGAACAAGCATAAGCAATAGCTGGTCTTTTCACCTCTATTTAAAAGGAGACTATACCATTTCATCCTCAGATGAGAAGAGTTTTCCAGTTGATCACTGATACAGAAATCAGTGCTTTCTGTTCCAGGCTGTGACAGAAGGTGTAATTTCAGGAAATTACTTTTGGCTTGCTTCTGTTTCTTCTTGCTTCTATTCTTCTATTCCCATCCCCAAATAGGGATCATCACCTTCTTTTTAAAGTGGTTTTGACCCTATAGAAAAAAAAAATGCTATGAGAGATACAATTTACTTGTGCTATGTTTTAAATTTCGTGCCCTAAATGGCCTAAGTATGCCAATATTTGGGGAGGCTTCATTAAGGGTTTCGGTTGTAAAGGAGTAATTGGATACAAATATTAATTCTTCTTGTGTAAATGAACATCCATCACACACCATTTTTCCCCTATTTTTTTGCCACTTTGTAATGATAAGTTTCAAAATCCTCCATCAGTTACACTTCTAATCCATCATTAATACTTCCAGTTCAGTAGCTTCAGAGTGACAAGTGTGGCTTTCCAGTTAATGATTTCTGTCCAGTTTCATGTCTTAAAAACTTATCTTATTTTTGTAAGTATGCTTTCTGACAGAATTGAAGAATAAATCAGAATAATTTCAGAATGAATTATCTTAAATAAAATTTGGATATCATCTTTCATATTTTCTTACAGATATTTGAACACCATTTTTGCACGTGGTTAATGATTGATATATATGAAAAATATTTTAAAAGAATTATATTCTTAAACGTAGTATTTTCATATTAAAGATATGTAATCCCACATATTATGCATTCTATAAGATATAATTTATTTAAATAATGTGTATTTATCTATATTTATTGAATTATATTTTAAAATATGTTTAAAAGAGCCCTAACCATGCAGACTTTAGATTCTTGTGATAGAAATAGGTAAAGATTAGCAAACACACCTATGTATTACTACTTTAGGTATACATTGTGGTAATTATTCTGCAATCTTTGTTCCTTCCATTTAAATTGACTGTAATTTATCAGAGTGAGCTCTTAAGTCATAGTACAAGGGCATGGGTGCGTTCTGTGAGTGACTGTATTTATCAGACAAGCGTATCTGCTGGCTCAGTATGTAGAAATGTTCTCTTTGCCTTGGGTAATCTTCAAGCTTGAATTCAGAAATTCACTTAGGCCTCTTCCTAGGAATTCACCAGATCTTACTAAATTGTAAAGTAGAATATATGATGATGTCTTCCTTTTCTGTTTTTGTTATCTCGTTCATTGATCTCGTGTGTGTGTGTGTGTCTGGGTCTGTCATGTAAGGCTGAATACAAATCAGTCTGTTTTCAGAGTATTCCTCTCTCGAGTAGCTAAGCGCTAGGCTACTCCTTGCGTTAACTGTTGGCTTGCATACTTTAGCTGCAGTTCTGACCTTGACTACCTAATACTTCATGTGATATGTAGATATTTCAGCTGTTTTTAAACCCATGGAATCATGCCTGGCTTAATGCTTGCTCCTTGCAATGTGACTGCTGCAATATGTTTAGAAATGTGTTAATCGTTGATATTCTAGAACGTGCAAAAAAGTACAAGTAAAATATGAGATGTATATCTTATGTGGATCTTTTTTGCAGATTTTGCCTACGGATAGGAGCAGAAATTAATTGAGATGCAATGATATGTGTTTACTCCACATGCAATTAAATAGCCCCAACCCTAAATTATTCTTACTTTAGTTTTTTTTTATCTGCAGTCCTGCACACAGTTTGTCACAGCACTGTATGCACAGCACTGAGTGCTGCTTTAGAAGCAAACATGACCTTTATATGGAAGAGGCAAAATGGCTCGTCAAGATAAGACAGAACAACAAAATGAATCTGAAGTATTTGTAATTAAGAAACAAGGTATTTTGTAGATGAGAAAGGAAAGTTTTATTACAACTAAGAAGAAAAGCTGCAGATAGTGATAAAATTGGGATAAAATAAATGAGCGAGTTCAAAAATGGGTTTTCAGAAAAATAACAATAATAATAACTTAAATTCCCTGCTGGGTCAGACCAACATTCCCAGCATTCTGCCTCTGACGGTGGCAGCAGGAGATGCTAGTTACAGACAGTAGGCAAGTCTGGCCATCCTCTGCTGCCCATCATCTCCCCAGCATCCATGTCCATTGGATTAGGAATATTAAAAAGAATAGGAAGGGATGTATCCTCTAGTATCTTTTTTTTTTTTTTTTTTTGCCTGTTATCTATGAATTTGAACCTATTGGAAATGTTTGCTCCACAGGCTCCTGTAGCAACAAATTCTCGTTCATGACCCAAGATGTAAAGTTCCTATGGGTGAGAAAGGGTATGTTAGAAACATATGGGTATATGGTCTTAGCTGTCTGATCCTGGTGCAATAATACCTAGTAGATGAACCTCAGTCAGGTTTTTTGGACACAAATGAAATGGAAATATTAAAGGGGGTTGTCATCCTGCAGGGACAAAGTTGTTTGGGTCTTCGGAATAAGTGGATTCACAAAATGAAGAATAAAGTCCTGGCACAAGTTAGTGATGCAGAGGCAGAATAGATTTCAGCAAAAGTTTTCTGCCAAACATTGAATAAGTGCATGCTCAGCTATGAAGGTTCAATGAGTTTGCCTGTATTTTGGAATAAACCTCACTACGTGCTTTGTGAAGATCAAGTCACGTGCTCTTGTCTGTGCTCAGCTACAGCTTTTAAAAGTATATGGCTTACTCAAGATGATGAAAGATACAGAGACTGAGGGGAAAAGGAAGGATTTGGCTTTTGGGATTTTGCTCTCTGTAGGAAGATTTTAAAATGCCAACTTTTCTGATGAATGGAGCTGTAAATTGTCATCCCCATATAAGATAATTAACAAAACTCTTTGAGAAAATAGTGCCCTCACTTGACCATTGATTGCATGACCAATCTCAAAACAACTATTTTATTGATTTATAGGAAAAAAGTAGATTGCCCAGAATTAGTCTTAGATTTCACTCAGCTTTGTACGTTGGTTTAAAAGACAGTTCTTAAGAAGGAGAGGTTCACAGCATACACCTCTTTTGTCATGTTACACAAGTAAATAATCCTTATTGTACAGCTCAGCCTTCTGCCGTGAGTAAACTGTAGGGCATTCTTGCTTTAATCCTGGATTTGTCATTACTAGGCTTTTCATGTTGGTCTTTCTGTGTAGTTTAATTCTTTGTTGTTATCAGTTTTTCAGTTGTTGACACTTTTGAGGCATGTAATTTTTGTAAAATGGGATAATGCATGTCAGCTAATTAGGCTAGCAATATACTTATGAAGAAAAAAGGAGAACAAAGGGAGTGTGGCTGGAGACTCCTTCCATAGCTATTAACAGACTTTGAGGAAAACAGACGTTCATTTGAAGATTTTAGAAGAAAAATACAAATGTTTTGAATTCAACTTTAAAGTGGGAGTAGTATTTGACCAAATTAATATGAAGTGATAAAGAACAAATTTATCTTCTGAAATAAAGGCAATCATTTCATTATATTCAAGTGCATCTCCCTACACTAGTAAGGCATTTAGATAATTTGTTCTAATTGCCATTCCTTCTTATTTCCAATCCTAGAATTAAGAAACATGGATTTTTTCCAAATCTGTTTCCTTATAAATTCATGCTCTCTCCAGCAAACTCTTGAAATAAGAACAATAAAGCCAACAGTGGTTGATAACCTTCTCACATTTTGCAGATAAACACATTTCAGGATTGGGACCTTACTGCTCCCAGCCGTGTTTCAGCTATAGCTGCTTGTCTGCCAATATTGAACTCATTGGTCTGTAAAGTGGTTTTAGATACCTTACATAGGATGGGCTGTATGGAAAAGAAAAACTTCCATCTTCCTCTGTCTAAATAATAGACAAAAGATTTACTCTGTTGGACTATTTCTAAGTGCTGTGCTGTAGTAAAGATGAGGTACGGAGGTAAGATTATATGTTGTAGTAATTAAATGCAGTTAAGTGCTTTCTTCTATTCCACTTGTGTTACTTCTGTGTAAAATTATTCTGAAAATATATCAAGTTGATGGTCTCCAGTGCAGAGACTGTTTAGAGTCCTTCTTTCCAAATGAACAAGTCGATTAATCATTTTAGCTTTTTGTAGAATAAACACAGTTGTAAAGGGACTGGTCATTCACTGAAGTTCTGGGATGGATTTGGTTTTTTTGTAAGGACACAATAACGGGGTTCTCCGTCAATAAGGGGCATTGTTTGGGAGTTTATCTACAGCAGCAATGAAACAAAACGGCACATTATTTTTCAGGCCATAAACCTCCTTATTCCTGTTTCTACATTTCAGTGGCAGGCTCTGCACTGAACAGTGTAAAAAGGACCACTTGGGCTTTTTTTGCATCCCAAGTCTCATGAAAAATTATAAACCTCTTTGCTTAGATATAAGGGAGGAGAATCCAATACTCAAAATACAGTTGTTATGTTGTGTAGTCTTGTCACGGCATTTCAAACCTGGATTTGTAACGCTGATGCAGCATGGTATGGGTTCAGTTCAGCTAGCTATAAATGGGCTGTCTAGGGTGCAGATAGTTGTCTAGTTGTGTCAGCACTGGTTTCAGCTGGGCCTGCAAAATGCTCAGCCAAATTTTAGGTGTGGGGGGGTGTGGATTAAAAAAAAAAAAATAAAAAAATCACAGAATGTCATGTATGTATATAAAAATATATCTATGCATGGTGATATGATGATCAATGCTTCCTCCTTGATTAGCTCTTCTTTTGGAAGAACTGCTTGATGTCAGCAGCTTCACAATGACCATATTCTGATTTTCCAAACAAAGCTTTTCTCCTTGGTGGTATGTTTCTGCTCCAGAATGGAAGTTTTAGTCTGTCTGGAAGGATGTGAGGATAAATGCTGTTCAAAAGCCACAGAAACTCATGGGCAGACACAGGCCTGTTTTTCAAACTGTCATTATTAGCTTTATTCACTCTGTTCCAGGAAAATTGGAGGGAAGTGCAGTGAGTTGCCCAAGGACATTTGCTTGATCAGTGGCAGAGTCAAAGAATCAGCTCTCAGCTGTTTCATCTCAGTCCAATGCAGTAACTGCTAGATTGCCTTGCCTTGTCAAAGAAACCCTTGCTAATTATATGAGAGCTCTTGGCAGACTTCAAGGATTTGACAACAAGGATTTGTTGACTCTTTCCTAGAAGTGGTTACCATGGCTTTCAGTGGGTTTGTTTCTTTTCCTGACAGGTCATGAAAGCTGCTAGTAAGATAGTATTCTGCAGGCACCAATGTGTGTTCTTTTAAGTCCTGTTGTCGATGCTGATAACTGAATAATCATCTCTGTTATAACTATCCTCTGAAAAACTATCCTGTTCCCAGGAGACTCTTGTCAATGGGATTGTACATTTTCCTGCTGGAAAGTAAACAAAACATAGAGGCGGGAGTGGAAGATACACAAATCTAGAAAACATTAAATACCTCAGTCATTTCAGATCATGTAAGATTGAAGTTTATGCACTGGGGAAACTCCAGTAGTTTAATACTGTACTTTCCTGCAGGCTCTGCACAGGCATAGGAACGCTTATGGTATTTCACTGTGACAGGGCACTGTCCTACCATGCAATGTATGTGTGGGTGTTTATAATATAGTTCATGTTTATATGTTACAGTAACATGTTTACAGTAACAGTATACATGTTTACATGTTATAGTAAATATAGTTCATGTTTTGCAATGTAAAATTGCCACAGGGATTCAGCTGAATGCCCTTTACTCCAGCAAAATATAATGTGTGGGTCCTTGCTTTTAACATCAATTATTTGTCTGATGCACACTGAGCTTTTGAGAGACTGCCTTTGATGTTCAGTGGCAGCTGTGTCTAGTGTGACCCTTGATGACTTCTTCATGGTCAGAGAAAAAGTTGGTTGTGAAAACATGGACGAAATCCCATTTAAGCTCATTATGTTTCTATTGAATTTTATGTTGTCCTTCTGCGTATGATCATTTGTCTTATAAGAACCACAACACAAGAAAACTAAACGTATTTGCATTTCTTTCTTCCTTTTGTGAACTCTTGACTCTTTCACTTTGGTTTAGTCTCCTCTTTACACTCAGCTACCCAGCAGCAGCTTTATGAGGCTTCATCAATTGATATTAATAAACTGCCTTGAAAGGCTTGGGGACATCACAGATTTTAAGAATTGATTTTGTATCATTGAAGTAAATTTGCATTTTGCATTGACCTCAGTAGATGAATATTCCTAGCTGAAGACAGCAATGTTTGGGACATGGCATAAAGCCCTACATGAGGAAATGGGAAACTAGTTTCCATCCATCTGCCTTGCTATTAGATTAATAATTTTAAATGAAGCTATAAATTAAACATTTACCAGTATTAAAGTTTTCTGAGTAATAAATCTATGCCGAAGCATATTGAACAATGCTGACACTGGTGCCATACGTTGTACAAACACAGCATTACGAATAGTTGCAGTTTCAGTCTTGTAATGAGGTAGCCACAGGCAGCAAAAGCCCTCCCCCTCCTCCCCCCCAGTACTCATTCCATTTCAATATGCCATTGTAAAAATTATTTTCGCATGATAAAGACCAAAAAGCAAACTTCCAACACTCAGTGTGGGTGGCTATCCTTTTAATTCCAAAGGATACACAGATTTGGTAGACATACATGGAATTGCTTCCCATCCTTTCAGGCAATAGTGGGGGAAATAAAATTAGCTGCAAATAACACATCCAGAGAAGCTGAATGGGAAAAAAAAAAAAGTAATAAGCAGTTTCATGGAGTTTAATTTATATCATGGATTTGTAGCAGAAAAGTAGAAACCAGCCAGTGAGCAATGGAGTATTAATTCCCTTTTATATTTAAAGATTGACAGCCCTATCTCACAGCATTCATGAGCTGTATTTTGGAATGTTGAAAATAGCAAATGAACTTCAGAACTTCAGATCTGGACATCTTTAGGAGCTCAGACAGTACCTGAGTCCATCAGGAGCAAGACATTGGACGAACAGCTGTTGAGTTCACTTAAAACCTCTTTGCAGTTTCTTTGACTGGCTTCAGCTGAGTTTACTGTTATTTGCAAGATTTTATGTGTAGTGCCCATCGCTACAAAGGTTGGGTTACAGGAGAGTTTAGCTAAAGATTTTTTTTAATAGCCAATTTATTATCCTCAGGCTTGAAATGTTATATTTTTTTAAATGCACGTTCCATCTTTATAGATTCTTTTCTTCCTCCTAGGTCGAGTTGAGGTTGTGGTGATGTAGTAAAATTGTTTTGATGCCACAGCTGCATCGGTCACAAGCAGTGATGTGGAAACTGACTGGCTCCATTGCTCAGGGTGTACTTTAATAAGGAATTAGTCTGCAGCCAGCCCTACAGACTGTGAATTTTGATATTTATTTCGATGGAACCTCACCAGTGAGAACTCGGGTACTGTTAGGCCACCATATTCAACAGATATCAATGGGACTGAAAGGACACCTGCTGCATTGGCATGTCTGGTACATTATATGAGATTTTCCATGTGGCATTTCCTGCAAATGTTAAGACTTCAGACATAGATATGTTGGCTAAGTTCCAGTGAGGAACCCTTCAGCCCTAGCACTATTCCTTCTAGCGTTGAGTTTGTTTTTATCAGACTTCTCTTTGGCAATTGTTCAGTTGTATGAAGGTCTCCTGGAATGCAAAAGCTCCAGAGAATATTAATTGCTCTGTCACAGGAATAAGTTGTTATAATAATAAGTTGGTCTTCGTAAATACTCCTGTCCCCGAGGGGGGCTGTCACGGTGTCCTGTGGTGCTGTGGCAGCCACTTGCACCTGGACTGGCCCATGCATTCACCAGTGAAGACGGACGTACAGTGCGGACATATTAGAGCAAGGGAGGTAGCCTTGAATATTGCATGGCATTGGCGTAGCTGAGACACCCGAAACAATATGGATTAAATGTCCTCATAAGGGGGGTTTCACATCCAAGGCAAATCTCTCTGCTCCTGTGTTCTCAACATTTTTAACCTGACACTTGAAAAATGTCAGCTCAGGAGTCCGTGCAGTCCCATCACCAAGCAAGCTCAGGGCACAGGGATGGATATCCAGCGAGGTCTGGGAGGGGGTTGCAGAACAAGCAGCATACCCATTAAGGAATAGTTAAGATCCCCAAGGAAACACTGTTTTCCTTGATTGTCTGGAAATGTTTTAATCTTCCCTTGTGAGATACAGGAATATACAAGTTTTTGATAGAGTAGCAGATTGCATGTGGTCTACACAGATGATATTTTTACCTTGGGAAATAGCAGTAGAAATATGCAACTAGTGGCACGAAACAATTTTAAATACAGTCTGAACAATGGACTGAAACAAACAGCCCCCCCCCCCCACAAAACAAAAAGCAAATGACAGGTGGATACATAATAAACTCAGCAAGAATTCAGAGGAAGGTGAGGCCACCTGTAAAATACCATTCCAAGAGACAAAGAGGCGGTTCATTGCAACTGTGAACTAACTAGAGAAATTTAGCTAATCTACCTGCTTACGCCATCTAGACTGAGCTCAGTGTGGGGCACAAATCCACAAAAGTGGACATGAGATATGAATCTCAACAAAGAATTTGAAAATCTGAAGGATTTAAAGACACTCCTGTTACCTTTCCTCTTTTGGGTCAGTTAGTTTAGGCATCTTTATTCAGGTGCAGAGAGTATCTGCAGTGAGGATGTACTTGACTTGGCTACCCTCCAGTGTACATACAGCTAGTTCTGTAACAGAATTATCTCTACCTGCAATAAATAGCTTCATATACATTTTAAGGTTTTCCATCCTCAGTTTGGGAACCAGGAGTGGCATAAGAACTCTACTAAGAGGACTGATTTTTAGTGAGGAAAAAAAAAACAACAAACCCAAACCAAAAAAGTACACACATTGAAAAGGCAATAAATACTTCCAGAGCAACACACTGTTATGTAGGTTTGGGATGTCCTCAGGTAGAGGTAAGTACAGAGCTTAGTAACTGTTGGCTTTTATTGAAAGTGAGTCTCTGATAAATGTTTTCCTATTGCTCTTTTTGAACAGCTCATGCCATGTTTATTATAATCATAGTGGGGTGAAAAGGTTACATGTATTCTGTTATGCAACTGATTTTGCATACACTGGACGGTATTTGAGTGTGTGAAAAAATGTGTGTGTGTGTTTACGTTTATATTTGAAGCTTACCTAGGACATAACCTTTTTGCAAAACAAAACATTCTTAAAATGACATTTGTTTTTTTGTATTAATTGGAAAGAAACTTCTGTATAACATGATGCCAGATGTTCACAACCATCACAAATCACTCCAGAAGAAAAAAAAATGCAGGCGCAATTATCTAAGGAAATAATGAAGCTAGAAGTTTGAGCGAGTAATTTGTCAGGTAAATGAATCTCAACATGAACTGTATGAGCATGGGATGACACCTTATTTGTCAGAAAGCTGTTACCTATTGGGGAGGACAACTGCTTCATTGCTCTGTTTTTCCTTGCTTGTCTTCCTGGCTTTCCCTTATGCTCTTCCTTACCCGAAACACCCATCTTGAAGTAGACAATAAAACTCTGAACATCCAAAGTGACAAGGAGAAAAACTCTGGAGCTCAGTGAAAGAAATACTGATGAAGGAGGAAACTCATACCCTTATAGCATTACAAAGACTCTGCTTATAACTGTTGAAGAGGACAACATGGCCAAAGCATATTGCTTCTATTTTCTTATTCTTCCTGAAATATTACTCCTTAGGAGATTTTTAAAAATGCCAAACTTCACCTAAAAACAGTTGTTTGCAGTTTTATTTCAGGTTCAACATGCAGTTGAACAAATGAGGGGGGAATTCTTGATCTGGAGCCTGAAACAGTCAGATACAGAATCAGTTCAGATTGAACAAAAACATTTTTTCTGTTTTTGTTTGTTTGTTTTTTAAAGAAAAAGATCAGTCCAAATAAATAATTGTGTTTTGCCCAAAATAAAATATTTTCATCTGAGGTAATTACACCCTTGTATTTAACATTTTAAACAAAAACCCCCGTGCTTTTTAAAATGCTAAACAACCAAAAGGAAGTGAGACTATGTGATGACAGCGTGTGTGACTGGTCAGTCTATAAATTTGAACTTGACCTATTTTAGCCAGGTTTGATATTGAAGTTCAAACCTCAGACTTGTTACTTTCCGATGTGTCTTCTGGGAGGGAGGGAGGGGGGAGCAGGGGCATAGCAGTGTTGCTAGACCTGGCCCTTCACTTCCACAGTCAAAGCCAGAACAAATGTATAACTTAAAAAATATTATTTGCCTTTTTGAATAAATGAACAAATCAATCTCGTGATAAGGCTATAGAAACATAATGCACTTCCTCTGAATAGAGCACAGAATAAGATTAATCAAAATCTTCGTCTTAGATGAATCAAATTACGTTGACTTAAAAATGTAAATTGTTCGTTTGTGACAACCTCCTCATTTCCAGGGATTCAGACTCTGGGAATAACATCAACATGTCAGTTAAGCTGCTCAGAAACAGACTTATTTGAGTTTTAAGTGACTTCCTGTTATTATTTACCTCTTATGTAAGTTGTTATGTAAATAGAAAAAGGTTATTTTAACATACTCATGAAGTATGCCTTTCATGTCCGTGCATGCATGCACACACACATTCAAGCCATTTTCTTCGATCCAGCTCCCTTGAACGCTGGTATCAGCAAGTGCTGTGCAAGGGTGTTGCTGCTTGTAAGATCTTGATAGTTTTTTTCACACTGTTATGCTGTGGCTTCTTAGTGTATAATTTCATGCTGTTGTATCTCAATCAATGTCTTTCAAGCAAAGCAAACGTTGCCCATGTTGAGTTCCTAACTGTGGACGCTGCTGCTGCTGCTCTGCTTCACAGCAATCACTTTTTCCCCTGATTTCCCTAATAATAGAATGAATGTGTGTTTATGTACATGCTTTTGCAAGAAGAAAGATGTGGATTTGAAATAAAAGAGGCTGGGATGAGTATTTGGATCTGGGGGTCCAAATATTTCGTAATTAAAAAGAATATATACACCATTTCTCACTTTCCCCAAACCTCAGAAGTCACTGGAGCAAATCTTAGGAAAGAGTGGCAGGTGTGAATGTAGTGGAGCAGGAATGGTGTGTGGAGAGAGGGGTACAGCACCAGTTCCTTTGGAGATTGCCAAGAATAGAAGATTTTTGCAAAACAGAAAAATGTAATTTTGGGAAATAAGAGTATAATGGAAAGTATTTTGCACTATATGGTACCCATTACTGGAAACAGTGTTTCCAATTTTTCTTTTTAACTTCTATAAATATATTTGTTAAGATCAAATGTCGGTATTAAACAACTAGAGCAAAATGATGCATGCAGTTGTATTTATTGGGTGTTTATGACCTGTTAAATAAATATGATATGGTAAGATATTCTAAATTACTAATGTCATGAATCATAATGTGGGTATAACTTCTTTTGATAGCCTGTAGACAGGCATCACCAAGAAGAATGAAAGGCAGTAGTGACCAAAACTCACAGCATTAATAGAAATAACAAACTAAATATTTGGATAAGATTGTTCCTTAAAAAAAAAGTAAGTCAGGGAAGAATCAGAATTGGGAAAAGAGAACAAAAGTTTTCAGAATGATACTGTTAATTAGTAGGACTTGGAGCTTTAGTAGAATGAGGATGGGAGGGAGGACAGAATCCACTTCAAAAAAAAGGGATAAAGCTGTCGCAAAAGAAAAAAGTTGGGATGAACTCACCTGGGGATTCAAATATTTTGAAACTTAAAAGAATTTCTTTTTTTTTTTTTGAGGTTCACTCAAAACAGTTTCCAGTGCATTATAAAACCACATTGCTAATTGTTTCTCCCACAATGCCTGACAGTCAGACTTTTAAATACTCTTTCCAATTACTACCGCAAACCTCTTTTTATTGTATCAGTACAATGGAACAGTCTTTACTGCAGCTTGCTCTGGTGTAGCAAATAATGTATACTGCATTTTCTGCTTTAATGTATTCTACCATTGAGAGACCCTAGGTCATTTACTGAAATAATGTTTCATATAAGCTGAGAACCTGCCTTCAGGTAAGTCGGTGACTTTTGGAGGCACAGTCCTGCAGCCTCTGTAGGATGCTACCAGTAAAGCCAATATAGCTGCAGTCACTCAGGGACAAGGGGTAAAAGGATTAGCACATCTTTATGTACTCTTTTTCTCCTCTCCCCTCATGTGAAGGCATGAGTATTTCAGGCACAATGTAGGTCTGACCATAAGCCATTACAGCTGCTGTCCTTGAACTAGCTCTCTTTGAACTGAAGCTTTGCCATTATAAGTGTTTTGGGAAATTGCTGGCCTGGCGTTCCCAGGGGAGCTCCCCACAGTGCATTGGGTTAGTGCTGCACGAGCAACAAAGGAACAGGGACCCACTGGCGCAAGCACAGTCGGAAGACACAAAAGAATCCCTATTTCAGATCTTTCTTAATTTCGTGTTGTGACAATGTGATGAAGACTGCAAAAATGGAACAAAGAAATAAATGATAGTATAGTAAAAGAATTAAGGCTCATTTGCTCATGTATTCCCAGGAGGAGAGCAAGAAGCTACTGGTCAATGGTGAAACATAATCATTGTTTTATTAAAAAATAAAGAAATCTAATATTTTCTTTGTCCTCTGCTGAGTTCCAGGACAGCCCAGGAATTGGTGTTCATGGAGGATATCGATTAGATTGTGATTTAGCTTCCGCTTTACTCTTCTGTTGGTTAGGGAGGGCAAGAGCAACTGTCAGTTCAGACTTCCTGTCTGATTTTATCATCGGTTTATTGCAAAGGCATCTGACACTTAGCACTGGCTATTCTTTTACAGTTTTTATTGTATACTGCAAGAAATGATTCAAATACAGGATTAAATGAGATACAGAGCACTTTTGCGTGGGCACTTTGAGTGTTAGAGAGGCTCATGAGTTGGCATATAAAAGCAACTGGAGTCTCTTCTGTGCTTACCAAGAAAGGTGGGAGGGAAAAATGACCATCCTGAGACTAAAAAGGCATATGAACACAGAAAATATGAAAGGCCCAAGATGATGTAGGATGCTCTAAATAGTTCTAAAAGCACCCAAAGCTGGTTCCTCGTACATATAGACCCTCCTCCTTCATAATATATTAGCAAGCACTATTTTTATCCGATAAAAATATAATCCAATGGAATAATGTGCAAGATGTCATGCAAGGGATATCTGTTGTTGCCTAGTACATGCTAACATCTGTTTATCCCATATGGAAAGCTTTAGAGCAGTCTCTATAGAAATAATTCTGCTAACTGAACATATTTTGTTTCTCCTGACTCTTTATTTTAAGGACTCCTGTTTGGTAAAGCAGTTTGTTCTTTCTCAAGAGATTCTTCCCTTATTATAATTAATATTTGCCTACATTTTACTTTCATTTGTGAGCTATTTTTGTTCCTACAAAAGTTTAACAATGACGTGCTTGGAGAATGGCAGCTTCAGGTGAGAAGCAGACAATGGAAATACTTGAGTGGCCGATAATGCATGGCTAATGGCACAGGGCCTTTGCAGGGGGTGGTTTGGAGGCAGACTGTGCAGTCAATGTAAGAGCTGTTATGGAAACTGAGATTTGTTTCCTCTCTATCACCTATCTCAGCACGATGCTTGGCTGTGATGGCAACAAGCATGTTACAAAAGTTGGTCAGTGCTGCTAGACCTCGCTTATGAGAAATTTCCACGCCTAACAAGGTCTTACATTTAAAGCAGTGGAGTAATAGAAGGATAATAGCAGAGAGAGGATTTCATTCCAAGCCTGACCATGTTTTGTGTTAGACATTTGGCTATCTAAAAAGTAAACAGGCAAAAAAGCCTACCAAAACTGCCAGAAAACAGGAGAGGAGTCCCCAGCAGGTCCCTGGCCTGTGATGCCCTGTTCAGGCATGTGACAACCTATTTTCTGAGCCTCAAACCATCTGTCATGGCACGTTTAGCTGCCTGCTGCAAGCCTCAGTCGAGGGCCCTGCAGCCAATGTCAGCAGCTACTTATTCTGCAGGTGCTGGGTCAACTGTGCCCAGGGTGCTACAGGTGCCCTGGGGACACATGGGTGCTGCCACCTGCGAGGACCCTGCTCTTGCCATTACTGCTCTGCTGCTGAGAAGGGTTGTTTGTGTTTATGGAGAGGTATTCCTCCTTCACTCCATTCCAGCATTTTTTATTTATTTATTTATTTTTTATCTCCCCATCGACACGTTATGCCCATTTCCATGCACTCATCCAGCTGGATGGTCGTCTTTATCATTTATAAATGATTTTCCAAGCTCCTTTTCTGTACATTTTCATGCAGGAGCAAACTCTATAACAAGAAATTCTGTTAATCCATTGAATGTCTTATTCCTTTGTTTAAAAAACAATAACAAAATATATTTTTGGCTGGAGCCAAAGAGGTCTGGAACACCTCTCCTATGAAGACAGGCTGAGAGAGTTGGGGTTGTTCAGCCTGGAGAAAAGAAGGCTCTGGCGAGACCTTATAGCAGCCTTCCAGTACCTGAAGGGGGCCTGCAAGAAAGCTGGAGAAGGACTTTTTACAAGGGCGTGTAATGATAGGACAAGGGGTAATGGCTTTAAACTGAAAGAGGGTAGATTTAGATTTGCTATTAGGAAGAAATTCTTCACTATGGGGGTGGTGAGGCACTGGAACAGGTTGTCCAGAGAAATTGTGGATGCCCCATCCCTGGAAGTGTTCAAGGCCAGGTTGGATGGGGCATTGAGCAACCTGGTCTAGTGGAAGGTGTCCCTGCCCATGGCAGAGGGTTTGGAACTAGATGGTCTTTAAGGTCCCTTCCAACCCAAACCACCCTATGATTCTGTGATTTTCCTTTGGAAAGCCAACTTTTGTCAGCCATTGCCTCTCAGTTATAGTATACGGCTTCTACTTAGGTATAGATGATCCCCTTGTAATCTCTGATTGTTTTGCAGAAGCATTAGAAAATGCTGACCTCAAAGTGGTGACTACTGTATTTATAAATGGAAAAAAGATTGCTTTAATAAAAGGTTATAAAAGATTTTTTTTTTTGTGAAGTGTTAGTCTCAAAAAAAAACACACCCCACCAACCCTCCATAAAAATGCAAATACTGTTCTTTGAAGCCTTGTTAATGAATACATTAATTTGCATGATTAAAAAAACCCATACCTGGAACAAAATATATAAAATATAAAATATTCCTGGTGAAAGTTAGGTGTTCTATAATGAAGAGCCAATTGAAACTCATTTACTAGTTTAGTTTATTGTTTATATTTTAATTAAGTTGTTCCTTAATAGAATATCCCTTTTGTAAGAATAATTTAAGATGTAAACAATCATATCTCATACCTTTAGCTGAGTAACTACGTACATTTTAATTTTAGCTCTGGGGAAGTTTTAGGACTGCTCTTTGGCAAATACCTTCTTTGTTAATTGGCTGCCTGGAAGTATTATTGTACAAAACAATAGAAAACTAAAGAAACCAAGAAATACCAGACCTTCTAAAAAAGATTTTTTCTAATTGAGGTTAACTTGCATCAATTCTATGTGATGTAAATGGGATTTACTTCTGTGTGAGTCATAGGTGGGAAGACGGTGCAAAGAATGAACAGGAGAGCTCTAGTTTTGTGTGACCTGAGTGGAGGAATGAGCTCAAGGAGGACGTTTGTAGCACAGGTGCACACTAGAGGGTGCTGGTATTTAGCATCATGACTATCGTTTTTATTCTTTTGCCATTAGGAAATAATCAGGGGGCTCTAAAGAGTTTCCTACACAGTGTGGGACCAAACTTTGAAATTTCTGCCCAGTGTTTGCTATGTTGTTCTCCATAGTACATTTATGTTTTGGAGTTCAGTGAAGTATTGCAAGTAGTGTTTATCAAATATTTGTGGCATGATTTGTTAAAGACCCTTCCCTTTATTGCACTTTGCTTGGACTTCAGTAAAATTTGAATCAGCCCTCAAGAAGTTTAGTAGATTACTTGTGTGTGTCTAATATTTGTCCCCCCAACTTCTCTGGTAAACCTTGATTTTAGTAAGATTTGTACCTTCTAGCTTTTATTGCCCACCCTATGAAAAGTATCATTTAGAAAAGCTGAGGGTTAAAATGCATTTGCCTCAGTGTTAAGAGTATGGGGGAAATGGCACAGGATTTCATCTTTGCTCACTGCCCTTCTCTACATCTGCTCTTTCTTTTCTGATTCTTTTCTCTCATAATTTCATCTGTGAGCTTGCTCACCTAGTCTGACACCTTATCTCAGGACCTAATTTGTCTGTCTTTAACTGCTGCCTTTGAAGGCTGCACTGATCAATTCTGTAATATCAGAGGATGTTCTTAGCAATTCTGGCAAGAAGTGTTTTGCTTTAGGGAAAGATCAGAACATCAGCACAGGGAAAAATGGTAACCTACCTTATAGCAGAGTTTGAACACATCTGCATTTGTCTGTAGACCAAAGACTTATTTTTGCGGCAACAAGTAATGTCCTTCACCGTAACAAGAGTTCTGCTTTAGTTCATGCTATAGGTGGAAGACAGAAGATGTGGAACAAATGAACAAGTGTTCATGTGCAGGTCTACCTTTGGGGGATTTGACTGGTGCTGGTCTGGCCTGGGGAACAGAGCCCATCATGGTCAGCATAGTGAAGGGGAGAGACCCTGCCTGGTGCATAGTGCATGGGGGTGACTAAAGCATGGAAAGGGGTGCACAGAGCCCTTGTGGAAGAAAAGAAGAGACGATTCTCATAGGCAAGGTTTGAGAACGAAGGGGTGGCACAAGGAAGATGGGCATACATACAGAAACCCCTTGAGGGACAGTTAGTCATCATTAGATGATGGAGGAAGGAGGACCCCAAGCTCTCACAGGATCCTATAGAATTGAGAGGAAAGGGACACAGAAGGTCCTGCTGAGGGATGTTTAAAGAAACCTTGTTTTTGAAGGAAGGTTGCTGATGGCAGTGGGAAGTGAAGGGTCAGTGCAGGACCTGTGATTACAGGGAGCAGGGGAAGGAGAAATAGAGATCACACACAGTCTGGACGCTCTCTCTATGGGATATTGGAGGGTGCCCCTGACAGAGAAGGGGCAGGCAGATGCTATGGGGGACAGTGGGGTAGGATGTGTGACACATGACAGGCCTGGTCTGTGACACAGAGCGCAGCCTCATTTGTTCTTTATTGTGTTTTCCCTGCCTCTGTCTCGCCTCATGCCTCCCTCCATATTTCCCAGTACTTGCTCGGTCCTGCAAGGTTCACCTTGTGCATTTGGCTGCTGGTAGGTTGCTGGCCTCTGCTGTCCCTAGAGGAACCCTCACTCTTCTATCTCTTTGTAAATCATTTGCACCCATCGCAAGGCAGCATAGCAGAGACTAGCCTAGAAGCTCGGTGCTAAATGGTCTCTCTGATAAAGCTGCAGGTGGGTGAGGTAGCTGCATTTTTTTCTTCTTTCCATTTGGCCTCAGTCACTTGCTATCTAATTACTGAGCACCTTGTGTAGTGAACCATACAACTGGCCTTTTCAGTGATCTTGTAATTCAGTCACTGAATCATACTGACCCTCCTTTTATCCTTTTCCTGATGTATTTATAAACTTGCTATGCTGTGCCTGAGATAGCAAAAGTTATAAAATAACTTAAACTTCAAAGATGATGGGAAATTTAAATTCTCAATTATTTTCTTGTGTTCTCTGCAAAAATAAGGCTCATCTGTAATTCCACTTTCTTCTACTGCATCACGATAGTATTGCATATGAACTAAAAGGAGGACCAAACCTGTTTTAATAGTCTCCTGATTTAAGGCAGAGCTGAACTTTAAAATTTGCTATGTATGTGAAGATATAAGACAGTGTATTATACAGGGAAGTGGTAGAGCAAAGCAGCACCGGTCAGCATTTAGCTTGCGCAGGTGTACGTGCCAGCTTTCAGTGTTAGGCGCCATGCAACGCGAGATCCGTAAGCTCAGCAGCGTAGGTACTAAATCCAGAAGCTCCAGATAAAACACCTGTTTTCAGAAGAGCACTGCTTTTAGTTAGGGTGTTGCCTAAATATGTGACATCTCCTCATTGTGGGTGCTACATATAAATGTTTTTCTCCTGCATATCAGACCGTGGGATTGTTCATTCACAATTCCCCTCTGTCTCCGTGCCTGCCACTGACAGACTTCATGGGCAATTGAAAAGCTCTGTCCATTTGAAAGTCTGTTCCACCTAATTACAAGGACAAATAACATAGTGCTTAAAAATCCATCTATTTTCCTCAACCCAGCAGTCAAAAAGTTAGAGCTTGTCTCAATGAAGAACACTCGCAGTGTACTTATAACTACACTTAAGCTGTTCTCAGTCACCTGTTGCTACCAACCTTCAGCTTCTAATGGGAGTAGATTCTTTTAGGGCATTGTCAATTCTTTTCTGCATCAACTTGCTCCCCTACATAACCATAATAAAAATACTTCTTATCTGCTTCTTTTGCTATGTTTGCCCTGTTAGAAGATTGTCCCAGTTTCAGCTAAGATAGAGTTAATTTTCTTTATAGTGGCTGGTGTGGGGCTATGTTTTGGATTTGTGCTGAAAACAGTGTTGATAATACAGAGATGTTTTAGTTGTTGCTGCACCAGTCAAGGACTTTTCAGCTTCCTGTGCTCTGCCAGGTGCAGAAGAAGCTGGGAGGGGACACAGCCAAGATAGTTAATCCAAACTGACCAAAGGGCTATTCCATACCATATGACGTTATGGTCAGTATATAAAGCTGGGGAAGAATAAGGAAGGGGGGGACGTTCAGAGCGATGGCGTTTGTCTTCCCAAGTAACAGTTAGGTGTGATGGAGCCCTGCTTTCCTGGAGATGGCTGAACACCTGCCTGCCCATGGGAAGGAGTGAATGAATTCCTTGTTTTGCTTCGCTTGTGTGTGCAGCTTTTGCTTTCCCTATTAAACTGTCTTTATCTCAACCCTCGAGTTTTCTCACTTTTACCCTTCTGATTCTCTCCCCCATCCCACCTGGGGGGAGTGAGTGAGCAGCTGTGTGGTGCTTAGTTGCCAGCTGGGGTTAAACCATGACAAAGATAAAGTGCAATTTTGTGCTGTAGTGACTAGAGGGGCATGTATTATAAAAATACCCAGTATTGTCAGCCTTTCACTTAAAACATAGGTTTTTAGTTGCACGGAAGCAAGGCAGATTAAAATAAAGATTTGGGATTTTTCTGGTGAATTGTGGAACATCACATAGATATTCCTGTGTTTCAGAAGATCTCACAAAATAGGCATCCTTGGGGCGAGGAGGAGGGAAGAATCCTCTGAAACCAGAAGACTGCTTCAATTTACTTAACAGATATTTTGTAACTGCAAAATTGTATCCTTGGAAAAATGTTAACAAATGTGTAGTAAATAACTAGGAGTCCAAAATGCTCCCCTGATTCATTAACTTATGATTATTGTTTTCCTTCTAACAGTGGTTTTCCCCATCATTTGTGTTTCCTTCTTCAGGCCCATTATTAGCCTATGATTAAATTGATTGTACTCTTCTTTCTGGAGCTCTGACAACAAAAAAATTCCCTCACCAAAGTATTCAGCAGTGCAAATTTGGGCACTTCGTTATTTTGTCTCTAGTAGTTGATCACAAAGTGTTGTTTGGGGTTTTTTTGTAGAAAACAGAACTACTTCAAATACGTTAAAGTGAATGTACTCAAAAATGAAATGCGTAACATTATTGTGCTAATGGCATCTGCTACGGGTTGGACTCTGCAGGAAAAAAATGTGAGGAATTCACTTACAATCCCACATCAGATGATGCTTTCTACCCTTTTATCACAGCATCCACCCTTTCTCCCAGAGGCATCCGCTATTCCCTCCTACACAGTGTTTTCCCTTTTGGCAGACAGGCACAGCAGTCTGCCCTGGTCTGGAAGTCACATGAGGCTGATGTGTTTCTGGTTCAAGTGCCAGGAGCTGCATGTACATAGAGCTCCTAAGCAATGCCATGGTTTCCCTTAGCTGCCTTAAGTACCTCTACATGGCATCTCTCTCTATGTAAAGACATCCTCTAAAGATGATGCTAAGCAGTGATCCTGTTCCCTTCCTGACTTTAATGTGGCCTCACCCTTCTCCTGTTGACCACAGAGCTTTCTCTGATACGTTTTCAGACCCTTTTGGAATAAATGTGTGCACTCCAGTCCACACTGCAAGCACTGCTGTTATCACAGGCTGGAGGGTATCTGTTATAGGATGCAAGGAGTGAGTTTGTTGGTGTTAGCTGTAAACTGTGAGGCCTGTAAGCATGTTTTTGTAGCTTACAATGACAATTCAAGATTCAAGACTCTCAAGATAATTCAAGAATCTCTCTAGGGCAAGGAGTCAGAATATCTCCCACTGTCATTAAGGCCTAAGAGTACAAATTAGTTTTACTTTTCCATGAGCAGAGAGGGGTAGTAATAGTATCTATTTGCCCTTCAGATTTCTGGACGTAAAAGCAGGAGCCAAGATGATACTGACTTTTTCACTGTGTTTCCAGGCTGCTGGTGACTCCAAAGGGTTGGCATGACTGATGTGGGGGGAAGCTGCAGACTGCACTGGGGACACAGGTTAGGTTGGGTAGTTGCTAGAAGTTAGCTGCTGTAATAGCTACTACTTGTACTGGGGTTTGCAGGCTGGTGAAAAGGTACTTTGAAGAAAAATGAATTACATCTAGATGAAGCAATATGAAGGTCTTCATGGCCCTCTCTGGCTTTGAATTTTTCATTTTCTTCACTCTTGTACCTGCTTTGGAAGTTTTTTAGGATAGAATCGAAGCGTTTTCTATCTCAGGTTCTGCTGTCATCCTGTGGAATTTGTTGATTCCCATAAAAACATCTGGAGGCAGCTGTTTGGCAGTCATGAGCTCTTGTAGCAGCACCTGAAGAGTGGAGGGAATAGTGAAGTCTGGGTCCTGGTTCACACGAGGACGTGGAAATGGCTGTGCTAGAGCACGCCAGAGGCTTACAAGGATGAGCTGCTTTCCAGTTGCTGGCAGCAAATGGGAGGAATAATCTGAAAGCAGGTGAAGTGCTAGTCACTGAACACATAAGCACAAGTTTTGGTTTGTATGAAGAGATTTGCAAGCATGGAGAGTCCACAATAATCACATCTGATGGTTTCGCTAGTTCCCTCTGTGGGTCTGACACAGTGTAGCAAAAGAAATGAGGTGTTTTAGCATTATACTTAGAGAAAAATGTGAGTGATGCCAGATATAACCTGCTGTCCCTCCAGTTATTTTGCTGAAAGATATATATCAAAAACTTTTCTTTATAAAATATTCTGTATAATATAATGAAAATAAATAGAATGCTTTGAAGGCATAAAATAGATTTATATTTCCAAGGTTTATACTGTGAATCACTCCCTTGATTTATACCCTAATAATCTGATTTATACCCATTTATTGTTTACTTTTGTTTATATATAATCTGATGTCTGATCCTGGTTATCTTCTTTTAGAGCTAAGAGAGGATAATAAAGTTGTGATGCAAAACAACACAAATGCTTAATTCTTCAAAGTCACCATTTTTCATACATTGCAACAAATATAATAGACTGAACTAATGCAATAAATTATGTGAGGCAAAATGGTTGTAATTCTTGGCTTTTCATTTAATCATAACAATTGCAATATTCTTGGTTTATTTAATATTTTCTATTAAAATGGAGATTTTCCCCATGAAGCCATACTGGCCTCTTTGGAAAGGAACCAGTAATAATACTCCTTAAGTGATCAATTAATAATGTTCACACTCCAAGCCTTTTAAAATCAGTTATTCCTCACACTACTTCTGGGAGATGTGTGGGTAAAAATATTAAGTCTATGTAATTATTATGAAATGTCATTAAGTGGAGCTGAATAAATTTTTAAAAAGTTGAATTTTCTAGTAATTTTTTTTAATTTGTAAAAGCTGAAATTTAGAAACACACTGTGTGTCAGCAAATGAAAAATACATATTCCACAAAACATTTCCTTCAATCCCAACTGTGGTTTTCAAACTGGACTTTAGGAAAACTTTTTTCTTTTTCGTTTCATACAATTCTGAGGTCATTATATTAGAGGTAAAATAGCAGATCACCAGTCTACCAATAAGGGACAGCAATGCTGATTCAAGTGAACATGCTGGTATAGAGGCGTACTAAGTTATTCTATGTAAAGAGCTATGTAGACATCTCGGTATTCACTTGAAAATATTTTCTGTCTTATTTTCATGAATTTGAATTTTTTTTTAAATGGTATTCTCCTGTACAAATTATAGGAGGTTTTTATGATCTGCCTGAACAAGTAATAGGGGTCTGCCAAAATAAGTTTCACCTGCCACCCCATTAGAATCTTCATATGAATAAAACAGCCAAGAAAATGAAAAGAGAGGCTCACATCTCAGTTCACAGAAAGATTTCCTGCTGTACTGTGGGAAATATTGCGTGGAATACCTAGGTTTGGTCTAGTTTACACCAAACTGTCAGCAAAATCTGTCTTGACTGATACAGACCTGATACAAGGTGTTGAGGACTGTTTCCTTGGCAAATTACAATGTCCTGACTTCTGAAAGAAGAATCAAATTAATAGCTACTCATTATAATCCAAGTATATATTTTCCATGTGTTTTCACAGTTTAGTTGGAAATGCTTAATCTTAGGAATTGGATAGCCAGTTGTGTACATACCAAATATTTTCTGAGTGCAATCTTTCTACCTTTAGATTTCCTCCTTTTCTTTAAACTGGACAACCGATCAATCAAACCTGTGGCAGAACATGGAAAGAAGATTATAATTGCCTGCATGTAATTCATGTCACAAGGAATGTCTGATTTCTTGCACTATATTGCTGTCTGGGGGGGGTTGTGTGTTTTTGTGCTTTGGGTTTTCTGAAGAGAAACAGTTGAGAAGAAAGAAGGATTGTGGCAGGATGCAGAGAGGAGCTAAACTGTGTAAGAAGTGGTTAATCAGGTAGCAGGAAGTAACAGGAACCCATGGACCTGTCCTGGGTCCTTGCTGGAACTTAGGAGAAGTCTTTTTCTTTATGGTCATTTTGGCTCCATGCAGCAAAAGGCTCTCTCCTACTCCAAAAATCAGAGCTATGGGAACAAGCCCTTTTCTTGTCTTCCTTAATCACTGGTTGCAGAAGCAGCTCATTTAAATAAATAAATAAAAATAATAAAATAAAATAGAATAGAATAATAAAAAAAATCTCTATGGAGCTGAGAGTTATAGTTCATCTTTGAGAGGGGGCAGACAGCAGGTACAGTTGCTCTCCATTGTCGAGATACCTGTCATGCATTTCAAGCCAAATTGTTTTTTTGCTCTTTGCCACTTCTAATGTGTATATTTGCACATATTGCTGACCAGCTGACTTCAAGTTGGAAACAAACTCCTTTTTATGCTTCTGTAGAGGAAGTAAATTTGAGGCTATACAAGAAATTGGTTTTATAGGAGACTTTTGGGTAAAGTTAAGCGTATAGAGATGGAATCAATTTTTAATAAAATAGAGCAAAGTAGAGCCCTTGGAGTAGGATGTTCCAGCCTACCTTTCCTGTGACTTGAACAATTGGCCTCTAAGAGTCTTCACACAACTGATACCAAATCAGCCCATGCACCTCACTTTGCTCCTTGTGGCCAAGTCTCTTTAGTATGGAGAAGCATCCTTCCTCAATGACAGGTTCAGCAGAAAGCCCGAGTGATGAATTGTCAGTTGTATTGAATTATCTTCCCACTCCGCAAAAAGGCTGTGCTTTATCATTGTGGAAGAATACTGAGAGGGAAGTAAAAAGGGAAGGAGGGGAGGGAAAGTGAGAGGAGACTGTTTGTATTAGTGTTATCATCAGTACTATAAAATTACTGATGGTATTGAGGGTTCTTCCATTCACACTACCTTTACAAATACTAAATTCACTTTAAGTGGGGTGAGTGTTCCCTCGCTGAGCCTTTATATGCTGAGTTTCTGCCCAGAGCACATCTTTATGATTGTTATAAGTACTTACTAAAAAAGTTTCTGCAAGAAATGCTGTCAGACATTTAACTAGAACAGCATGAATAAAGTTGTGAAGGAAAGTGTGTTGAATAGAAAGTCAATACTATGAAGCTTGTGTTGTGTGGAGTAATTCCTCCAATACTCCTACAGTAATAAAACAATTAAAAATGAGTGCCTTATTTAAAAAAAAAAAAAAAAAAGGCATGTGGTTACTGGACAGCTGGAAGACAAAGGTGTGTTGGTGCTAATTATATTCCTCTCAGCGCCCATAATCCATATTGTTCATAAGCTTTAGCAACAGGCACGTCCTGCTTAGGATTCAGTTCACATTCCTCTGCCACATTCTGCAGCCATCACATTATCTGCAGAGGCAGGAGCAACTACAAATAGTACCAGAATGGAGCAGCCCAACGACTGACATGGGAGACAACAGCTGTTTGCTGAAATGATTAAAAGAAAAAAGTGCTTACAGCCCCCCAAACATCTCCCCAACAAATACACATATTTGGCAGGTTTCTATCTCCTTCTGCAGGAAATCGTCATCACAAATCAAGAATAGAGGGAAGTGGGGGGAGAGGGTTTGTCGCATCATTTGTATTTCTGTTCTTGCACTCTTTGGAGCGAAGGATAAGTGAATGTGCTCCTTATGTTCCAAAAGTGTAACAAGTGATGATTTTCTATATAGGGATGGCATAAAAGGGGGGCTTTATCCAGATTCTTTCACATAAAAGCAGTTGACAATTGCTAACTCTTTTTCATGATTAACACAGGATCACTAATGTTGCAATTATTAATGCTCTATCTAGTTTGCTAAGTTTCACTTTATTGATTTTATTTTGATTGGAGTAAGACTGATTGCCACCTTGGAAAACAAAGTTGTCCTTGAATGACTGTGCTGGTTTTGGCTGGGATAGGGTTAATTTTCTTCATAGTAGCTAGTATGGGGCCATGGTTTGGATTTGTGCTGAAAACAGTGTTGTTGATACAGGGATGTTTTCACTGTTGCTGAGCAGTGCTCACACAGAGTCAAGGCCTTTTCTGCTCCTCACCCCACCAGCGAGGAGGCTGGGGCTGCACAAGAAGCTGGGAGGGGACACAGCTGGGACAGCTGACCCCAGCTGACCAAAGGGCTATTCCATACCGTATGGAGTCATGCTCAGCATACAAAGCTGGGGGAAGAAGAAGGAAGGGGGGGACATTTGGAGTGTTGGCATTTATCTTCCCAAGTAACTGTTAAGCATGATGGAGCCCTGCTTTCCTGGAGATGGCTGAACACCTGCCTGCCCATGGGAAGGAGTGAATTAATTCCTTGTTTTGCTTTACTTGCATGTGCAGCTTTTGCTTTCCCTATTAAACTGTCTTTACCTCAACCCACGAGTTTTCTCACTTTTGCTCTTCCGATTCTCTCCCCCATCCCACCAGGGGGGAGTGAGCAAGCGAGTGGCTGTGTGGGGCTTAGTTGCTGGCTGGGGTTAAACCGTGACAGTGTGCTATTTAAGTATTACATTCCCCTAAAAATTCATTAAGCCTCATGTTTTAATTAAACCTGTGTATTACTGGTAAGTGTTGGAGGTGCTAAAACAGAAGCAGCAGAAACCGGATGTACCTGAGGGCCTTTTCCCTCTCACTAGGAAATGTCTAAATTGCTGTGGAAGAAAGAAGCCAGTGAGAGTTTTGAGGTTTTTTGAGAGATCAGCTACATTAAAATGTGACTTTTTTCCCTATGCTTTTGTTCTTGATGGTTCATAAAACACTTTTTATTTCTTAGAGGGAAAATTTGTTTTCTGTTCTCTTACTGACTCTGTGAAAGCTACTGAGCTTTGAGGCAAAGCAGGAAGCCAGTCTCACTGGTTCCTGTTCTGGATTCATAAGGTCTAGGCTCTGTTTCTATTACTTACCTGCTGCATGATGTTGGACAAATAAACTTTGTTCTTGCATTTCCTCTCCTCCCCGTTTTGTTGCCGTCTTAGTTTCTTTCTAATGAGAACCTTGTCAAGTTTGATTAAGTTTATGTATCGTTGTTTTCTTCCTTGTTGTTGTTACAGGCCACTGTATCTGTTTTGCATGACATCTTGTGTTAACTTCTGTAATGGTTTTGGCATGTCCCATATACCTCTGCCAATCACCGCATTGCTACTTCTCACTCATCAGTGAAGATCCACTTCCCTTGGCTCTGCCACACTGCTGTCACCCAGTACTTAGCTTATGTGCAGAAAGAGCTAAAAATAGCTCCTTTTTTGTGTGTAGAACCTTTTATCTGTAGATCTAGAGTTGTTTAACAGTTCACATCTCTGTTTCCCAGTATCATTACAGAGGTGCAGAGAACACAGACTGACTTCCAGGGTCATATAGCCAAGTCAAGGGCAAAGTAAAATGCTAGAAGCAATCATACGGTTCGTCCTGCTTGTGAAAAAGTCTGTGTACAGGCAGGTACCTTGATGTTTTACATAGCTCGTGTTCCCTAGGATGAACAAGACTCTATTTAATAAGAACACATTTACTTCTGTCTTTGCATGTATATCATCATTGAAAAGTATTTTGCTAATATTTTCTTCCTGACACATCTGTGCCTATTTAGGAATTTATCCTTTCTACAGCAAAATAGCTGTTGTTGAGTCAGCAGTTTCCTAATACGATGTAATAATAAAGAATGTAAGAGATTTTGGCAAAAGAATTTGCTTGTTGTATGCTGTTTTATGATTAGAGTTGGCACCTGGGATGTCAGGTAAAGTGCTTGAAGAATTTAGATAATAAAATACTGTGTTTTGCGCACTTTTGCCTCCTAAAAAGTGACACATACATGTTAGAAATAGAATAGAGATCTTAAACAACTACAAATTTGCTTTGGCCCAGTGAACTCTGGAAAAAGTAAGGAGATTCTGTCTGTTGCCCTTTATTACTTATCATTGCTCACTCAGGTGAGCAGACTCAAACATTGCATTTTTGGCATTTAATTTACCAACATTGCTATCTGTAGAAAATGCAACAATGTATGTAATGAGACAGCCATAATTGGAATTTGCTAAGGTTTATTAACGCCTTATCAGGACTTTGGAAGGCTCAGCAACATATGCACTCTGCATTATCTCACGTCATGAAATTTGAAAACAGCCTAAGCTAAGGTGTTCTCCATGGCTCATTAGCTCTTCAGAGCTTTGACAGAGGGGCATTGGTCAGATAAATCAATGACATGCAATGTTAAAAAAATTTGATATTTAGTTTTTAATTATATAATTGCATTCCGGGCTGGATGCAAAAGCAGTGTCATGGCTGCAGAGGCAATCCATGTTTATAGAATTAGCCCTGGGTAATGGCAATTACTGTGTGGAGGCTAAAGGACTATATTTTTTCCAGGGAAGTCAAGCTATGAAGAAGCCATGTATTACTTCGTAGTAACAATTGAGACCGAATGATATGCTAACCACTGTTTGAAATCTGGTTCTTAAAAGACTACAGCAGATATAGTCTGGTGTAACTGAAAACAGTTATGATGGTAGCAGGTAAAATACCAAGTAATTTGTGACAATTTCTATTGGTAGAACAATTCTGGTACATACAGAAAAGAGAAAAGACCAAACGAGTTAAGGCCATGAGATAGAATTGTCTTACATTACCTTCTTGGGCTATGCTAGATAAGTGTGTTTCTAATGGAAATACCAACGTCCCAGAAAGTGAGTATGGCCTTTGGTATCACAGGCTGTGAATTTTTACCTACTTGCATTTGGGGTGAGTGGAAGAGTGGATTTGGGTTTGAGTCTCTTGGAACTGAACCGTTCTAATGTTATATTTTCAGATTAAATCCCAACACAGACTGGGCCTGCTCTCCCATGCTGACATACCTATGTTTGGGGAAAATTTAATTTCTTTATTACATGTAAGTCATTTTGGACATATCATCTAGTCAACATTTCCACCTTGACCTGGCAACAAGCCATGGTGTGTGCATACTGTAGAATGGAAAGCACTGGAGATGGTCCCAAGTGGCTTGTTGGGACAGTTCTGGGCTGGAAGCATTGCAATTGCACCCTCCAGGTGGGATTATTCTTGTGTTACTGAGCTGGGGTCTCTGAGTGTGTTAGCTTGGAGCTCTCTGCTCTGCTGTCCACTGTGCAGCATGGGCTTGCCCTTGATTCTACAACTACCTGAAAGGAGGTTGTAGCGAGGTGGGTGTCAGTCTCTTTTTCCAAGTAACAAGTGATAGGACGAGAGGAAATGGCCTCAAGTTGCACCAGGGGAAGTTTACATTAGATATTAGGAAATATTTCTTCACTGAAAGGGTTACCAAGCATCGGAACAGGCTGCCCAGGGAAGTGGTTGAGTCGCCACCCCTGGAGGTATTTAAAAGACGTGTAGATGTGGTGCTTAGGGACATGGTTTAGTGGCGGACTTGGCAGTATTAGGTTTGTGGTTGGACTCGATGATTTTAGAGGTCTTTTCCAACCTCAATGATTCTATGATTCCTTTTTTTCAAGGTAGGATTCTCACTCAGTATTGAAACACATCACAGAAATTTCCCAATGATATTCATCTACTACAAAAAAAAAAAAAATCAATTCAATCAATTTGCCCTAATACAAGGGTTCCTTATTTTAATTCCTTCTAGTGCCTGCCCTTATCTAGCAGCCGCTGGCCAGAGCTGCTGGCAGTTTTAGTATTACAGAGTGCCTCCTGTGCCACCCCCTGCCAGCCACCGCTGGCTGCTCTACAATCTAAGTTCAGCTTTCTTAGGAAAATGGATCAGTCAATATTGCCCAGAAACCAGGATCAGTCCAATGCTTGTTTTGTCATACAGGTTTCATCATTCAGGGCAGTGGGGTGTTGTTCTGGGTACTACGGCTAGCCAGTGCCCAGTGCTGTCCCACCCCATAGCTGCCCAAGTCCAAAGAAACCAACTTGTGACTTCTCTAATTTCTACAGTTTTGTACCATGTATCAACGCGAATTGCCCCTTCTTCAGGTGCTTTTTATTTGGTTAATTACTTTCTCCATGCCCTAAGCACAGATAAGAGGAACAGCACAGATAAGAGGAACATGCTACCTTTGAATATAATTTTTGGTATTGCCCCATCTGCACATCCTTCTCTCCACAGGTGTTTTTTTTCAGATATTTGTTAGTCTTTGATGGATTGCAGACATCCAACTTCTAATTTTGTTATCTAGCTCTCCTCTTTCACACTCTGAAACTGCCCTGTACTTCTGTTACACAGCTAGGGTAACTACCTTAAATATTTTCAGGCCTGCTTTCAGTTATGCCTTGTGCTCTTGGACCTTCTTCAGGACTTGCAACATCCCTTTTGCCTCCTGTAAATTTTTCTCCTTTCCCATATCAGTCCCCAGGAGTCAACTTTTCCTTCCTATCAGAGAAAATCTGTGGCTTTGGTTCAAGACATAGGGTGTATACTTTACAGGTGAACCTGCCTTCTGGTGTATATTCCCAGGCTACCTTTTTAGTCTCTATAAAGTGTTTTCCTCTGGAATTCTGATTTTGAGCAGCAGGAGGTGTTTGTTTACCTTTTTACTCACTCTTTGCTCTTACCCTTGACTATGACTCCTATATGTGCTTATAACATGATTCTGCCTCATCACTCCAAGGCAGATGCTGGGCCTGTGTTCCTTGTAATATCTCAATTTTACTCTATGATATTGCCTAGATCCTGTAAGAACTGCCACTGAGATTTTTTGGAGGCTTTACAGTAGCTTCAGCTGTGCATTAAACCTGAAACTAAGAACAGACATTCACCTGATTTGAATGCAACGCTGACAGCTTAGCATATCTGTGGCCAGTCTTGAGAGAAGAATATCAATACAAATGATTTTGTATTATCAAACTAGTGGGCAGGGATTAAGTCAGTAACACTGAAGTATTGATATTAACTATAGTCATTGGTAGTCAAATCATAATTGCTTTTTGCCCTTCAGTCTTGTAGCTTTTTATTTCAAAGTATGATAGTTTTCCAAAATCATGTTTCAAGAGTGAAGTGAAACTTGACATTAAATTTAATAAACTGCATTGACTTTGCAGGAACAAATACAGTCCAGCCTCAACAGGTCTGCACAGCTCTGTGGCTACCACTGTGCTGGGTGACACAGAAGCACATTTGGTGGGTTGCAGAGCACCTGATGGAGAAAGAGGAGCCAAAGCAGAAGCAGACACCTTTGTCCGCATCTTAAAATATAATAGATTTAATCTTTTTTCATATCTGTTGCTTTGCATCTGAAATTGGATCCTTCCTAATTAGGTAACCTAAATTCCATGTATGCTGTTTCCTTGTAATTCCTAGCCCTTTATTACTGCATTAAGAGTCTCTTGATCTTCTTTGGCCTGCATGTCATGATTGTATTGACTTAGCTGTTCAGCCTGTCACCCACCATAATTCCAAAGTCCTTTTCAGGAGAGGTACTACCCAGACAGTCCTGGCCTGTAGCAATGTATGAAGAACTTTGCACTTTCCTTTTACCTTGCTCTGCCAGGCACCGTGTCAGGTTCTTCCCTTTACTTTGGTGCCACCTGCAAATCTGCTGAGGGTGCTGCTGTGTCATCATTCAGGTTGATGATGAAGATAATGAAATAAGAGTCCTGGCACCGGCCTCTGGGATACTTTGCCCACTACAAGCCACAGTCAATAACCAGTGGTGAATTGTCGATTGCTGTCTTCTGAACCTGGTGGTTCAGCACATTTCCAGCCTGTCAAACTGCCTGTTCCTCCAGGCCATACTTCTCCACTTGCCAAATGAGCCTGCTGTGTGAGAGTCCCAGAGACCTGGTAGAGATAGGAGTTTTGGATCTCATAAGTTCTGCTGTTTCAGTATATGTTTAGTTTCAAAATGGGGCAAACCTCAGCTTTTTAAAGAATTTTCAGAACATCAGAGTGCCATTGAAGAAATATTAATTTTTCATTAAGTTGAAATATTATAATGAAGTACAATATGAAAAACATCTTTTCCTGATATTTTAGATGAGTAGTCTGAATGAAATGAAAAGTGTGAGGCAAGGGAACCTGCTGGTTTTAAAATAATCATTAAAGTTGAAACATTTCATTACAGTAGCATCTTCTGGTGGAAAATAATTTTAGCAAGGACTGACCAGTTCAATACATGTATAATCCAACACAACTAAATGTGTATCTTTTCCTAGATGAGTTAATACTTTTAGTCTTAAGTTTTATTTAAGGAATTGCATAATTTCATGCTTTGAAAAATTTTTAACTATCTTTTCAAAATGTTCCGTCAATCAGAAAATGTTGTCAGTTGAAATGATTGCTGAATAAAAATCTACATTACTTCTCCGGCACTAGAGGAATCTGAACGAAAGAAATAAAATTAACTTGTATTGTTTAGATTGAATTTTACTAATCAAAACTCCAGTATAACATACATAGTTTGAATAATACCTTCTATTTAGGTAACACTTCTAGAATGTTTCAAGGATGTTTGACAGGCTTGACTGAACAAGAGTAAATCAAAAGAATAAATCAACTTAATCATAATTTACATAATGGAAGAACTAATTTTGGAATTTGCTAGGGATGGAATGGCTTCCACTTGTGGAAATTGATGGATATTTCTTCGTGATAGCTGGAGGAGACTAGCTTTGTCGAGTAGCTCTTGATGAACTCTCACCAGATCTGATGTGCAACATCAGCATTATGTCAGAGGGAAGACACAACCTACAGTCTGTCACCAAATACCCCAAAAGTTGTGTCCATTCCAATGTATTTGTGTAGTATAATGAAACTGATTTCAACTGGACTGTGCAGTTGAGGATATGACCTCTCTCGTTATGGATGGCTTTGAGCCTGGCTTGTTAATCATTCTATAACCTTGGGTATTTGATGCATTCTCTTTTTCACCCTCCCATTACTGTTAAATTAATGATAAATAATTCTGACAAGAAAAGAATGGAAGAAAATTAGTCTCTTCTTCCATTTCCTCTTGTCCTTTCATCTGAAGTAAAAACAAAATTTTCCATGCTTTGATGGTTGTAAGTGACTGAATAGTTTTTCTGCAAACTTTTAAAAACAATTTTACCTGTAAGCAACCTAAGTAACAAAGCAAAAAGATATACAGCATAAATTCTGTCTGGGGACTACAATACTATAATAAGCTTTCAGATAGAGGCTTTTCTGATGAAAATTACTTTCCAACAATTAGTTTAATGCTATGATTAGCTTTGAGGACTTCAGTAAAATTAGAAGGTTTCGGCTGGGATTTTTGGGTTTTCTTTAGCATGGTTACTTAACACTTTGATCTTCAAAATAACCTTTTGCTTATTGCTGCTTTTAAACATTTGTATGTATATTTATGTCTTACAAAAAAGAAAAGAGCATTTAGTTTGTTAATAATACAAATTCAGGTGTTCATTATGTGCATTTAACACCATTCAGAAAATGTAAAAAGCCTGGCATCCTGTGAAGATAGTTTGAAAAAAATGCAGGGATGGGAAGATTCTGTGATATTCTCAGCTTTGAGTGCTTTCCTCTGCATTCTCCCATACTGAGCTTAAGCACTTTCAAAGACATGCTTCTCTGTTGTGCCTTCATCCATTTCTGCATGGTCTTTAAAGACGCTGAGCCAGTGGTTGAATGTAGTACTGCCTTGCACAAATAACGATTGATCCAACCTTCCTTTTCACAACTCTAAGCGGTGCCATTACATAATCTTTAACATACTATTTATGTAAAATTATGGTGCCAAAGGCTAAGTCAGCATATAACAAGTTGATGGTTAATGGGACTGTCCGCATAGAGCACCAGTGGTTATTAAAAAAGTAAATATTTTGTATGTGAAATAATTCTATATTAATATAGAAGACATCCCTTTTCCTTGCTACATTGGGTGTTTACATTGGGCTTGTAGAATTATTTGTATTCACTTACATATACTGCAGACTGTTGAATTTGAAATGCAATTTAGATTTTTTTGCCCTGAGACTTACCACAGCATTTGTGTTTGGTAGATAGAAGAAAAGGTAGTAGGGAAAGCTTTTGAAGAGTGAGAGATAGCAGACTAGAAAATAAATAGTGAAGTGTATTAGGCTGAAAAATAAATTACGGAATTCATGCCAGGAAGACTGGAAAAACCTGTAGGCACTGGCAAAAGGAGAGTTAAGAAACCGACACAGTCTTTTCTATCTAATTTTCATAATTTTGTTAAGTTTTGAGTGTTTGAAGATTGAGAGGGTTGGTTTGAAGGGGTTAAAAAACTTTAAATGACAACAATTTGTAACTGATGTGGGTTAGTCAATTTCTTAATTGAAATTTACTTTGTAAAATGGAAATGTTGGAAAACTGGTGAGACTAAGAATGGTGTTTAGAAATGTAATGAAACCATTCACTAAGAGTCTTAATTAACCACCAGACTGTATGCACTGCCCTTTAGTAGCAAGTCTTTTTAACTTCATTCTTCAAAAGAAGTAATTGCACCATTTCTCAGGGCTGCTGCAATACTGTAGCAAAGGGCCAAAATCTTTAATCATCATAATGCAGCATAAGTGATTTCAGGCTTGTGTTTTTATGATCTGTGCTCAGCTCACTGAATATGAACGTTCCACTTCACTTATTCCTGTATATTTGTATAGTAACATATCCGCATGTTGATGTTGATTTAGATTTGATAACTTTAATGTGCTAAGGTACAGTGATGGCAGTTATCCATTTTCTAGAGCCCTCTACATTTCAATGTGTTTATCTGCACCCAGGAAATTCTTTATTTGATAAATCAATTTTGCATGTTTCTGCTCCAGTAGAAAATGTTCCTGTGTATTTCACAAAGATAAGTTGGTGTTGGGAATAAATAGCTGCAGTCAATCACTTGTTCTGCAGTTGAAAAGTTTGGATTCCAATTTTAAGTTAAGGTGACTGTAGGTTATCCAAAGAGTGGCTGATCGTCCAGCCAGATCATTACTCATAGCTCTAATATTCAGTCCAAATTTAGGAACATTTGTGGCTATTTTTTTTCAGACAAATATTTGCATTGTTTTTCCAGAAACAGAAAATGAAGTTCCAAATACCCTAAAAGAAGCCTGTGTAAAGACAGTAGAGTTTTTTGCAATAACTTATTTATGAGTATCCATATCTAAAACTATATAAAAAAAAGTTAATTAAGCAGCCTGTTGGATTTTCCATCTAAGCACATGGGCAAATGCAATTTGAGTGTTGTACAGACTTCCTCCCTGCAAGGTGAATACGAAAGTCTGAAATGCAGTTGCAGTGTATTTTTACCGTTATGGCTTTCTCTAATGTCTTCTTTTCTTCCTTCACATCTGCTGCTCAACTTTCAATATTGATTGAATGGCAATGCTCTCTTTGCTGTAATCAAATTATTCAGTAAGTCCTGCTAAAAAGAATAAAAAATAATTAAAATAAAAAGCTAAAACCGTTTTGTTGTGAAAATGAATAAATGAATAATCAAATAGGTAATGGTGTGGTTTTGTGTGAACGCTATTTATCAGTGCATGAGTGTGGAACAGAACTTGCAAAATTGCAGTCCAGTATTTTATGTGTATTTATAAATAAGTATGAATAAGAATATTCTGTGCAACTCCTCAAAGAAATGCAGAGATTATATTATTACTTTGTATAATTTTTATCCTCATGGATAGCTAGTGAATCTAAGCAGATAGTAATCTCTGATTAAGGAAGCATTATCTCTCCTTTACAAAGGGAACTGAAGCAGAAATTAAATCATTTGCCTAGTGTTTTATATGGATGCTGTTGTACTGGTGGAATTAAGTAAATTCATTACTGTCTTTAGATGTAAAAAATGGATTTCACTCTTCAAGGCTAAATATGGAAGCATTTTTCTCTCTTTATATAATTGAACTGTATCTGTGCTGGTGAACTGATCTTTAATAGTGCAATCTTTTTTTTTTTTCCCCAGATAGCTTTGTTCCATTACCTCATTTTGTTGCATATACAAAAGTATTTTGTGCCAGGATCTTAGTGTAATGTTTAAATGTAAGCACATGCAGAGCTATGTTGAGGTCAGAGAGCTATTCCCATAGGATGGAAACAAGCAAGAGAGAGATTAAACTGTATGGCAAAAAAACCTTTATGGCAGAGATATATTAGGTTGTGAAACAGTAATTTTAGGGAAATATTAGAAACCTATTCATCTGGGACTTTTATAACTAGAATTGACAAAACACTAGAAAATGGTCTGTAGAGTGAAAGTTGTGCAGTGCAGAGAGCTAGATGAAATAGGATAATGGAACTTTTCAGTCTTGAAATTCAGTGATTTTTGGGATTGTGAGACAAATCACATCTGTGGTATATATTTCAGACTTCCATGTGTTATCAACATATATCTAAAAATTGACCCATTTAGACACTGAATATCTAACTTGCTTTTCTTGTTCTCCCTTGGTAGTGGGCTTGAAAGAAATAGTTTGGATAATGGTAGCCTACTCCATTTACTACACATGTAATGCACTACTCATGTGACGGTGCATTAAAGAAAGACTTGTGAAAAGTATCCTTGAAACAATCCTGGTATTGATAGACTTTGGGGTTTTATTGACCTTTTATTGTTTGTATTCTTACTTTTTACAGTACTGTTAAACTGCCTGTTGAAATTCTCTTTCTTGAAGTCTGGTTTTATGTCCAAGTATAAAAACCTGTTAATTTTCAGTGGCTGGAATGCCTCAAACTTAATGAACTACAGAGCTTTGTAGTGGTATTTCCCTTACAACTTCATGTTATGCCATTAGATTGTTGAAGTTCCCTAACAATCTTTCATCAGCAGAATTTCCTATAGTTATTTAATTTGTAGAAAAGCATAAGATCAAGGCCATTGATAAAAAAGAAATGCTTAGTCATGCAATGATTTTTAAAAATTATTCAGATTATTTCTGGGGTGGTTTGGGTTTTTTGGATTTTTTGTTTGTTTGTTTATTTGTTTTTTAAAAAAATAAGAAATTGGGATTGTTCAGGAACTCACAATTTCATGTCTCTTTAGAGCCACTGCAGTGATGATCAAAAGTCATTGCACTTTGCATGAATTTGATGGGTTTGCTGCTAAATTTACAGAAAAGGTTTAGGAAACAGTTCTAGAAGTTGTGAAGTTTCCCTAAGCTAAGGCTTGAGATATAAATGTTGTTAAGGCACTTAAAGCAAACTTGACATGCAACACAAATGTCATTTGCCTTTAAAAACCTTTAAAATGAGTGTCCTGAAAGAAGCTCTCTTTAGTTGTGCTTTAGTCTTTAAGGTCACTTTAATGAAAACCTAATTTAGAACATTTGTGTGCTGATGTTATTTTAGTACAAAGCCATGGAATTTTGCCTTAAGTTAAAAATTACGAAAAAGGACTCATTTGACTATTTGTTCTACTTATGTTTTCTTTTGATCCCTACAGACTTTTCTTGTGCAGAACTTCTTTTTGCTGCATTTGGCCTTGCGTAGTTGAGATACAGGGTCACATTCTGATACTATAAATCCAGAAATAATAGTAAAGCCCAAGCTAAGGTTATTCTGTTGATACATGGATAACAGTAAACTTGGGACCTGAAAGTCCTTCTCGGTTTAAAGTCAATGGGATTTCAACTGGTAGAGATGCTGGTTAAATCAGAAGAGGATGGATTGTGGCTAAATTCCTGATGTTACTCTGAAACGTATACCTTCCTATTGGAAAAGCAGATTATTTTCAGAATCAGACATATTTTTATGTGTTGGATTAGAAATGAAATCAGGGCCAAAGTTTGGATTTGCCTTCCTACCTGGTGATAGAAATCTTCTGCGATGCCGGGTGACTTTTTCTGCTTAAGATCATAGAAATTGCATCTGAATGTGGTCTGGGAAACGATGCTTTTCTACTGTGGTTGTGCACTGGAGCAGAATTGGATTTAATATTTGGGAATGCTTTTCCAAACCAAGAGAGATTTTGAAGAAAATTCACTTCGGCATGTTAACGTGTCTATGTTAAAACTTTCCAAAGAGAATGTAACCAAAAATAAGCTGTTAAGTCAAGGTGGTTTCCCCTCTCCCATCCATGCTTTGGAGAATTTTCACTTTCTATCAGCTAATAGAATTTAAGTGAATACTTGAAGTTCACTGTAGAAGATCAACAATTTACATGAACAAAAATTCACAAGAAGAGTTCAATCAAAACTTTCCAAAGAACCTTAATATTGATAATTTTTGACACTGGAAAAAGAAAACATTGCTTTGGTAACTGAACTGTTATTTACTGTTTCCTGACACTATTATATCTGTGCTTTGTATGAGTCAGCATGAGCTGTTGCTACCTCTGTATCAACTTTTGTGTGCTCAAATCTCTGCTTAATATTCTAATTCTAATATTCTGCTTCAGAAATTTTGTCTGATGTGATTCTGGGGTAACAACAGCAACAATGTCCTGAATTGCATTGTCCATCCTGTCTGTATTGTTCACTTTAGGAGTGCTTGTCATAGGAAAATATTCCCTCACAGCAAATTATTGTAGGTACTGTTTCTCAGATGGCACTGCATAATATTGTGAATTACTTTATCAACTAGTGACTAATTGTAAAATGTAATTTATTACATACATTCAGGTAGAAAAGAGTATGTGTAAAAATATTATTTCATTTCCTGAATGCTGTGCTAAACTAATTGCGCATTGTGAGCATGATGGTTAATGGGAAATGATTTGTAAAAGGACCACACTACTGTTGTCAGAACGGTGGCTTATGTGTAGGTGTACGTGTATGCACATACAAGTAGTGACAATTTGTAATTTCATATTGATCTTTTCACCATCAGAGACTCTAAATCTTACAGTTATAATGTAGAATTGACGGCTTTGAAAGTTAGGCTGTCAGATATAAATGTTTCAAATGTTGCCCTTGTTTCAATCATGTCCAGAACATTTTTCCAGAAATCATTCTGCTGCAGGAGATTTTGAAATAGCAAGATTTTTCTCCTGTTAAAATGCTTGCACAGTTCCACTGAAGTTAAGGTAATTACTTGGCTCTACCAAATTAGTGAAACAGAGAGATACCTTTTGGATTCCTATATAGTTTATTGTCTTCATTATTTGCCTTAAAGCACATCGATGAATAATGTAGTTGATACCAAACTGGAGGAAGCTGAAAACTTTGAGATTTATTTAATCAGTTATGTAAATCTCTGCCAGATATCAAGTACCTTTTGAGAATGAGCACCCTGTTGATAAAAATTTGAATATTTGTAAATTTGGACAGAAGAACTAATACTGCACTGGCAGCATTTTGCATCTGTTTACAACTTTTGAAAGCAGCAGTTTAAAACGTGCCATCTGTAATCACCAACTGCTTAAAAAGAGGATAACGAATGTTTGCTATTAGCTATTAACATGGATCAAGACATTTAAAAGATCTTGTGAGCCAAGCTATGTGACATTTCTTCATGTAATACTCTACTCCTGTTGACTTGGAATGAGCTGTAGGTACAAACTGCATCACCAGTCCCACGTGTTGAGTCCTTTCTCTCCTACAGCATAAATACAGTAACATATAATCTTTTCTCTGTTTTGAATGATCTGAGACCCTGCTGGATTAATTAACGTTCAGTCTCCTATTTTTTGTCACCTCCCCCTGCATTTCTTGCTGGGATGCTTATTCTCCCAATGGCATTACCCAAGGCAGTTGTGCATTCTCTGCCTTTTTGACCTCTTGTCTGATCGCTGAGTAGCAACTCTGTCTTCGAATACATTCTGCTTCTGGTGGTGTTAAATTGCTGTGGTACCTGTGCAGTTGGGAAGCATGCCAAAACAATTTCTCCATAATAGCAAATAAAGCTAATGTAAAAAATGTGGTCCTTAGCTGGAAGTTCTCTAGAGGCTTAAATTTCCATCTTCTGTAATCAAGGAAGGTCTCCTGAGTTTTCTGGTGACAGAGGTTTGTGAACATCAATGTTACTAGATGTCAGACCTCAGCAGCTAAAAGAATGTTTAGGTCTCCAAGTCACCGTCATGATTTTACTACTAAGTATTTAATTTTTGCAGAATAAACAGATGTAAAAAGTCAGCAGCTTCCCACTGGGGTATACAGTAGCTTTCTCCAATAAACTATTTTAATTGCATGCATTTTAATGAAACGACATTCTGTGATGGAGATTTTTAAAATTAACAAACTGTTAAATGATCAGTGCAGTTACAGCAGTGGTGAGAAATTATCATTTTGGCTTAGCAGAGGCAGGACACCTTTTAAATTCCACTGCCACGTGTAAGTCTGTATCTTCAAAAATTTCATTTATATGCAAGTATTTTGGAATGTGATGCATACACGGCCGGTCTGTGGCAAAATATATGTGAATCTTGTGGCCAGTGTGGGTATTTTTTTCATAACTTTAATTGCTGCAGGAATTCATAGTAGTTTAGGGAAGAAATAAACTTTAAACTTAGGCTGAAAGCTGAAGAAGGCATGACAGGCAGGTTAAAATAGAAGGAATTTATTAGTAATGTCTTCAAGGAGATCAGTATTTACATACTTTCTATTATAAATCTACAAAAATCACTCACATGCAGGAAAATTTGACTTACACATGAAGATTTATACCCCAGAAATACTAGGGCTTAAAAATAAATGCATAAGAATTGTTTTTGTTAGAAGGAAATGTTTACAGGTATTTGGCTGATGCATGACTGTACACTGTAGGTATGGGAGGTACCTTTTTCCCTAGATTAATGCCAATTATATGAAACACATTCATGTATCTAAATAGACTGCCTTGATTGAACTTTGAAGTGCAGCACAGTAATGCCTGCAGCATGGCAGTCAGTAGTAGATGCAGTGTACGTACGTAAGTAAAATTGGATTTATACACCAAGATATAAATAAAGGGGGAAAGTTATGCTATAAAGAAATCAGGGAAATTTTAAAGGGAATTTTGAAAGGAACTCCAGGGTAAACGATACGAGGCTTTTAAATGACTGGGAGAAGCCTGGAAAAACAGTTTTGAAAGCCAGTAAATTTCCTGGACTTTTCACTGAGAGTCTGAGCAGCATAATGCAGTGCTGTGATTGCCTATCTCTTCATTTTGTAACCCTTTTTTTGGGGGGTTGGGAACATTAATAACAGAAAAGTCCTGGAGAAAATCAACGCTGTTGTAAATATCTAGTGGAGGGTGGTTTGCAGTGATTGCTGAGGGAACATGCATTAGATGAGAAAATATGTATTAAAAATCTGGCATGTTCCACCTGGCTATTTTTAACACACTGCAGAAAATGTGACTGATTCCCCTATCTGCTCACACTTGTCTCTTTGAGCACTATCTGTCATATTCCTGTCACATGCACCACATTTTTCAATAGGTTGTCTCTTTTTCACCTTATACCTCCTTTTATTACTCCATTATGAAGATTATAAATATATGAAATTGATCTCAAAATAAAACTACCCAGTCCTATTAACTTTGCTGACTAAGAGTGGCACGTCAAGCTTTTTACTTTCATCTTGTAATTTTGAATTTGATCCCATATTTGTAGTTGATTTTTTTTTTTTTTTAGTTTTGGTTTTTTGCTTGTTTGTTTGCTTGGTTTTTTAAGGATGAGACTAGTTCTGACTCAGAACACTTTCTGGTGAAAAATATTGACAAGCACAGAAATAAATTGGGTTAGACTTGTCTTTGCCTTTTCATTATGGAGAAAAGTTTTCCACTTTTCTAGACTAACTCAGAGACCTAGTCTTCAGCCGAGGGACTGTCTTTTGGTTTGTTTGTGGTGTTTTGGTTGGTGTGTTGTGGGTTTTTTTTTTTTTTTTTTTTCACAGAAGTGTTTTGGCAAATCATTTATCCAATAGGTATTTGAACAAATAACAAACATTGTTATAAATAAAAGTTATGTGGATTCTGTTTATTATTGGTCATGGAAAACAGAAAATGTTTGCTTATGTTATGAATAATAAGTTCAAATGCCCATTGGATAGCTTCTTGTATTTAGACAAAAACATCTTTAATAGCTTCATTCATCATTGTATGTGGAATGACAATAATATCTGTGCTTTTTCAATTCCATCTCAATATTTACAAAGCTTGAAGCAGTTTATTTTTCCCAGACTGATTTTCTGAAATAAATGGTAGGAAGAGAAGAACTGTTTCTTCTTAGGTAAACTTGGCTCTTTTCACTATACTGATTAGCTGGTATTGATTAGTACAGCATACTGAAAATATATAATGTGTCAAAATCTGAGTAAGTCTCATTTATCTATACAAACACTGCTATTTCTTTAATTTTTGTCAAGATTCAGTTTCACTTGAGAAACATTATTATCTGGCTTTAGCTATGATAGTCTATATCTGCAAATATTTTTAAAGCATGTGATCCAAACTCATTAATGCCGATGGAATGGACGTTTCTGTAGGCTTTAACAAGATTTGGTTTAGGTACAGAATATACTGAGAATACTGAAAAATATCTCATTATACCAAGATACTGAACTAGGTTGTGACCCGATTGTGTTTTGAAAAAATAAAAATGCTGGTCTACCTGGAATGAAGTACCACCACAGCAGAGAAGCTAATTCCAAGTCAACAACCATCTCCTTATCCAAGAACGCAGCGCTGTGGTTTGAGAAGGGGAATGGCTGCATGCCAGCATGCATCAGGCAGAGTAGCGCCTTTATGGCTGTTAATATACAGGCCACTTAGATCTACTCTTAGAAGTAGAATTTTAAATTTAGATTTTATCTTTAAATGACTAATAATACCATAATAATAATAATAAGATCTCTGCAGTGTTTCATTTGTCTTTCATTGTTTTCCATTATTCACTAGTAGAGAATTAAAAGCTTTGCTTACTAAAAAGAGCACTTGGTAACTTCTTTGTATTGGATGAATGTTTTACAGTCTAAAAGAATTTATAGTAACAGTGTTCTGAGGTGATTATTGACCATTGCTATTCACTGGGGAAAGCAGGTTCCATAGAAAGTAACTTGTATAATGCTTGTATTGTTATGAAATACTTTTAAAATAAGCATAATCTATAAAAGAATACAGATCATGACAATTGTTGTGTGTTTCAGCAATTCTTAAAAGTTATTTGAAGGAAAAATAGTATACATCCACCAGCTGAAGTAAGCAGGGACCCCTATTAGTTTAATGTGTATCAGCAACTCAGAAATATTTACTCATCTTAGAAAATCTGACTTGAGGCCAATCATATTCTGGCGGGTAATGTTACTTGAATCAGAATAAGGTATTATGTACTTTTATTTCGCTTTAATTCAAATTCAATTAGACAATGATGCTTTAAAGCAATCAAGATTGAAGTAATCATTCAGTGGAGTTAATGTGGTCACGTTTAAGTGAAATCACTGTTTTGATTTCAGATCTATCTTAGGCTGCAAATGAAAAAAATGCAAGTTCAAAAACATTCATGCTGAAGTCAAAGAAAAGGGAGAATGCTGTCAATAGTGGGACATCTGAGAAAAGAAGTCCAGATGGGGGAGGGTGATGGCTTGCACCAATTGGATTTTAAAGTGTATGGAGGAAGGAGAATCTTTCTTTTTGTGGCCTCATTTGCTCCCAGGTCAATAAAGTTGTGACTGCAGTGCTTGTGTTCAGGGGATAGTGATTTAAACAAACAAGAAAAACAAAATGAAAACAATCACATTGAGGTGTGTCACCATTCCCCCTCACATCTGTAACGCTTTTTGTAGAGGTAACTCCCAGCTACGCACAGATGCCATTGGAAGGATCTTCTTTATCTGGGTACTCTCCAGGGAAATGCTTGTGGGGAGTGGGCTTCTGTGGGCACCCTCTGTGGACCCACTTTCTCCACGTGTGGTAAAGCTGAAGGCTGAGATTTCTTAAGTTGACTTCAACATCCCTTTCATTTTGATAGAACTAAGTGTTTGAGTTACTTGGGCAGCTTTGACTTCCTCGGCTAAAAAGTTCAGAATATTGAGCTTTCTATTTTTCCGGCTCCTGCATGGTTAAAACCTAGACGGCACACAGCACCACGGCACTGACAGAGAAATGTCTCACTTCTGGTTCCAGATACTTCCCAGTCTGGTCTCTGAGCATATACCAGAGATGTAATTCAGACCGACTTGGATCATCCTGGATCAGTCACCAGGTGTGGACAGCAGAAGACACATATGTCCTCTTCCTTCCCCACCCACCCACGGTCATGCCCTACCCGTTTTTCATATTCGGTTGATGGCAGGGAGTGTTGAGGAGTTGGCTGAGGCAGAGGAAGCAAGCAAGCTGGTCACTGGCCTCAAGCTGCTGATGTGTCTGCACTTCGCGATCACCACGGCATGCCAGGAGTAAGGCCAGGTGTGCCCTACCTTGAAGAGCCTTTGCAAGAGGGGCACAGTGAGGAAGCGGTGAGGTCTGCAATGAGGATGGCAGTAGAACTGGGTTGGCCTCGGTGGGAGCATTCTAATGGGGTAGTTTGTAGGTGACTGAGGAGGCTAAGAAGATCATAACTTCCCCTATTATTTTCTTTTTCTAAAGATTTAAGGCTTAGAAACATGCTATAAAATGACAAATTATTATGATAGTCTGGAGAGTCTTAGGATAACGGCGACTCTTAAAACACATAATTTTTCCCGGAGCTGCGTATTTTCTTACAATCAACCTGCTGATTGGAGAGACATACCTATCATCACATATTTGTGTCAGAATCTGAAAGAGAAGTATCTTTTGGCAAAGTTATAAAAAGAAAACAAGAATAAAATGATTATTTTCTGGGGATGCAAAACCAGAGAGTAACTCATTCATTTTGATACGTGTAGCAGACAGATTAAAAATATTCATATCTTGAACTCTGGTACTCATCAGAAAGAAATGTCTTTTTAGTTGCTCATTTAGTTCTTGCTGTAAATTTTAGACTTGGAACCTGTGATATATTTCAACAAATGCTTTAGTTACTTATATATTTTCACATTGTCCAGTATATGTTATTGTTAATTGACTATTGCCTCAAAATCTTGATTGATTCTCCTTATTCTTTAATTTAAAACCATTTTAATGAGTATTTTATAAGATTTTGAATTTTTTTGAAATAACTAAGTTCAACAGAACTCCAGTGAAAAAATCTATCCTAATTATTTCATGGTAGAAAAAAGGGAAATGTGGTCAAGGGGCTTCAGAAGATACGGATCTAGGGTGTATTTCTCTATAGGAAGCAGAAACTCCTGAGGGCACCTGGTTTCTGTGAGTGGATTTCAAGAGGAAAAGGTCATCAGCCATGGTAAAACATGTTTTTGCCAACAAAGAGGTTTGTGTCGATGAAAGCTCTGGCGTTGCTGATGCAGAGGCAGAAGTTGAGAAAAAAGGACTTGATAATTCGGGGGTGGGGGAAGACCCTGATGAACAGAGCTTGGGTTATTTCTATGACATATTAAGATAAATATAAGATGTCTTTCTCTTTTGAATTGTTTCTTCATATTTCTCTGAAGATTCCGCTACCAACACCATCTCTTTATTGCTGAAGTTTATTTGTTGAATAAAATTCTGTTATTTAACAGCTCTGTACTAGGCAACTTTTATTAGGGATTATCAAGTGAGGTTCAGCTTTTGAGAGACTGATTTACCCCTTTTCTTTTAGAAATCCTATAGTTTGATGGCAATGTTAACTTTTCATTGTGCATGTTGTTTTCTGGTACATCTTTATTCTTAGCTCTAGGAGAATGAATACATAAATAAAAATCCACTGTTCCTCTGCTGTCCTGCTGCCATTTAAATCTCTATTTATCTCACTCTAGGATGCCAGAGAGGAAATTTAATGTTGAGTATTGGTTCAATAAATGTCAAGGAGGGTAGGCAGTTTATATCCTCTTTTGCAATAAACATTTAGTTCTCCTGACAAAGACAGCATCAGAATATTGGGAGGGAAAAGCTGGTCTAGTGGCCTCTGCTTCTTTCAGCAGCTGAAAATGCAGAGCGGTAATGGTGACTATGCACATAAAGTTGAATCTCTAGAAGTGGTTGATATGCTGTCAGGGATTCAAATGCTTTTCTGATAAAAGTAAGCATTTCTTGTTTAGGATATTGAACTATGTGAGACTTGGTCTTGCAAAATGTCAGTGCAATTTTCCTCTCATCTGTAAGTATTGTGTAGGTTTAAGCTTTTCATGAACGTAGTCTCTTTGCACATGTTATTTTTTGTATGCTTTGTTTGCATTACAATAAAAGACAGTTACATCTCTTGCCCATCAGGTTAATGAATGGCATGAGACTTATTGAGACTTGCTTGTATTATAATCCAGGGTGTGTGTTAGTTAGGAAAAGGCAGAAGTACAGATTTAGAGTACAACATGCAAGTTATCTAAGCGTTGTTACCACGTCAGGTGAATTAAGAAGACAGGTTAAAGAACTTACTAAGCAACTATTTGGTTTATGCATAGTTAATGCATATGTCCTGTGCATTTTACAGTGAGGAAATTAAGCCACAAATGGAAACTAAGGAAATTTTCTAAAATAAAATGTTTATTAGTTAGAGGTACTGAAGTGAAATCTCTTGAGTACCAGTTAATTGCCCTATCAAGATGATCCTTCCCTTCTGCATTCATTGGGAGACTTTGGAGTAACTAAGCTTCCTTTCCAAGGGAGCTTCCTTTCCAAGGGAGCTTCACTAAGGTGATGAAGTGGTACCATGAACAGACATAAAGACATCTGAACAAAACTAGGTTAAGATTTAAAGTTAAGTCTGTACACCTGTAGGCATTCCTTGATATGCTGGACAAAGTTTGGTGAGATGCAGTATTCTAGAATTTCTTATTTGGTATAAAATGCATAATGGTTTGGAAAAGCTTACAGCATTAGATGTCATATATTGAAAAAGGTAAGTTCTACGATAGTTGGAACAATGTAACAGTAATAGGTTTATAATATTTTTAAATCAACTATTATGTAATATACATAATAAATATAAAATACATAATATATAATAATACATACATATGCATTGTATGTACATAATTTCCTATACATACATATCCTATAGTGATACATTATTTTATGTTCTTTGCCAATACCAGAGATCCTTATCAATGAGCTTTTTAAAAACATATAATTAAAAATCTCTTCGTTCTTCAAATCTAATATTTCTCATCTAATATTTCTCATCTTCACATATCCCCATGACTCTGATATATTTAAGAGTCTTTCCATTTCTTTCTGAGCTTTTCTTATTACCTTTCTGGTTTTGCTTTAAGCTTGTATTTAAAAACAGGAGGAAAAAACCTCAAAATGAAGCCTGCAAGTTGAATAAAGAATAGAATTAGAAACGTACTTCAGCTATAGACTTTCATCCCTAAGTGTGGCAAGTCCTTTGTGCTAAAACTCTTCTGTTTTAAGGCTTGTTTCAGCTACTTGTTAATCAAACTAAAACTGACTTAGCCAAGTAAGAATTTCAGTCCTTTTGTCCTTGATAAAATGAAGAAGTGTAAGCAGATGGCTAACATGACTAAAACCAGTGACAAAACATAACTTTCAGCCTGGAAGAAGAGGAGCAGAGAAAATTTACAAAACCTGTCTCTTTAACTTCTCCCAGACACTTACCGTCAGGCTGGATGAAATCCCTGACCTTCGGTTTATTTTTTTTACCTTGCAGAATACCAAGGCACTGGAGAGCTGAGGACTGGGATATGTAGGGCTGGTATGTCTCAACCAGCTTGTGTCTGTATTTAAAAAGAGGGAAAAAAATATTGAGACCAAGTGACTAGATAGATAACAGTCCAGTGGGAAGGGATCTGATGCTCGTAGTGTATCACAAGCTGTAATGTGCAATTGCAAGAGCAGCAGGTGTTAGGCTGGGAATTATGAACAGCAGTATCACTTGCAAGAGTTGGTGAGCAACTCCTCTGCGCTGCTCAGCACCGGTGCCACCTCAGCTGGGGCACTGCAGTACCCCGCTGCCCGGGCACAGCCTCGAGGGGAGCAGTAAGAGTGGGCTCTTCTGGAGCACACCAGCCTCGAAGGAAAAAACTGATTCAATAGGATTTATCAACCTTGACTCAGGAAGTCTGGAGCAATAGGAGGACTGTGGTAATAGCATCTGTGCATGTGAATGCTCTGGAAAGAAAAAGTGTTAAAGAAAAGGGAGAGGAATGGTGTGACCATGCATTGACACACAGCCACGCATGGCCACGACGCTGGCTGGAGAGCCCATCCTGGGCTGCGTGAAGCAGGATCTGAGGGTGAGTGCCTGACAGACTTATGCAGGCAAACAACTCCTTTCTGGGCCTGGATTTAGCTGGGGTGGGAATGGCACATCAAAATGGTCCTAAACAGACGCAGAATTTCAAAGCACGGGGAAGCATGAAGGCTGCAGAGTGTGGCTGCTGAGTGCCCCGGGCTGCCGCAGGGTCAGAGTCAGGCAGCGGCAGGACTGTGCCTGCAGACTGTGGTGTCTATCTTCTGTCTCTGCGGTGCTCTGCATTCATCGGGTGTTCTTGGATCTGGCCCCAAGCTTTTAGCCAACAGCAGCCATATCCTAGAAGTAACAATCCTATTAAATAACTAGCATGCAAGCATGTCATTCAGGCTGTCAAGAACACGGGGGCCAAGCGTGATCGTTTCTTCTCTCCTTCCTCTTTCCCAATTAAAGAGCTTGTTACATCTTTCTGATAGTTTAATCATTGAAAATTGTGGCTGTGAATCTTGAAGATATGCAAATCAGGGATGCCATCTGTTGATCAGTGCTGCGATCTCCCTAGGCTCAGTGCTGAGTGGTGAGTTGGTGCTAGGCGTGCTTGCTTTATTCCCCTTGCACATGTGAATAGTCATGGCGGGAATCTGATTCACAGACTTGGAATGAGACGTCCTCTCTTCACCCTCACAATGAATGAGAGGTCCTCTCTTCACCCTCACATTTCAAGCAGCAGAAATTTCCTTACAGACACCCACTTTACCATAGTCTGAAAAAAAACACACATGTGAAATTACTGTCCGTTCTTCACTCCTGTAACTAATTCAGGGGAAGGTGCTCCCTCTGACTGTCCTGCTGGAGCACACCAGACTGTTTCCCCCTCTCCATCCCAGTGCAGTGCACAGGTAGCCTTGCAAAGGGAGGTAGACACCTTCATTAAAAATTTAACATCTGCTATTCTGAGTCAGAGCAGTGGCCCATCTAGGCTTCTGTGTAAAAGTGGCCGGTAATAGATGCTTAACAGCAAAGGCAGTGGGCATGTGAAGAGGTGCTCTCTCAGCATCTGGTGTTTCACAGTTCCAATACTTCTGGAGCCAGCAGCTGCATGAGAGGTGGAGGCAACCTTTGAGAAGGTGCCTCCTCCTTTCTTGAAGACAGATCTTTTGATTTCTACTCGTTCTTTGGAGGTTAGTTACATACTTTAATGTGCTTTGTGTGAAGTGCTTTTTTTAAACTACAGTCTGATAATATCATTTGGCTCTGTCTAGTTCTTGAATTGTGAATAATCATTTCCTATTCACCTTTTCTAGGCTATTTAAAATTTTAGAGCTGCTATTTTACATCCCCTCAGTTGTACCTTTTTCCAGCTGAAAATCTGCAGTCTATTTAGTCTCTTCTCATGTGGAGGAGTCATTTGACTGACATGGCCAACTTGTTTCAAGTTTCTTCACTGAAAAGCCATTGTACTGGAACCGTTTTAGGTCATTAAGGAACTAAGAAAGAGTCATGTTTTATTTGAAATTACTTAAAATATTGTATTGTACTACCAAAAGGGTTGCAAAAATGGTATAAAATCCTGAAATGCTGCTTTCCCTCTGCCTCGCCTCCCCTAAGAAAATGCCAAACCCAAAGAAAGACCTATGTATAGTAATTCAAAAGGAAGACTTATGTATAGTAATTCACTGTGAGGATGTCTGTTCGTTCCAGGACAGATTCATATAACACATATTGACTTTTAGCAGAAGTTGTTGCTGCAGGTTGAAGCAGAATAGAACACCCCAATTTCATGATAAATTGTTTATGGCTGAAGTAAAGTTAATGTCTTCTATAATCTACCAGAATAGGAGCACTAAAACATCAATTATCTTAACATCACATAATAGTTCAGGCTGCGAGGGATGTATCAAGGTCATCTGGTCCAACCCCGGGCTCAGAGCAGGGTTGACTTTGAAGTCAACTTAGAACTTGAAAGCTGGATAAGCTTTCTCATGGCACTGGTACACTAATACATTGACTGCTTTTTATTTTGGGTTGTATTTGCTACTTTTTTTGATTTTGATTTTTAAAAAATAAAGTTGTTTTGTTGGGGTTTTTTTTTACTTACTTGAATAATGACATTTTTACAGTGTATGTTTTCTTTTAAGTGCATTTATATACATCAGTGCCCAAAGGGTGACTTCTGATTTAATTCTTGACTTTTTTGAAAACTTTAATATATATTTCTTATTTTAATACTTAGAGGATTTTTGTCCAACTTTTAAAAACTAGTAACCCTGTTGCTCCTGTTTCCTGCATTGGCTTCTGGTATTAAAGTGAAGAAAAGGAAACCCAGCTGTACTGTCCTGAGCTAAAGAGCCAAAAGGTTTTACCCTCCCTTTCTGTTACAATGGACTCTTACTAGGTCTGGTTCAAAGTCTCTGCCACGCTCTGCTGCAGCTGATCATCACTACAGAAGCTGGTTCCTTGTGTCTACAGCAGAATTTGTTTTGAAGCTTTCAGAGCTACAGAACTGCTGTGTACACTAGCATGCATTTTTTATTTGTTGCGTCCTCTTTTATGACCTCCTTGACAGTTTGTTTCTTTTGTGCATGCATGAGACTGGTGAGATATGTCAAATACTCATACCATGTCAAATACTTTCCTATCTGGGCTGAGAACTGAGTAGAAGAAATTTAGTTTGTTAACTAGCACCTTTTGGTTTTTTAGAAGCTGGATTTTCACAGCATCCCACATGGGAAAAAGTCCTTAGACCTATATTTACTATGGTAGACACAGGGTCCAAAGTGCGGATTCTGCTGGTGAAAGATGGGGGATTCATTCTGTGAGGACTGAGTTGTCCTTTGCTACTGTTTTTCAGTTAAAATAAAAGCAGTTCTGTTGCAATGTAGAATATGACCAACTATAATATACTTTAAATTGCTCACCAGAAAAACACTAAATTGAACATGGTTTCTGGTTAATAATTTTTATGATCAGGTCTCACATACCTTCTAAGTGTCTTGTAAAATAGGATTTCTATGCAGAATGGCTGTTATTCATATTCCTTTGGAAGCTGAAATTCTACTGATATTAAATGCACATGGTTAATAATGGCTTATAAAGATGCCAGAACACTGGCATCAAAAGGGCCAGCTGTATTTGAAACACTTATACTAAATGCTACTTATGAGCTTATATAACCTACTTTTTATTTTTCTCCTATTTTGATAAATTGGCTTTGCTGTCAGATTATATGAAAATTTGGACAAGGGAGTTTCTTGCATTCATTAACTTAAAAAATAAGTATTTTTTTAAAGAATCAAAGTTAGTTTATGGAACAGCAGGCACCTGCAAAACAACAGATGCAAATGACAAAGCATCAGAGATTTCAGTGGGTTTTTTATATGTACTGGGATAGTGAATCTCTCTAAGATATGTCCAAACTGATGAGACAGATTTTACAGCTATTTTGCCCTGAACATTGATACCAGAAAGATTATTTCCCCCTCAGCATACAATAAATAAACAGTAAATTCATGAAAGTGGACTTTAGGTGATGTAAAAGTTAGACTCAATAAGCATCTTAAAGTTTGACTGTTTATCTAGATTTCTTTGGTTTGTTTTTCTTGGAGGAATACCAGTATTTTCCTTTGACTAAAACAGAGTGTTAAAGTCCATCGTTCTGGCATTGTTCCACTTTTAGCCTTCTACCTAAGCTTAGCTGTTTACCCAAAGAAGGTATATTGCTTTTCCAAAGGTGGTTTCATTTTGCCTCTTATGGATTGCATCTTATCTTTTATCAATTGACTTTTTCAGTCCTAATTTGTACCATGAATGGTGGCATGCCGGCATACTTCTGATACTGCAGTGATAGTGGGTTGTTTAGTATTTAAGTCTGTATGATACAAAATAGACAAACAAAATTTATAGACTTTGATTATGCAACATTTACACAGAATATTCAGCTAAGCACTATACCAGGTGCTTGAAGGTATTATTTTTAATGACATGGAGGTAAGATATGGCCTGCTACCATTACAGTGTTAAAGTATAAGTAGGCTTCAGTTCACTCAATATGACATAATTCCCCAGATAGTTGTGTTTCTGTAAATGCAGGATATACTTTTTGCTAATAAAACTGGAGACAATCATAATAACTAATAACATGTCAACATATGGCTGAAGGTGTATGCTTTGGAGAGCTCAAACTTTCTGAAAAAACAAAGGTGAATAGAAATGTTCTGTACTTTTTTTACTTAATTTTAAATTGAAACAGTTTGTTTTAAAACAAATCAATATTCCTGAATTCTTTGCAATCCAGCACAACATTAGAGAAAACCAAACGGAACATAAACATGCTTAATGTGATTCATTTTCTTTGTCAGATACAAGAGCAAGACACAAGGTAAACTAACAGTAGTTCATAGAATGGCATTTATTTCTTCACAGTGTGACTTTTAAATGTCACTATTCTTTTAAATTCAGTTGAAATCAAAGAATCAAATTTACTTTTTCATTATTATTTTTGCATTATGCTACAAGAATTTACAGCTTGTTTATTCTCTTGGTCCCCTCAATTCCTCGGTCTTTGAATTACATTAGAGCTGTTCAGACTGTAAAATGTTCCAGGCAGACACAGTTGTCTTTGTATGCCACGTACAATGTATTTTCTGTATTTTCCTTATTCTTGCTGTAATTACTAGGAAAATTTCCATGAAATGGGATTTTATTTTATAAGAATTTACACACTTGTTCTACTAAATCCCGTTATAGTGAGAGCATAAATGAGCATTGTCAAGGGGATAAATAGCAGAAGGAGATGAAATCTTATGAAAAAAGCATTCCATTTAAAATGTACCTAAATATATGTCCAACAGATTTGTAAATTGTCTGCACAGGTGAAATATTGTACCCTTACACCTGAAAAGTTTTCAGTTTCCTTCAGGAGTCTTCACCACAAGGAGTTTTTGTTCTCTTTTATTAACACACTTTATGAGGAAACAAAATGTTCAGAAAGTAGTTATTGCAATATCAGAAGGAACCCATTCATTCTTATCTTTATTTGTTCAGTATGTAATTTCCACATAAAATTATTTTCTTAAAATTGATATGAGCTCCAAGAGAACATATTTCTACCTCACCTTACTTTTAAGGTTGCAAGTCTTCATTCTATTGTGACTCTGTAGGATAAAATGTGGAAAAAAGGAGATTGACTGGCTAATTAATGTGAAAATGTGTGAAGTTTTTATGTCCCTTTGTGATTTGCATCTTTGCCTTTTAGCATTGTCCATAAAGAACTCTAAATTCTGTCTACCACATTTATTCTCCTATATTGGGCTACCACCGTGAGGATATTCTTATGCCAACATAACACTGACAGTTTGGCTGACTGATAGGTAACTTCTTGGATAACTTGTAACCACATTTCTACATAATGGCTACCAAGTCAGTAGATAAGAACCATTTATATAGAGCCTCAGAATACCTTTACGTACTTTTTTAGAAAACTTATAGTTGTCAGGACTTGAGAGAAAAATGACATTTATGTAACATTAGCACCTGCTTAGCCTTTGGGTATACTGCAGAGTTTTAAAAGTGACTTAAATAGTGATACAGGATGTGTTACTCTTGTTCACTTAAATAAAAACTTGCAACTTGTTAGAAATCAACAATAAGCATATTTTACTAAGCCAGTGCATTGCTGCCTAGTATTATTTCTATTTGTTACATTTAGTATTGTATTCTGGTTTTCCCTTCCTCATTTTTACCTTCGTAAATCTTACTTTTAAGGGTCCAAAATTGTTTGGAAGTTTTTCCAGAAAGCTATAATGCAGTAGACATAAACAAATGCTGAGGTCAGAGATTGTACTCTTTGATGTGCTAGCTATCTTATAATTAAGGTTGACTATTACAATTAATTACAGTGTTTCAATTAAGATCGCTAGTTGCTATGGTAATCTCATTGCTCTAATCTGCTAGCATCCACTGCGTTGCTTGTTGAAGGCTGTGCGCTGCCTTGCTGAGAACTAACTTCACATTGCTCAGAGTGACTGAGAAGTTATCCTAGGGTGGTGATATTTTGCAGAAATCACAGTTATTTAAACAGCACGGGGAAAGTATTATTTATACCTTTAAAACAGGAGATTTTGCACAGTGGAAGAGGCTTAGAAAGAAAAAGCATGTCATGTATTACTGCAGAAGAATTCTATATTCTCTGCTTAAAGTATCTGTTCACTAAAATAATTCTGTGCACCCCCCTTGCCACAGGGTCTAAGTTTCTCACAACTTTTTATGTCTTTAATTTCACTGCCTGACAGAGATTCCTGCCTCTTTTACAAGGAAGTAGGGGACAGAGACAGCAAATGACTCTGGCGAAATGAATCACGTAGAGCACATCTGTGTGGATTTGGGCTGCCTTTTCAATCCCAGACCAGCATTCCTTCCCAGCACAGAGAGGCTTGTGGTCACTATAAACAGGATTTTCACAGGACTGCCATACGCTACGGAGTTCTTCCTGCACTGAAGTACTCAGCATCTTCAGAACTGAGTACATTTATAAAATCATGAATACATTCAGAGACTCTTATCATGCTACTTATGTTCCATCTAAGAAGTGGTAGAGAGAAAAAATGCTATTTCTATTTTTAGAGTACTTTCAGTGAGCTTACACTAAAAAGGTCACCCATGTATTCCTGTGGTGCCTTGTGCCAGGGAATAGGGTCTCTAGGTACTACCATGAAAACAAATAGTATTTCCTAATTATAACAGAAACCAAAGATTGTTGGAGGTGGAGCATGAGTCATGAGTCTCCAAAGTAAAGTAAATGTTATTTAACATTTACTTTGCAAAAGCACTTAGAAACATTTATAAGATTGGGCTCTTCCCTAGACTAGACACATTGCAGACTTTGAGTGAATGACTGTCCTATTTCACTTTAAGAAACTCAATGCAAAAAAAAAAATCAAAGCCGTCTACACCCTCTGCACAATATAGGTCCATTATATTTCCATTTATCAAGGACATATTTGCAGCCTATTTGTAGCCATTTTCTTTCCTGACTGTGTTTTAACTGTATTAGGGTGTTTTTCAGTGGTAGCTGTGATGATGTATGGTATGTGGAGCAGCTGACATGTTTGGCCATGTTTCAGATGCTGTGCTAGCAGGGGCATCAGCCCGGCTGCTTTTTAATAATCTCTCTTCTCATTTGTAGCTGCAATATTAGCAGATAGTGTTGAAGAATGATTCCCATTCTAGCAGGAACTAGCTGCTGCTTCATTTTACTGTTAAAACTGCTAGATCCCTGCAGTGCCATTTGTTTTCCTCTCTGCTTTTTTTAACTTGCTAGGCTTATGCTTGTTGTTTGTGTTTGCAACATGATGGTGTTCAATCTGGACTCATATCTCACTATCCTGAAATTACTTTGAGTTGTTTAATCATAAAAGAATCTCAAATTAGTACGAGGGGTGAGGTGGAGAAAGGACTAGTCGGTGGTGCTGTTGATTTTTATTCTCCAGAGATACAATTCACACCAGTTTGTTGCATGATGCTGTTCCTGCTAAGTGTCAGGAAAGTGTGGCCTGAAAGTGTGGCTTTCGCAGCATCTCCATTTCAAATGCTGCTCTTTAGAGTCAAGTGCAAAGTATCATCTTTCTCGGACACATGCTTTTTCTTGCCTCACTCTCTTTGCAGGCCAGAAAGGTGTGTGTAGCTAGAAACATTCCAGACTTCATGTACGCACATAGGTGATGTGCAGATACAATGATCTACTTTAAAAAAAAAATTCTTTTTTTTTTTTTTTTTCCTGATCAGAGTAATCAGAATTGCCTTCCTGTGAGCTGGATCTGTGGTTAGAGTGAGCTCAGATGTTCTGTTGTTTTTGTTTGGCGACATGATGTTTCTCACAGTGATGAGAAAGAAATGAATCCTCTTCTGACGGGAGAGGAGGTGCTTCTTTATCAGCAGCTTTATCACTATTGATGATGCAGTGCTGTAATCTCTCCAGATTGAAAAAGAATATATATTCTTTATTTCTGTTATTGGTTCTGTTCTTCTGGTACTCAGTAGTTATCGCATTTGCTATCAGCATAAGTCACACCCTCACTGTGTAGTTAAGTTGAATTATATCCATTTGGATAAGAGCAGCAGCACAATGGAATGACTCTGGCCCTTCTAAGAGTTACTGCCTTTGTACTGGAAGCATTATCTAATTTGGGCTGTGACCCGTATGAATATTTGGCTGGAGTTAAAAGTCATCTCCCTGAAAAGTGATAGGAAGCAAATTCTGGTACTTAAGACTTTTCCTTACAAAATGCTGTTGCTCTGTGTCCCCTCATGAGGAACGGCTTCTGGCTACTCAGAACTCACACAAAGTGCTTTTCTTAGGGTTTGGAGGAAACTAGACAATTTGTCTATTTGTTCTTATCACCAATCTTCTGCTTGGGACAAAAACCTCCTGGTATATGTGTGTGTTTGCCTTGGGGGAGAGAGGGTTCACTGATCTGCATTCATGTGTCTGTGTTTGCTCATGCCTGCTAAGACAAGTAGTTCATCCCATACTGCGTACAAAATAATGTACTTGGCACTTACACAGAGGTTTTCAACAAAACATCTCAAAGATTTCAAGCATTAAAAAAAATTCAAGAGCAACCTACTGGGAACTAGCAGCACTGTGTGCAACACAAGAGATGGAGGACAATATTCTGATGTCACCTTTTTTATCAAGCTGTGTCATTAAATTAAAGCTGAAACTCTTTGTCAGGTTCTATTTTTGAAGAATGTCATGCTGGAAAAATAATCGAACAAGTTGTTTTAACATTTGTTAAATAAAGCCTCTTATTTAAAATTAGTTGTTAACTTTTTAGAAAAAGAATACTTTTACAAAGCTTAAGAAATGGGAAAAAAGTTGAAATTAAACTTTCATGTCAGATAGGAAAGTAACTTAAGGCTCTAGGATATACATAGTATCAAGGAGGTAATTAAGGTGATGAGGGTGTAGGAATACAATGTAGTCTCACAAAAGCTTTGCCTCCAATGTCTATAACTTTTTCTTTATTTTTTTGTCTTCCAGTAGGTCTCTAATAAGTAAATTATGATTCATTTCTTTGGCCGTACACTTTTGGGAAATAGGTAGTTCCTTGTGATTTAAAAGTAATGCCTGGAACATATATTTTGTAAACAGATTGTCTATATATAAAATGTATGTAACTACACAATTGTTTTATAGTAACAAAAAAATTATTTTGTCACTTTCTGATCTGGTGGTTAAGCAGAACTAAAAGAAAACTACAAATTCAAGTCTATGCAGTTTGATGCATATGATGCACAGTAAAAAAGCCCTTGTAACACACCCTTTTAAAAAATTACTCAATGAATGATGCTGAATCCCTGCATTAATTTTATATTTGCTGCAATAAAGTAGTAAAGCATTAAGACATATTGCTCAACTATGTGAAGGATAATTTTAGATAAATACAACTTTTTGAATTTTTGGTGTAAAATATGGGTAGTAAAATTTTGCTGGCAGTTATATATCAGTGGGAATCTTTGCTTGCAAGAATTTGGTAAGGATCTTGACAACCAATAGAGAGCCTCCAGTGGTAAAAACAGTAATTTTTGAACTTCCAGCATAGTAAAGCTTAGCTTCAAGTTAAAGAACACATCTCCTCTTTCTGCTGGTGCCCTGCATGACCTATACAGGACAAGTTATCCTTTTTTAATATATCTGATGTTTATAAGCATAAGAGAGCATCCTAAGGCCCAATAGAGTGGAAAGTACCTTTGCTTTGCTCTTTTATTATATCCTTTTGCTTTTTCTTCTACTTGCTTTCTCTTATTTTTGACAGCTATTGTCTTGGCTGTCATATCTTTGAGCAAAGAAATTTGAAATACATTCAGAACCTCCGAAATACTACTGGTCATTGTTTTTATTTTATGAGGATGCTTTTAGTACATATAGACATGAGACATAGCTCTGCCTGTTCTGAGATTAGTAAAGCCTGAGCAGGAAAGGAAAACTTCCAATGTTGCTAGTGTTAGAGTTTCCTCTATTGTAGGAATGATGCTAGGAATCCATCACCTGAAGGAAAAGATGATATCAAAGTAAATAATTTTTGTAATATACATTAAAAAGTCATAGCTTCAGCTTTAGTCATGAAGTTTGGTAAATTTTTTTTGTCTCATATTTCAGGTGCAATAAAAGTGCTAAATACTAATTTTAATTCTGTATATGTTAATAGATACCACAAAATCCTTCTCTCTGCCACTGATGAACAGGGCTTTTTGCTTATTGCTAGACAAAATGTGGTATTTCCTCTTTAGAAGGTCTACATTTTAAAAGGTTAACTCTTGGGAAGGGAAATGTTTCACAGCATTTTAAAGCCTCATTTGAAGAAACAAATGAAGAGATCTGGTCATTTTTTAAGTCCTCAGGTTATAAACAAGGTTATATTGGATAGTGAAATTTGATCCCTGGAAATTATTAAAGCATGAGTACTAGTGGAATATAAGGCAAAACTGTCAAAGAGCAAATATTTACTTGCTATTACTTATTAACAGTTATTCTAGGGTTCTTAAATGAAACCCAGCAGGTGAGAATATCTTATGTAGAGTTTAAAAATTGTGCATTATATTATACTTTCATTAAGGAGTTGTACAGGAGTAAAGATCTATAGCAGTAATAAGGAGAAAGTTCTGGTAAGCTCTTCTCTAAAAGAATTATTGGCTTTTACTACAGAGCCAACAGTAGTGAAACCTATTCTTTCCTCTCTCCAGGTTTTTTGATGATATATTATTACAGTTTTCAGTCATAAATTTGGGTCAAAAACTGTATGTTTTTTATCTTGCAATTTTTTTTTTCTTCTTGAAGTTCTTACAGCCTAATGAAGTATCAGCATTGGAAATTCACATCTGGCAAGAGATGCTAAATAAACAAACACATAAAACCAAGGAGAAGATGAAAAAGAGGACATTTAAAATAGCTAAATTTTGGCTTAACTCTTTTGAAGTCTTTAGCAATATCTTTTTCATAAAGAAAAGAAAATTAACAGTAATTTGTGCCAAAGTGAATTACTGGAATACCAGTGCAAAAAGAACAAGGATACAGGCATGAAATCCTGACCCAGTTCAAGTTTTTTTGTGCAGGATTTACTGTCCCTTTTTATCCTATTGTGGCCTGGCCAGGTCTTGCCACCTAGTTCTTATGTCTACAGTTATCGCATTTTTAATTTTCAGCCTCTTGAATAAGAATTGATATGGTTATGCCGCTTATGTTAAGTCCAAAAGTTTTGCTATAGAAGATTTCTACCAATTATCACCCACCCCAAAGTTTCAAGGGCTGAATGCTATATATGAAACTAAATATCAAGGTATTTTTCAAATGCTGTTCTCACAGTATCTCACAAATGCTGTATCTCATGAAACTATATGTTGAGCCTTGAAATACCCACGCTGCTGCGGTGTCACATCTGACTCAGCCTCCTGATCTCCCCTTGTGAGACTCTCTGTGCTTTGGTGGAGCGATACAAGGTACAGCCAAACCCAGTGGTGAAAGGATTCACAATGTATACAACATATTGAATAAAGATGCTGAGCCCAGTAACACTGGCATCAATTAAAAGCACCTTCAGAGACAAGGCTGCATGCTGTCTAATACACTCTACTCTCAGGAGAGTTTCTGCTTAGTATTTTGATCAGTGCCCTAAAAAATGACACTTCTATCAGAGGTTCTCAGCTGTGGCAAAAGACACATAACTTGTAGTTCTTCTGGGGCTAAAAGGTTGTGCCAAAAATCCCTTAAGTTTACTGACAGAATTTCAACAAAAATCTCTTGGGAGTTACCAGAAGCTGCTCCAGGGCACTACATTGAAGAAATATAAAACATATTTATTACGATGTCTCGCCTCTTTAATGCAGTTAGTACTCCAACGTTACGTTGTGGCTAAGCTCAGCACAAACAGAGATGCGAAAGGAATAGGAGGGATTTATCTCACTTTCCAAAGTCCTGTTGTAAGCTGCTTGGTGGACTTTTATAGTGATTTTAATTTATGCGTTAGTTGTAGCTAAGTCAAAGACAGAGCTGTACAGAAGCACTACCTCCAGCCGTTTTCCAGTCTACCCCTCTGCATATAACGCAAGCATTATTGGTCATTTCAGAATAAAACAGCGTTTCAGAGAAAAGAAAATGTTTTGACATTTTCTCAATGCAGTATTTTGACTTCTCTCTCATTTCAAAAGAACATTTTGTTAAAAGGAGAAAAGAAGCTACATTTTAGGACACAGACAAAAAGTTTTGGTTTGAATGACTTTTGTCAGTTGACCCAAAATTGAATTTCTCATTATTTTTAAAAAGTTTTCATCAGAAAAACTATTCCTAAAAAAAGATTTTTTCAATTAAGTTGAAAGTCCGTTTTATGCATTTTTTAAACTTCTCTGCCAAACCAAAGAAAGCCATTATTAATTGACCTCTAACCAAAAGTATTTAAACACAGGAAATTATAGCAGCATATAACTGGCCTTGCAAGTGGGTATATAAGGCATGTATGTTCATGTATAAAGAACAGATTTTACATCAATCACAAAAAGCATGTTTTTATGAAAGGACAAAGCATTTTAATGTGGCACATAAGGAAAACATTCTATGTTCCTAATCATGTATAACACAACCACCCTCTGTCTTCTTCAGTAAAATCATTTCTGAAAAGAAAGGTGTTCTTTAACTTGTATGAAGGAAGAATTCTACTTTTAAATTATACTAGGAATAAATCGTGTCAGTTTTTTCTTTTACAGTTACTCTTGAAATAGAAAAGAGATTTGAAATAAAAAAAAAACCTCCTGAGTTTTCATATGAGTGATTTATTACTCGTTAAAATTTCCTGTGTAACACTGTCCTGGAATGGAAGCATCAATATATTCAACTGGTGGATATAACCTATATAGTTTTTATTTTATGGACATATTATATGAAAAAAGGATTGTATTAGAGGTATGTCATGAGTCATGGTCAAAGTTGCTCTCTTTCTCAAAGTTGTAGCATATAGGTTATGAAATCCTTAAATATCTACTTTCTTGCTGGCAGAAAGAGATACTGTAAGCAAGCTGTTGATGGTATGAGAGAAATTGCACTGTCATAAAGTGTCTTTAATCCAGTTTTGCAAGATGATATTTTTTTTTGAAGCTTACATGGCATTGTATTACCAGGTAGACTTTAAATGTTAATAACACCATTATCTATGTATATGATTCACTTTTATTTGTTGTGAAATAGGATAAAAAAATAACACTCTTATCCAAATAGACCTTTGGAAGCATCTATTTTCAAATCCTTCTGCCTTTGCAGAGATGGGCAAGGAAAAGAGGGAAACTGCAGAAAGGTTATAATGTGGAAGGGAAGGACATGTTGATTGTAAGGGACAAAAAAGAAATAAAGTTGTACAGTTCCCTTCGCACTACTTCTTCTGTTGTCCCTTTTAGTGGAGTTTTAATGTTAAAGCCTTTTTTTATAACACTGAAGTCTTTGTTCCTTAGTTTTGATTAATACATATTTTGCTTTATTTACAACAATATTATTTATTTCTTCTCCTCTAGACTGTTGCATTTTTTATAGCTGTTTAATTTTATATTCTTAAGTGGATGTATTTTAAGTCAGCAAGTATAGAGCCTTTGAATTATACAATATGGCACTTTTAAATTTGTCAGTATTTAATAAGCAGTTTATGTTTTAAAATTTTTATAATTCATGTTTTCAGATTATATGGTTTTTTGCATTTTCTGCTGTATTAATACATAAATACATAAAATCAGGATTTTCAATCAAAATGTGGACTATAGTTCAGGAAAGTACCTAAGCGTGTATTTAGCTGAAAATGAAGAGAGAGGTGTTTTCAGAAAAAGGGCAGCTTTTTTGTGTTTTGGGGTTTTGTTTGTTTGTTTGTTTGTTTTTTAATTATTATATCTTTACTTCAACAACCAGCTCTCAGTATTTGAAGATTACAGATTTTTCTACTGTGCATTACAGAAGTACACAAATATCTGTTCTAAATGGTCTTCACGTTTTGTTGCTAATTTTAAGAGACCATTTGGCCTCTTCGTTACAAGTCCCTCTAGAAAGTCCCTGGTGTTTGGCTTCTGCTTCCCTTCTCTTAACACTGCTCCCTTGGTCTTTACTGAGTCTGTAACCTAGGGGCTGGGATGCAGAGCCAGAGGTCCTGCCATTAAAAGTAGAAGAAGGGAAAAGAGCCATAATGGAAAGAGTTTGGGAGAACTATGCTTATTACTTCTACTCCCATCAGAAAAGCTGGAAGGGAGATTGTCAGCTGCTGTTTCTGAGACCAGCACATTCCCTCCAAGTCCCTCTGTTGCCCCTCCATGACTACAGTGACCATGAAAGGTGGATTTGACATAGGCAAAGCAGGCTTTGGCTTCACTGCCACTTCGCTGTGGTGGGCAATCTGCTGTTTTCCTCACCAGTGCTCATGGACGTGGCTGAGGAGCTGAACTCCCTGCACTGCTCCACCAGTTTAGTTGTTGGACTGGTCATGGCTTGCCGACTTGCCGATCTTGGTTGGAGCATCTCAGAGCTATAGTAAACAAGAACTGGACGAACAATGAAAAGCAGTACTATGGTCTTCTCTAAGCTTATCATCTAGGTTTCTTCTGTAATCAAAAGAAAGACACCTTCAAAGGGTGATTTATTAGGCCTGTCTTTAATAGGATAAATTACTCTGGAGCTGTATATCTATTTCTATTGACTTGGCCTTCTAGTAGCTGCTTGGACTAGGGACCTAATTTTACATACATAAAGTTAGCTGAGATAAGTCTCTTAGAGGTGCACAAGAAGGAAAGACTTTAATGTTTCTAATGCTGGAAAAAAATTGTTGTTGAAAATAAAATGTTGCTCGTTACCACATTTAGCTTTATTACCTAAATGAAAAGTCATTAAGTGGTGCTGAGTGCAGTACAGATCTCTATAAGGGACTGTGACTTAGCCACCTAATGACATGGGATATTCAGGTTGACAGTAATGATCATTCCATGAAAATTGCTTATAAAAAGCAAAGTATTGGAATCACAGTATCCTAGACACTAAACAGGACTGCATGAAATGCATAAAAAAGCTAATTACACTTCAAGAAAATATCCTTGGCTTTAGAAGAGGCTTAATATTATGAGTCATTAGTAATATTTGCATGACTAGTCTTTTGAAAAGTTCCCCCTTGCTGTTCAAGTGAAAGGACATTATTTTCTGCGAACTAGAGAACTGGGCAGTTAAGACCAAAAGGCATTTACCTTGTCATTCAAACTGAATGTCATTTGTTTTTTAAAGCAAACGTTTATGGGTCAGAAATTGGCACTTTGAAATAACTATTTTAGGGCCTTTTGGGAGGAGTGGTGAAAAAGTTAAGAAAAGGAAACAAAACAAAACAAAAATCAAAAAGAAACTTAAAAAACTCCAAACCACTCCATTAGTAGGTATAACTACTATTATTCATATGTCCCACGTTGACTGTCTCTGACCTTGGAAACATACTCCATCTCCCCCACCTTTGCCTGTTTCCTTGGCTCCACTGTTACTGCTCTAAATTTCCATAACACACTGCAGAAATGTAGAAACATTTCAGGATGCCCACAAAACACTGTATGTCTATCAAGAAACTGGTGATCTCACTTCATAAAGGGACAGCACAGGAGTTTGGAAGATGTGTCACCCAATAGCGTAAACTTCTGTCCTGTCTCAGAGACTTCAATTTGTTTTTCAAACTACTCCGCCAACAACTGTAGAGTTTGGTACTCCTAGTACGATGACATTAATGAGAGAGGACCTCCAGCAATACTATGGCAATGGAACTAGAAGGTTATTCAGTTTTGGCATTGCCTTTTGCTTCCTCAGCATTGACTGGACAGAGTGGGATAACTGGGAGAGATAGTGTTTGAAGTAATTTAAATGTACTTTGTACCTATTGAAGCCAATAAGCTTGGTCCAGCTGTATTTGTGAACTGAAATGATCCCAAGTACCCGAGCACTGAGATATCGTGTGGGAGGTTCACAGAAAACGCTATACAAAGATTATTATAGACTGGATTTCATTTTTATCTGGAAAACAGATAATCCGCAGGTCCCATCTAGTCCTGTCAAGAAGACTTCATACCAAGACTCTACTGCCAAAAATCCTGCCAGAGGATTTATTTGTTAACGATAAATACAAATAGGTTGCAGATTTGCAGAAGAGCAAGAACTCACACTTACAGGAACATTTTTATATAAAAATATTAATGTTATGCTACAGAAAACCACTTTCTGCTCTAGTAAAATAATAAATGCTCACCTTTTATTGTTTATGGGATAATACTGATAATTTTCATTTTTTCATGTCAAACGCAAGATACTCTTTTCCTTCCCCCTCCATGTTTCCTCTGATAATGGGAATGACATGCTGTTATATCCTTCAGTAGTTAGCACCTTTTTTCTTATCTCTCTCTACAGTCTCTAAATGAGGTAAGAGCCTATGCTGCAGAAACAGCTTTTCAGTTCGAGTTTTGGTTTTGTTTATCTTTCCCTACACCCTCTTAAAGTGAAAGAAGAAGAAGAAAGTCTTCTCTTGCCACACCAATCACCAGAAAGTAATAGAGCTCTAAAATGTTAAACAGAGCACTTTATATACAACACTATTACACAGAAACATGAGTGTTGCTCTTCATTCCTGCCACTAACTTAGGCTTCCAAATGTTACCCTACAGTGTTTATGTGTTTAGTTGAAAATTTGTTATAATGGTGTAATGGAGTAAGAGTCAAAATAAGTGTGGTGGATTGACCCTGGCTGGACGCCAGGTGCCCACCAAAGCTGCTCTATCACTCCGCTCCTCAGCAGGGCAGGGGAGAGAAAATATAATGAAAGGTTCGTGGGTTGAGATAAGGACAGGGAGAGATCAGTCACCAATTACCATCACAGGCAAAACAGACTTGACTTGAGGAAATTAGTTTAGTTTATTACCAACCAAATCAGAGTAGGATAATGAGAAACAAAAACTAGATCCTAAAACATCTTCCCCCCACCCATCCCTTCTTCCCAAGCTCAACTTCACTCCTGAATTCTCTACCTCTTCCCCCCAGCGGCACAGGGAGATGGGGAATGGCGGTTGCGGTCAGCTCATCACACCTTGTCTCTGCCGCTTCTTCCTCCTCAGGGAGAGGACTCCTCACACTCTTCCCCTGCTCCAGTGTGGGGTCCCTCCCACGGGACCCAGTCCTCCACGAACCGCCCCAAGATGAGTCCCTTCCACAGGGTGCAGTCCTTCAGGAGCAGGCTGCTCCAGCGTAGGTTCCCCACAGGGTCACAAAGTCCTGCCAGCAAGACTGCTCCAGCTTGGGCTCCTCTCTCTCCACAGGTCCTGCCAGGAGGCTGCTCCAGTGCGGGCTTCCCACAGGGTCACAGCCTCCTTTGGGCATCCACCTGCTCTGGTGTGGGGTCCTCCACGGGCTGCAGGTGGATATCTGCTCCACCATTAACCTCCATGGGCTGCAGGGTCTTCACCACGGGCTGCAGGGGAATCTCTGCTCTGGTGCCTGGAGCACCTCTTCCCCCTTCTTCACTGACCTTGGTTTCTGCAGAGTTGTTTCTCTTACATATTCTTGCTCCTCCCTCTGGCTGAAGCTGCCATTGTGCAGGTTTTTTTCCCCTTTTTAAACATGCTACCACCATCACTGATGGGCTCGGCTTTGGCCAGTGGCGGGTCCGTCTCGGAGCTGGCTGGCACTGGCTCTATTGGACATGGGGGAAGCTTCTATCAGCTTCTCACAGAAGCCACCCCTGTAGCCCCCCCCCCCCACTACCAAAACCTTGCCATGCAAACCCAATGCAATTGGGGATATTCAAATAACAAAGAGAAACTGGAGACTCTTTAGAGAATCTGAAAAAATAAACAAATGACTTAATAATACTAGAATGTAATTTGGGACATATTTTTCTCTCTTGAAGACACAATGTTCACTGTAAATTTGGTGTTGCTCCCCACCAAAGCTTTCAGAGAGTAAGAAAGTGTGTATGTGCACAAATACATTAATATATGTATATGTAAACAGATAATATCTGTATCGATTTATACTTCTGAGCAGCCAAGCACCAAGTTTTCCATGGTCCTGCAATTGCAATAATGCATCAGTTTGAGTAGCAAGCATACAGGTGGTAAATATTAAAACTCTTGTAAGGTACAAAGATTCATAGACCTATTCAAAAGGTGCTCAGCCACAGACCACCACATCTGAGTGCTTACTTGAACAGAGAGTGTCATGTAATTTTTGTCTGCTTCCAGATGATGTATCCAAACAGAAAAGTTTTACAGATTATCAGCACTACTTTTCTTTTTTGCTTTTTTTTGCAGATCTTTTCCAAAATTAAGCTGTTAGTGATCCTAACGAGTTCTGCCATTATATACTGTATCAAAACTTCCTGCCTGTCCAGTCACTTTTAGATATCAGACATCACCTTTGTGTACATACTTAATTGTGGGATGCTCAACTTTTCTTTAAAGCACATTGGCAAGTGCTGGAAGGAATGTAAGCTTTGAATCAGCTCTGGAGTCAGTCAAGTGTGAATTAGCTATGGATATATGCTGCCAAGTCTGCAGGGGAATACAAAAGGTCTGTTTTCATTTCCTGCCATGAGTAAGTTCTCAGGGAGTTTGTGCATTCCTATTGGCAAAGAATGACTTGTTCAGATTGTATTTCAATATGTATCAGTCTCCCTCCAGAAGATTTTTCAGGTGTTCTTGATTTTTCTGTGAAGATTTTCTTTTTCAGTAATCCTTATGAGCAATCTTTTCATGAGAATAATATTTTAGCACTGGATTGGAGTACATATATTTCGAATGTATTGGATTTCTAAAAGATCCTTTATTATACATATCAGCTTTCATCCTTCTGACAATCTCTTTGCACATATATAGCTTTAAATGAATGTTCTTAAAGGAGCTTCTGTTGGAACATCCAGAGCAGAAAGCACCCAAATCCCGTTGAAAAAAAGACTGCAAATTCATTTCTGAATACAAACTTTGCAGCTGAGGACGCTCACAAGAAGGATTCAGTCTGCTCCATAATTTAGCCTTCTTTCAAAATGAAGTATAGCATTTGGGTACATTCTGAGGACAATTTTAGAAGGGGGGAAGGAGAGGGTAAAGAAACAATACTTCCAGCCCTTAACAGGTTTTTTCACCTGTTGTTACTAATTGTTGCAAGTGTGATGGATTGAGTTGGTTGCTTTGTGAAAAGTGAGATATTTTATGAAACATACTGGACTTGACCAAGCTGTTATTAGGAATGTGCTTTAGGTGCGGGATGGAAGTTCTGATCCGAGAAAGGTAAACTATCTCTTTCAGGTCGAAGCTGGTAGTTCTCAGGGCTGTGGTGAAAGGTGGAGTTGTCTTTCTGTTGGTTATTCTGAGGTGCTGGAGATATATCCTTCATGAAAACAAGTCAGAGAAATTTCATTTTCCTTCAATGTGAAACGGAAAAAAGTTCTGAAGCATATTTTTTGTGAGGAGTTGTTGTTTTACACCAATTCTACTAGTACTTTGATACTTTTCATCCTTCGTTTGTGTCTAGATGGTCTTGACTGGGTTAGGCAGTATTTACAGCCTCTGTTATGTCCAGGGTTGTAGGCTTCAAAGGTAGACCTTATCTATGCTTGCCACTTAGAAGTTCATACCCTGACAGTCACTTTCCTTGTGCAGAATCTGAAGTTAGCATCAGCTTCCCTGTATAACTAAGTCATAGTCTCAGAGTTTTACCAAGGTCCAGACTCACTGGTATTTAGGAAGTGCCTCCTGAATTTTGCATGAAAATTTAAACCAGTAACCCCCCAAAATTGTAAATGGATTTCTAAGTGCATTACACTTTACCCATTAGGAATCATATGCAACTGCCTGCAGATGATCTGTGTCCACAAGCAGTGGACCTTCATGCATTTTTGTGATTCAGGATCCTCTTCAGTCCAGTCTTGCTTTTGTTATAGTGAGCATGCTGCTCAGAAAGGACCTTGGTTCTTCTATGGCTTTCCAGTCTTCTGTGTCTCGTGACTCTTCTGACCAACCTTCAAATGCTATAAGATGATCAGTTTCTGTTAGTGATGGATGATGCCCGCATTGTGCTGAGGTACAAATATATGGAGAATTTATAAGGCAAATCATAACAGGAGATATATATTTTTAACTTTTATACATAAAAATCTCCAGACTGCTTCAGTTGCTAAAGCCAAAGATTTTTTTTTTTTTTTAATGGTAAGTTTGATTTAAGGTTTCTGTATTTACATTTAAAATGAGAACTTTGTACCCCCAAATATGCACCTGTATCTTGTGCACTTCTCTGGGTTTTGTCCTGATAGTTTCTGAGCCTTAGTAATATTAATAAATTTTACACACACAGCAGCTTTATGATCTAAGGAAGCATTAATATCCTCTTTTATTCTGGGCAACCAAGTATTTGGATATTGAATCACCTGCTCAAGGTTAAAAATGAAATCTGGGAAGGTCAAGGAGTTTAAAACAGCATGTATTAATCTCAGGGTAGTTGCTTATTTCTATAAGGACATACTTTGCTCAAATAGACAAACATTCACAGTAAAAATATTTCAAGTTACTGTTTTTATAGTGCTGATTTTTATTTTTTTCATTTTGTAGGAGAGAGAGATGAATTCTGACACACTGTATGTAGAAGGTAAATCAGAGAGTACTAGTTAGATTTCTTTTTTTTTTCTGATGAATGCACTGTGCTTCGGAATGAAGCTTCAATTTGTAATTAGTATTTTTAAGCGTGTTTTTGAATGAACAAATTTACTTTTTCTCAAAAGTGTAATAGTCCAACAGAATTCTCTCCCTGTAAACTGCAGCCTTCATGTGCCACCCAGGGTGTCAGAGACATGGGTTGCTCTCGTGAGCAAACCCCATGTTTTTAGAAAAAACAAATGGCAAGAAGTATCTTAGCAAATGCTGCTTTAAGAGTATGCTACAACTGGTGTGAATCCAGTAACACCCTTATGCTGGACAGGCAAATGTTAAGGGTTGTGTGGGTTGAAGTATTTCTAACTATCTCTGAGTTTGCCTCAATACTTTATAATTTCACAACATGTAATACTAAAAGGTACCAAAAGATAATCTAGCCTTTTTGGTTATTGCAGGCTGTCTAACTTATTCCACATTTCTTCTTATCAGAATTAGTATAATGATAGGGCAAGGGGAGCTAACCGTTCACTAATCCATCCACTGTTTGTCGTCCTAAATCCATATAAAATCTCTATTAAAAGATCAAACATTGTATAGTACTAAGTTGAATTAGTCACTAAGTTGAATTACTTCAAGAATTTGTATCAGTAATTTCTGTTTCTGAATCCTACCAGTAAGATTGTTGAAGAAAAAAACCAAAACACCCACACCAAAAAACCCCCAATATAGATATTCTTAAATATCTAATTATTGGTTGGCCAGTCTTGGATAAATTGTTTTATCTTCTTTCCTGAGATGAGCATCAGGATCCATGGTATATAACTCTCTATGTCACCCCTTAATCTTTTTATGTTTTAGAACTGTTAATTCTTTGGATTTTCCTCGGCTTTTTGAGATTTGTTAAAAATTAAAATTACTGGTTTGAACTACCCATCAGTTAACTCCTTTAAGATTCTATTCTGTCTTTTGTTATTTATTAATAATACTGAAATATTTTTCATTAGATATATTTTCTGAGCTGCTGTCATCTAGTAGATGAAGAATCTTCATTTTTATCTATTAGGATTCCTGAGGAAGGATTACTTTGAACACATTGCCAAACCAACGCATCCTGTTCAGCTTTAGTGGGGTAATGTGTATATACTGTATTTGAGTTACAGAAGATTTAGATGCACTGCCAGAAAAGAAAAGAAATAGTAGTTTTGAAAACCAGTTTTTGAAAGGATGAATTTGTAATATCAAGTAGACCGAGGAGATTTTCCATTTGTTTGAGCAAGCAAATGAATACAGGGGGAGAGAGAGAGTTCTCTGAATTATCCTTAGATATGAATCATTTGATATCTTGTAAAGAGTTTTCTTCATGTATCTCACTGTGTCTGTTTTTGTCAATCAGACTCAGTTTGCTTAAGGACCTGAAAGAGGCTCGAGTTTGCATTGTGTTTGCAAAGGAGTATATGATTGCCTTACTGCCATGTCAGTTGTCCTGTGTAATTTGCATGTGTATTGAATAGATAACTTCTGTGACAAAAGCAACAGGTTGTTTTATTGATTTAGATTGTATACATTCCTTAGCAGAAGTGTGCAAGTAAGGATAAATATGGAAGAAACCATGTTTAATGTTCAGACCTGTTACACCTGCTAATAATACCTTGGTAGTAGCCTAGACCTTGCATAAGGATCTCCAAGTCTGGTAAGAAGTAAACCTGGTTTCCGTGTGATAATTCAATGAACTATTAACAACCTTTCGGGAAGAAAAAGATCCATCCACTGTTAGCAATTGGTCCAGATTTTCACTAATGATGGAAAATATTAATTTCCAACCTTAGTAATTGTAAAGGCTAGACTTGTGTAGTGCTAAGTTGACCATAGCTGGAGATAACCTGAAACTCTGGGCAAAACAGGAAAGGCTCTACTTGAAGCAGAAGTGTCACCACAACCTCTGGTTGCCACCTTAGAAGGAAAAAGATTTATCCTGTTCTCCCAACCACTGTCTGGGAGGAGGGAAAAGTGAAACAGAAAGAGGAAGAGCTACAGCGTATGACAATGTACCAGAAATCTCAGATTGTCTTAATCTGATTTTGGGGAGAAGGTGATGAGAAATGTCAAAGGATGGTCTCAGTTTGTTGCTTGAATATCACCACCATATGTGTGCAATGAGGGTATGTGAATATATGAATACTTGTGTGGGTGGCTTTTGTCCTTCTATAACACCCAGACATATTGAAGGATCATTGTGTTAACTGCTGCACTGGAAACCATTCTTTCCCCCAAGAGATCCAAGAAGGCTTGAAAATTAGTGTAAAAATACAGAATGTATGAGGGAGAATAAAACAAATATTAGAGCTAGTTAGAAAATAATTAGACACCTTTAATGCTTCAAATAAAGAATTTTAATTTGAAAAAAACTCAGTCCCAGCTGTTGTGGCTCATGCACACCTCTCCCTCTCTACTTCCTCCCCCTCTTGGTTTTTTAGGGCAGAGGTGAGGAAGGGACGCTAAAGCAAAATTTAGGAAAGTGATATTTTTCCTACGTGAAAGGAAATACAAGAATGTGGGGATTTGAGTTACAATTTCAACCTTTTATAGAATTTTGTAGATAAACAATGTATTTGGAGAAAAATATATTGCTGTATTTTACCATTTAAGATAAAAACATATTTATTTCAATTCTAATGCACAGTGACACATACATTTGCAAAGGATGAGTAAGCAAAATAAATGTCAACTTCCCTGTTACCAGTTTTCTGTTGGCAGTTTGTCATGGGTATCATGATAGAATTATTAGAAGGGATTTGAAGAATGATGAGATCTTGGTTTTACCTTTACAAAATATATGTGTGTCATACATTTATATGCAAATGAGAAAATTCTGCTGTGTGACAAAAGGAGAAAATTGTGTTGGTGCTTTCTGTTTCGAAGAGGTGTTTGATGATTTATCATATTTACTGCAGTATATTGTTTCAGCTAATACCATACCTACTTAAAAAGGTATAAAGTCCTTTCAAATTTCTTTACAATGCTTGTGGTCAGCCTTGCATGAAAAGGCCATTTGTTCTTCCCATAATAAAGCTTGTGCTTTCATGTAGTTCTGAGAATTTCCTATTACTGTAAATTAATTTCACTTCATTAAGTGGTTGGGTCACTGGCAAAGGAATAATAGCAGTCAGAGACACAGGAGATTACTAGTTTGAATAATTGTAAATTGGCACCCACCCGCTTTCTCTCTAATATTGGGAAGAAGCTTTTGGCTGTCAAAGTGATTTCATTAATCAAAAAAGCCTGTGAATGTGAACTTTAAAGTTAGACAAGATAAAATTACTATCTACACGGACAATATTTTACAGTGTGGAACAATGGATTCTAGTCCCTATGGCAGACAGTGACACAATGGTAAAGATTGTGTTACTTTGCTGTTATTTCAGGTCACTTGTGATTATTCAAAGTCATCCACTCAGCAGTGGTACACTATGCATATAGGGCTCAGTTGTGAAGAGATGACTCCAGAGCATGGAGAGTTTATTATTTAGATATTAATTTGTCCTCTCATGTAAATTATTATTTCTTCTGCCAAGATATTCATTAAAGCTGTTGCAGTAGTTTTCTCCCAGAGGAAAAAATGATAAGGTCTAATGAAAATATTTTAATGAAAACAGATAACTGGTGTTTATTTCATATTCTTTCTTCTAAGCCTGGCCAAATGCTTATTGAAAACAACTGAAGAGAGTCCCACTAATTTCAGTAGATTTCTGATCAAAGCACTAATCTCTAAAGAAAGCTGAGGGGAGTCATTTATCCAGCATCGACCTCCCCTTATACTGAATAGAAAGAATGAAGTAGCATAAAAGGCCCTGAAAAGCATCCTCAGTGCAGGTGTTTCAGAGAGGGATGTAAAACTACGCTTTGAGGAGCAAACTGGAAACTACATGGTCAGAGAGGCTGCATATGGGGTGTTGCAGCTGCGGGGAGCCGCAAACAAATTAGCCAGGCCCCCAGAGCTATTTGAATTGTGGCGGATAGTCGTCCAGAATTTTCTCTGAAACCTTACACAGGGCATAGCAGTGGTGTGGAGGGGCATTCCCACAGCTCTCTTAGCCATCCCCACTACCACCTCTCTGTTTAAAGAAGGGTGTACGTTTCAAATATTGCAGTTTCTGCACCAGAGGCAGCTCCCGGTATCGAGTTTGTTTCCTCAGCTTGGAGGTGTACAGGGCACGAAGAATTTCAGTGTCACAGGCTTGGCTGGGAAAGAGAGGGGTGTATTTCTGTAAGGGGGCCTTCTGGAAGCACTTTGGTGGTGGCAACACATTGTCAGCTCTGTCAGAGGGTGCAGGCTGGGGAAAAGCTGACAGGGCTTGCCTTGCTCTGAAAATACTGCGTGGTATTAACTGTGTGCCTTTGATACATCCAGATGGAAGGACTGGTGATGCTTCGTTCTGAGTTCCTCTTTGTACCCACGCTTGTCATTAGATTACTCAATGAGAAAAGCTTGTTGTAAAGATTGATCAGTAATTTATCATTGTTTCTATCTTATCTGTACCATGTATGATATAGATCATGTAACTAAGGGTGGCATAGTTACTTAGATAAAGGATAATTCTGCAAACATTTACATATGTAAATTCAAAAGGGGGATTTGTATGAGCCCAATTAGTCATATATTTTTAAATCCTATTTATTTAAAAAGTATGCTACTGAAAATTTACACCCATTTTTGAGTCACTGTGACTTTACTTAAAACATTGAAGGAACTTTAATTTTTGCATCAGACAGATGTGTCTAACATCTTTTTTCCCAAGGCTCCTCATTTTCTGTGGTAGTAGTTCAAACAGTGATAAAAACCAGACATCTCAGTTTATTTCAGTTATTACCACAATTATTCATCTGAGACAGGTTTTGAGACTTCCCTGGCAATAGGATGGAATAGCAAAGCTTAGGATTGTATATACTGGTTTCCTAGGCTGCACAGGCATGTAACTCAAGAGCAGGACTTGAGAAGCAATGAGTATATTGAGCAATTAATCATCAATTATTAAATGAAAGAGAAAGTTTAAGTTTGGTAAATTAATTATGCTCAGTAGTCACAGAGAAGGATTCAGGCCCTTGTGAAGCCTGGGAAAGCTGCATGATAACCTAGTTGTTTTTAAATTACATGAGTAAAACTGTTTAAAATCCATCCTGGAGTTATGCTTTTTGGTTGCTCTTAATCCATCATGTAGTAGTGGAATTTCAAATGAGAACAGTATAAGAATTCCAGATAGTTATTTTGGTTGATTTTTGTTGTTACTGTTTTGTTTTTTCAAGCAAGTATAATTTTTCTGATTAATTTATGGCACTTGGCTTGGATGGCAGCTGTACCCTGTGGTAGAGGGTATTTGGAGGGGTATGTATGCACATATGCGTAGCTTTTATACAAATAAGACTATGTATCTGTAGTATTGCTAAATGAGAATTGAGGATTGCAACGGCTAGCTATTCCTGTTTACTGAGGCCAATAAAAAAAAGCCCTCCCCATTTTATAACTAGATGGGCAGATGGGGTAGAAAATAATTTGGCTTGGCTTTTGAAAGCTGGTGAAGACTTGTTTTGCATGTTCATTTCTCAGAGCACAATTTCAGGTGGTGCAAGGTCACATCCCTGAAGAACAGAGAGGGTGAGAATCCTGTTATTGGCTCCATCCCAAGTATAGAGGCAGAGCTCTCTGAGCAAGAAGGCTCAAGTATGAAGAGAAAAGGTGTTGAAGTAACCAAAACTGAGTAAAAAAAGCTTGAGTTGGAAATTAAAGTCTTTTTGAATATACCTTATTAAGCCTAATATATCTTATTTAGCCAACACCCAGAAAACAAGAGGGACATGTGGCTCAAAATACCAGGTTCTCTCTTTCATTTTAAAAAGAGCAGAAAAAACAATGGTGTAGGGTTTTTGCACAGCTGCTGTAGACTCTTCAGTCTGTCCAGGGAGGAAGAGGAAAAAGGTGGTATAGAGAGAGAGGAAGAGTTTTATGTTTGTCGAGTTTTATCTACAGATGGGGGCAAACAGCTCCATCTGTCTCCAGGTTTGGAACGGAGGAAGTAGCTGGTGAGGGTTTCAGAATAAAGGCTGGTCGAGTACTTGTAATTAATTTGGGAAATAAATCTGAAATAGGGAGTATGTAGTAGCTAAGGGAAAGCAAAATAACAGCATAGGAGTGTGCTGCAGTCTTCTCACTTGACTGATAGTTTTTCTGTTTCAGCTGTGCGGCACAGATAGGTGAGTAATGTCTTGTGCTTGTTGAAAGGGGCAGGAAGAAGTCAGCTGACAAAGAGACAGCCAAGACATAGATTTTAGAGAGACTTGCTGAACAGACTTAATGAAATGAAACGGGGAACAATGGGAGGTTAGGGAAGGTGATGTTTGAACATGGTACGTAGGCTGCTGTGAGAGGCAGTTTGCACGGAGCTCAGCAATGTGGTATCTCATCTGACACAGGTAACTGAACTGGTGAAATGTGTTCTCAAAGGCAGGGCAATAGTAAATCTAGCGGGGGAAATGGCTCCTTGCCACTTGTCCCAGAAGTGCTGCCCTGGGTGGGAAAGGCATCTTTCTCCCAGAAACAGACAAATGGTTACAGACAAATATACATGTTCAAACCATTTCAAAAGGACCGCCCTCCTCTCTTTTCTTATTCCTAAAGCCACAGAAGGGAGTGAATACACACATATAGGCAGAACATAAACAAACTGTGTGGTCTAATGATTTATATTGATTTCCAGGTAAGTGTATAATTTGACCAATAAATCTTACTTAGGTATAGGCAAACTTAAAAATCAATGACCAAAACATATGCAAACAATTTTTATTTGTTAGCACAGCCACTACTACAGTTCTGCTGTTCTTGATGCAGGTCCCTGGAACAGTTGCAACAGTGGTTTGCCTATCTGTGTCAGTCTTAGATTTACAACATTTATGCATGTATATATGCGTGTATATATCTAAACGCACATATATAATATGGAGTTAGTTATTCCTGTACATCAAACTTGAGAAAATTTGCTCATATTTTTCCAGGAATTTTATGATAAATCCAGGAGTCAGTTTTTCTGAGTCCCTGTTCAGTGTGGCGAGAACACAACTTTGTTTAAAATACCCTTTATGCTTGCAGCTGGATGTTTTGGTTACTGCTGGCCTGGTTTTGTTCCCTCCATTTTCCTTTTTCTGTTTGTTTTATGGACCTGTCACCAGACATCTGTGTGGGTATACGTATATGTGGGAATATATCCACACAAATGTGTACGTACACAAACACACATGTATATCTACCCAGGGAAGGGCAGAGTGATCTGGACTGTGGCTGGACAATTTTAGCTATGAGCTTCAGATTCATGAAGGAAAAATACTTCTGCCACCTTCTGGCATTCAATTGGAAACAATAAAACCACAGGCTTTAGAAGTAGCTCCAGGTGTGATGCAATGGGATAGAATTTGCAAGTGCAAACTCGCAGTGATATTCTTGTAAGTTAAGGTTTTATTTTCGGTTTGAATGCTGTAATGGGGAAAGCCATAAAAGGCATAGATATATGTGCATAGCCAAGAGTACACATCTTTAAAGTACTCTTCAAGTGGAGATACCAAATCGGACAATGGTAAGAATGCATTTCTGGTGAAGGCCTGAGTATCTCCAAGTGTGTGTTGTCTTTTCCCTCTTCTGGAGCAGAAAGCAGCAGGTTCAGCACATCCTTTGCTGTGATGACTCCTTCTGATGTTACTGAAGGCAAGAAAGGATCCAGATTTTTAAAGCAAGGATTACTGTTGAAGGCCTTGAACAAGGACAAGTGACTTGAGCTCCTTGTTCTGTAGTGTGTTGTGTGCGATGTTTATCATGCACTTGATCTCTCTGCCTTAATTTCCAACTGCAAAAAAGACCTAATAGTACTACATTATTGTTTTTTCTTCTCTGTTCTATCGAAAACTCTTTTTATATCATCTTAGGGCTCACCAGTTTGGGACTGTTACCAGCCTGATTTGAACACCGCACATAGTAGAAGGTGTGTGGGTTTTTCCCCCTGCCCCCAGAACTCTATCATACCTACTTTCATCAAGAAAGTAGAGCCTCAGATTTCTTTGCTTATGTTTGATGTGTATTTGCTTGTAATAGATAGTCTTTTGTAAGGACCTGTTAACAGAGTTACTTTACTACATCATATGGACTAACTGGCTTTTAATATAATCTTCTAAATCTATCAGTTTTGGAGGTTTTGAAGCAGTATTTGAGAGACAGAAGACTCCTGAGGATGAACTCTTGTCCCCCTTGACTTGAATGGAGCTAATATTCTTCCCATATTACATTATTAATTCTTTAATCATGTGGTTTCCATGGAATAGCATCATTTTTTTTTAATCTGAGTTCTTCAGAGCTGAGGTAATCAGTCTTCTTTTCTCAGCCCTAAATTCAGAAAATAGCAACTCAGCTACCTAAATAGACTTTGAAAAATTAGTTCCTTTTCTTTAACAGTCAAGCTTTAGTAAATAATAAAGATTATGGTAGACAATCCCTATCACAATGGTAAAGGATTACTGCTTTTGTACTTATTGCTTTAAAAAATTAGAACACCTTAATCTTTTAAAAATGATTTAGATTTAGAAAAACAAATTGCATTGAAGCTGACAAGATGCTTGCCAAGTTCCAGGAGATGTAATTTGGAACATCTGAGATATTAAACCTTGAATGCCTGAGTTCCTAATAGAAACAGGGACTCAATATTAACTCTTTCAGCTCTGCTGTAGTCTATAATGTATAAAGTGCATAGTTTTGTGTCTTTCTTACAAAACCCAGGAGGCTGCTGCTGGGTTTCTGTACTGTCTCAGGGGTACAAGGTGAGAAATGAACTCCTGGCTTACTTGCTCCTGTCCCCTGAGAACAGAGGCCACCATAATACATAAATATATATTCCATGATCACTTTCATAAACCAATCATGCACTCTCTTTAAAATGAACTATGTGTATTTTGGTCTGCCATTACTGTTGTGAGATGCATTCAGAATCTCACCATAATACTTAGACACCTTTGTATTCTCAGCAAGAATATATCTGTGATCCTGCTCGTATCCTTAAGTGTTTGTGCCAGCATGGCCATGTGAGTTTAGCAACTGGGATGCTTTGCTTTTTATCCTCCTGAGGTACTTAAAATAGTACTTGAAATACAGCAAGCATATTGTCTTATGGTTCTGCTACTAAACTGTCTGAACTTAAACTCTACTCTAAACCTGCTAGTGACTACAGGAGTCTCCCTCTGTTAGTATTAATACTTTCTTACTCTATTGACAATATTTCAGCTGATATGTCTTAGGGTCTAATTGTTCATGGGTTCACAAATTGCTAGATCATAGACAACAAACCTCTAATAAGCCTCTGGTGTTTTTCAAACTGATGAAGTCTCAAATAACAACAACAAATTTTTTTGGTTCTCTGAGTGCATCACCTTATTTTTCATAGTAGTGAATTTCACCATAGAATTGGTTTCAGAAGTCATCATCTTTTTAAATGCTCTCTAAATACCTCTGTATTTATCATACTTCCTAGTTTGCATCATAGTTAATTCCTTAATAGTATTTGTCAGGATCATTACTGATAATATTAAATAACCAACTGAAGCTCTCATGTTCAAAAGGAGTAACTGCTGAGAAAACAGGATAACTGAAAAGCTCAAAATCTAAGGATGGCAGAGGAAATGTGTTATTTCTTTAAGGTCCTCTATTTTGAAGCTAGGAACCTTGTCTGTACTTAGCTTCGTATAACTCATGATTGAGCTATCCAACAAGATTTTGCCCCCCCCCCCCCCCCCCCCCCCCGCCCCTGGTTTTAAGATTTTAAAGTTTATTAAATGCGCACCACCCCTGCAGAACTTTTTAATAGCTTTGACTATATTCAGCTTTGACTATAGGGCCACTATCCCAGGAAGTCTTTCCTTCCTTTATTATACTTCCCCCACATTACACAGATTCAGTCTGTTTTACCATGATGTCTCAGTTTATTTCTTTGTTGTCTGTTATCTTGCTATAAATATAATTTCATTTCTGACTGTAATGTCATCATATTTGTATTCTTATTGCTATTTTTACATCTCGCACTGCCCTCTCTGCTTGGACGTAGCTGTTAGTATATCTTCATTAGCATATTTTTATAGTCTCACACATTAAAAGTAGTTTTAGAAACTGTGAGCCCTGTGTGCTCTTTAATATTTAATTTTCTTCTAGTAGTTTCAGACTTAGCCACTCAAGGCCAGTACTGAAAATCTTATCTGAAAGAATCACCTAAGAAAGGTCTGTTTTAATGAGAATACTTTTCAGTATTTACACTTACTGTTTCTTTTTACCACAAGTCTTTTTTCTGTCTGTTCATCTTCATTAGCTGTATCCTACTTTAATTTGCACTGTGCATCTCTCACCTGTGTATAAATATTACTTTATCCAGCAGTAACCTTACAATGACACCTAAGTGAACAAAGATTTTTTTTTTTCTATTCTTTTTTATTTCTTTCTGCCTCAAGGCCATGTTTCTTGTCCTAGCTTGCTGACCTCTTCCTTCTGTGCTCTCTGATGACAGGCCAGTCAATTTGTGTCTCATGCAATTCAACAGTTCCTGAGATTGTGTGAATCTCCAATTTTCTCAATTTTATTTTTCCTTTATCTGATTTGTGGTTCCTTCCTACCTCCCCTGTCCCCTTCTCCCTCTCCATCATTTATGTTTTTTAATCTTTATGTTGTCCTCATCACCCATAGGTCTCAACCCTTGGATTTTATCTTCCTTTATGCTTCCTCTGTGCATCTGGTCTCATTTTTTGCTTGTCTGTTTGCTCTATGCAGCATTTCTGTTTCTCTGTGCAGCTATCTTGCCCTGTTACCAACTCTTTCTCTTGCCATGTTTGATCACTCCTCTGTCTTGTCTTTGTGCTCACATGCTCCAGGTCTTTGTGTTTGCAGGTATTTACAACTCACATCATGTCAAATTAATATTTTCTCTTCTTTCGTGTGTGTTCTCTTGGAAAAATTTCCGAATTTCTCCCATGTCTCCAGATGCATCTCTAGTCCTTAGTTCTTCTCTTCCATGATTTCTATCAGGTGATAGTGTTATGCTCCATCAGGTAACCACTTAAGGATGTGTCTTTATTCAGTTTTTTCAGCTAGTAACGTTTATTGTCACATTCTTTTGAGTCTCCTATAAAAACAGATGTAACCCTGATGTAAAAATATGGTCCATTATGATGTCATCTTTTTTCCTCCTCTCTATCATTACATTTAACTCTCACAGACTTCCCATTTTGACACCTTCTGCTTATTGACTTTCCAAGAGACTGTATTTTTAAAATTTTCCCTAGCTAAAATCTTTTTTTTTAAAGTTTTGCAGTTAAACTGCTCATCAGCCATACCTGCAATATGCTCTCAAATACATGGCCTTTGTCTTACTCAAAAGTTCAGTGTGCCTAAGTAGATTCTGCAGGCTGGGAAATTTGACCACACACAGTCTTTATGAACAAAGCTATCATCAACTAATAGACTTGGTTCCTGTTTCCATCTGCCGTAGATTTTCCCTCAAGGAGGACAGATTTCATGCCAAATTCCCTGTTCAGCATTATTTGTTGTATTGTTACACAACATGTTGCTTTCACTTTATCTTCAGAAAAAGAAATTAACTTTTGTTGGATGCTTTCATTATTAGTCTGAAATCTGAATCTCTTTTCATGGGATATACATTGAAACAATTTTTGTTTTCTAGTCATAGTTTGTCACAAACACAATTGTTAAATTAAAAACTGTGTTCATCCCATAATATTTGGGGTTGTTGTTTTTTTTTTCCCCTCAGCTGGTCATAAGAGGCTTAAAACATAGACTCATGGTCCTCTATATAAATCATTCTGCATAAATGATATACCATATAGTGTACTTTATTTTTTGTCAGTGAGGTGTAGGCTACTTTAATTAGACGTAATGGAAGTTTCCATTGTGAATCTTTTCATACCTGTATGGATGGAACAATAGAAATCAGTTGTAAGGGTAGTATATTACAAGTCAAACATGCTCAGATTTTAAAATTAAAAACCTACTAATTTCACTTTTTTCTTCCTCTGGATTTGTATGGAAGCTCAGGTACATGGAAATTCTAACACGAATCTGTGTTTTGTCTAAATTCTACCTCAGAAACAATGGGAAGAAAATTATAGTAGTTAAAATGCTAAAAATTATTTGGTTTCAAGAACAGAATCAAGACATAATCTGTAATGAATGCTGGTTTCCCTGGAGTTAGAAGATAAGCTGTTGCTCCAGACAATGTAGAAAGGTTCATTCTCAAAAACCCATTTGTCTATAACTTTGCAAACATGGTGTGAGCTTGTGTTAGTTAGATGAAGTGGAAATTGTTTCAAAGGATGAAATATGTATTTTTAAATTAATAACTTTGCCATACTCTTCTGAATAACTGTATGCAAGCATTTAGGAAAAGTAAATATGTTTTCCAGTCAAATCTGCTCATGGCCCCATTACTGTAATACATATTTTTAATATCATTCTTGCTGCCAAAGGTAAAGCTGATAAAGACTGGCAGTAATGAGATAACCACGGGGGCTCCAGTGCATCTCTGCAAGCTTTGAGAAAATGCGGGTGCAGCACATCACAGGTTTTGACGCAAATGGTGAATATTTGAACACCTACTTGGAAGAAAAATCTATGAACAAAAAATGAACTTATCTGTGCCTGCTTCTCATTGGTTTTGTGCTGTATATGTGCTCAGTGCTAGGTGACTGCTGCCTTTGCTTACCTTTGTTTAGCCAGTAAGGCTTTGCATAAAGTCAGAAGACTGTGGACATGCAAAGGAAGAGTCAGCCCTTCCAGTACCACCATTACTGCTCCCCAAGGGTTTCTTTCCTCCTAGAGCAGCCCGAAAGAGCTATCGCTTGACAAGTACACAGAAGCCAAGTATCCTCATGCGGTATAAAGAAAAGCAAATATTCTTTCCTCTTGGCAGAGCTGATCAGGAAGAATCTTCTGGTTTGAGATGGTTAAGGTGATCTTTAAGGTGTTCTTTAGTGCCCACACAGGCTGTGGCACTGTTTGTGCATGTAAAATGCACTATGACTGACAAGAAGGTCCTCAGACCTGTAAGGATTTTGCTTTATTTATGTATTTATGTTGCAATTTAAAATGAGCGCTGTAGGCAGAAAAGGACTGGTTTGAAAGTGATTATGTTTGAGGCTGAGGCAAGACTAGTGTCATCTTCTTTCCTTTAAAACCAGACAGGATTTTTAAGGAATTTAGGAGAAGAGACTGCACGTATGTGAACAGATGAAAAGATGGATAATGGACAGGGTAACCTTTGACGTGGATATACCTTTCCAAGTTCATAGAGTTTAAAAATCTGTAACCTATGTAAAATAACAGCCTTGCGGTGTGATTGGCAACTTTGTGCCAGAGACAATGAATCAGTATTAAAACCATAAGTTCACGAAAATCAAAGTCGTCTCTTGACCCTATAGCTGGTTCCTTCAGTTCAGAGTTTATGCCATGATACTTCAGCTATCATGCTATCAAGACAAAACATGTTTCTTATAAAAGAGGAAATTAGGAATGTATAAGTTGTATTTTCACAGTTTGGGGTGTGTGTGTTAGCTAAAAAGTTTGCATCTTTCTTTAATGATATAGTTACCATCTGCTGTTTATACCTACAAAAAGATCAAACTCTTGAAAACTCTGTGCAAATTGTATAAAGTTAAACTGAACTTCCAGCACAAGCCGAAGTTGGAGCTTAAGGTATTGTCTCTGAGCAGAACTGGGAGGGCACAATGTGTGAGACTAGTGTTATATACTGAAACGTGTTACACCCTGACTGTGGAATGGCTGCTCATTATAAGAATAGGGAGCAATCATCCATGCTGAAAATAGGTTTATTTACCAAGGGTCTATGCCTGACAAGCCATTTTCAACCTTCATACCTATGTCTAGTCAACCCCATGTAGGCATTCTAAACAAACAGAAAACTTAAACTGCTGAATTGTTTGAGGTGATTTCTTCTCTTAATGGGAGGCAGGAGGAGAACCAAAGCAAACCAACCAAAAAAACCCAAGCTCCAAATGCTGGCCATTTCTGATGAATTTTAGTTTGTTCTCTGTAGTTTGGCTCTTTCAGGAGTACAGTTCTTAACAAAGCATTACAAAATTGTCTCTAATTAGGTGATACGTTTTAATAGAATATAGATGTACAAAGCTGTTATCTTCAGAAAGAAATCCAGTGCCTAAGTGAGCAAAATTTGGTTATTCTTTTCAAAGATTTCATTGGGTCTTCAAAGTCAACTCAGCATGTGGCTTTGGTAAAATTTTCAGAACAAGATTTCTGAGAGGTTATGTTCTTTAGTTAACGTTAGATTTATGTCTTTACGGAAATGTTGCTTTCTGACAGCTGTGCAATTATCTGGTGTCACCACTGTGCCATGTAGTTAAATGGTCAACAGTTACCATGTTTATAAATAGTGTGTGACATTTGAGCTTTGAAAAGTAAATTCCTACTGAATGCTTTTGGAAGAGTTCCATATACAGTACTTTATAGTTTTATGCATCATTCAGTGGAATATGCATTAAATGGAATGGCAATAGAGATTGAATATAATAAGCATTACCTATAAAATAGGAGTAAGATTAAACAGAAATCCCAAGGCATTATATTGAAATGATTAAGGCTAGAACAATAAGCAATGTCACATATATTACAGTAGTTACTCAAGAACATTACAGATGCGTAGCCAGGAGGAGCTGCAGTGTATGGTTTCTCTTCTCCCACTCTTCCTTATAATTTTCTCATCTTCAATGTTTCTCTTGATTAACGTTAAATTTTTATGTAGGTTTTCTTCAGTGTAGTTTTTTTCTGATCACCTATGACCTAAGTAACAGGCAATTAGTGCAGTACAAACTTTAAAATATATTATTAGTATATTTCAGTTTGGGTTATTATCAAATCATATTGTGCAAAATGTCATGTACACCTTCTAATTAGCATTCCTCAACTGTAAGGGTGTGTGCTAAAAGCTGGTGAAGGTTTGGGTCATATTTACTCCTGTTTCCTTGAAATGTTCTACTAGCAACTGAAAATGGAACTCAGTTGTGGACGGTATTTGGGAATTTGTTCTGGGATTAATTTTTCTGGTTTTCCTCTTTTTCTTTTTTTCCCCTCTTTTTTTCCTTTATTAGGTTGAGTTATTTAGCTTGTGGAGGAACTGAGACAGAGGTCAAGAAAGGACCATCTCATATTCTTTGGACAGAGACCACAAATGAAATATTACATAGTTTGTAAGGAACAAGAACACTGGATAGCTATCCCAGACTAATGACCAGACATCTGAGTAGAAGAGTATAAAGATCTATATGACCAATTTGGCCTATCTTTTGTAGGAGATTCAAGCTGAATATGCCAGGTTTATAGGCTTATACTACTAGAGGAGCACAGAACAGTTAAAATACCATCAGATCTCATGATAGCCTTTCAATAATTTACTTGTGCTTCATCAGTACCACTGAGGGAAGACTAGCTTTTCTTAGCAATGCAGTGCTGCAGAATAGTAACAAGGAAATATCAAGCTTCATGTTTTAATGTAACAGTGCATGATAACTTGAAAAAATGTCCCCACTGAGTGAGGTTTTTTAGTCACGTGTTTATAGAGTGTAGACCAAGAATGAAGTAATACACACAGTGAATGATCAAGAAACGTGGATGTTAAAAGCAAGTTATGCTTCTGGTTCATTAACTGCTTGTCCAAAGCTAATATGTACCAAGATTCGGAATTGACAGCTTCTGTTCTAAGTGTAGGGAAATTAACTGTATCATTGACATGAGGTAGTGATCACTGAAAGATAAGGACTCAGTGAGCCTCCTAAGTGTTTTTTAAAAAGTGTGTAGGTGCACATTTCTAGGAAGCTGTTCAGAAAAAGGAAGAATATAGAATTTCTGGCAAAACCTTCTTTTTAACCTTACTTTTTAAAAGTACAAATTCTTCATGGAGAATGATGTTCAGTAAGAAAGGGTCAGATTCAATGGATTTTCTGATCTGAAAAAGTTTGTCATGGAACCTCTTTAAATTCCTGGTTTACTATTTAGAGAAGGAAGAATTTCATATTTCACTTTGAAATGACATTTAGAAATTTTAATTAACCTCTATTAAGTGAGAAAAGTAAACTTACAGTCCTGATTCAGCTTACTGTGACTGAGTTTTTTCCCTTCCAGATTCTTAGTCCAAAATGTCTTAGTTTTATGACTTTTCATCTGGTGTTGGGAAGTTGTACTGTGGTCTGGAAAATTTCATTTTAATCCCTGTGCTAATGGTACCATTAGCAATTAAGCTTCAGAAACAATATCTGTCTGGAGTATTCTTTAGTACACTATAAGTATTATAAGGAGATTTTTTAAAATTATTTTTATAAATACTTTATTGTGGCTAGTAATGCTTATTTTATTTATTTATTTTTAATCTATTAAACATTATAGGATTTATGCTTCTCTGGAGTTATTGAGCCAAGAGGTATTTATTAAAAGTGCAAAGGAAAGAAAGGTTCTAATGAAGTGCAAGAATCTCAGTAACTGCTACAGAGAAATTGTTTTTCTGTGAAGTTCTATTACCTATGCAAGTAACTCCTGGATGTGAACTGCACTATTTTAATTGAAGAAGTTTCTAAATATAAATCAGGTATCTAGGGGATATAGACTGAACCCATCTGCTCTACCAGAATTGACTTTTTCATATCTCCCATCTTAACTTATTTGTATCCAAGACATACACAAAGCTTCTCAGATAAACAGGTGCACTTTGATACTATCCAATTAATTACTGTCAGATGTATTGCATTGGAAACTTGGTCTGTATCTCTTCTTTGGGATCTAAACCAGTTGCCTGATTCCTAGGGTGTTTTCCTGGGCATTTAAATCAAGAACAAAGCCATTTTTAAAAATATACGTCCATCTTCTGCAATGAAAATCAGCAGCTGGAGCTAGGTTTGGCTCAGGCTTACAAAATGCTATGAAGATAGTGACTTTTTTTTTCCCCATTGCTGTTTTGCTATAATAGATTTCTAAATGGTTCTGAAGAATTGTTCTTATTTTTTGTGGGGGGAAGAAAAGACAGTAGTTAAATAATTTCTCCAGCGATGTGAAGGGGAAAAAAAAAAAGCTGCTTTTGGAAGCAGGTCACTGGCTAAAACCTTGCTTGGGACAATAAGCACTGGAAACAGTTTTCTTTTGAAACCTGTCCAGTGGCAAATGTAAAGTGAGCAGGCAATGAATTGAAAGGGCTGAGACTGATCCCTTATGAAAGATTTGCAAAGAGCTGAGATTTAGACATGATTACTTCCCCAAGCCCTTCTTTACTTATACCTTCATTATGAATAATAAAAAAAAAAGAAAAAAGAAAAAAAGCAGTTTATCTGTCATTGTCATGCTGGTTGCTTTAGAAATATGAAGGGAAAGATGACAAATTACCTCAGAAGAACCAGAGATTTGTGATATTTACCCGTGATGAAGGCGTATCTATTTTTTTTTACTTATTTCAGAGTAGTAAAGCTGACCTTTGAGTATTTCCTAACCTCACCCCCCACCATCCTGGTCTCTAAAAAGAACTCGGGTCTCCTGCAGGCTCTTTCTTCAGCTGCTCACCAGCTAGCTCGCTCTGTGCCTAGTTTTCTACTGTAAGTGTCCTGGGGGCTGGCCATTGGCAGTCTGCCTGGTTGGCAGTGGTCTGCAGCGGGGTTGCAAGCTGGAAGACAGCTGCATAGGAGGAGCTTTGTAACAGGGCCTGGTTCTCAAAGCTGTGGTCTCAAGATGGTCAGGTGTATCTGCTGGTGCCTCCAAGGAGCACTCACTGAGTTGCGGGTGTATCTGCTCTCTGCTGCCAGCTTGTAATTAGTCATTGGTTGGCAACAACTTTGGTTTTGTGTTCTTTTGGTATCTCTTAGGACACTTTCCAAATTATTTTCTAACTGTGAACTCCCCAGTTTACCCTCTCATTCTTTTTTTTTTTTTTCTGGAAAGCTATGATGCTCTTTATCCTCACCATTAAGGTAAAGGATGTGCAAGTAATACCCTTTACTACTTTTGATATCCCTCCTAGCAAAACACTCTGGTGGTTCTTTTATATCATGGATTTCAGGGCGGCAGCCCTTGTTTCCGAAAACGTAGACACAACAGGACCATCTGTGTTTGCCATCTGCAAGACATTTCCTTCTAGGATCCCAGGGTTGGTTACAGGGCTTCCAGACATTCCTACTGCCTGTCCCCCTGGGTACAAGTAAGGAGACAACAGGTTTGTAACTCTAACACAGATGCATGTAAGCCTCAACTCTTCAGCACATCCTGCTGCCACTGGAACACAGTCTGCCCATGTCTGTTCGAACAGCCACCAGCACCTCTCTAAAGTTGCGTCCAGCCACTCATCCCTGCATTCCTTTCTACACAACCTGCCTTTTGCTGTTAATACCAAGGTGCTGACCCTGGCAAAGCAGCCAGATATTGTGGAAAAGAGCCCGTCCCTATTACTAGCCAGCCATTACACACTTGGAAATGTTTTCAGTTTCAGATTTTTTGAGAAGGTCAGGAAAGGATTGTTTCTGTTCTATTTTATTTTTTTTTCAGCAGAATTGCTTTATTTCTGAACACAGCAGTATTTATTGCTTACTTTCCTAACTTCTCCTTTTAATCCTGCAACTGCCATTAGATAAAATAATGAACCAATTCACTTATTCATAAAGGCAATGTAAATATTTGTTCTCCGCTCTATTCCAATAAAATAATGTTGTCATGGATTATTGCCAGTAAATTATTTTAAGTTATACATTTAAAAGTAAACAAAGCCATATACATGAAAATATCTTTGGTCATTTTTCATGAAGCATCTTATTTTTTTCTTTTATCATTGTTGGTATGAGGTCTGAAATCTTAATGCTCATATTTAGATTTTCAGTGTCTCCCTATTTCATTTCTACTGCAAATGCTTTCCACTGAGAAATTATAAACAGTTTTCTACATTCACTGCTTCCCTTCCCCTCTTCCCACTCTGGCCCGAGTCTGATAATATCATTTATATGTTGTCATTAATAGTGGTCAACTGAGTGAATTAGAATTCTCTTGTTTGGGTTCTGCATTTTAACATTTGACTGTTGAAATGTAGTTGGGGAGGAAGAAGGGCATACAGTCTCAAAAACCCCTCTTTTTTCCAAATTTGTAAAAGCTATTTGCTAGTCTAAGAGAAAATAAAGGAAAGATGCTCTTTAATTTCCAGTGCACTGTTTATCTCAAAAGCAGATTTTCTGTTTGATAGAAATGTTGTGAGGCATTACTCCTAAGTGTCAACTAGACCCTATGTACATATGGAGTATATAAAGAACTAGGATATTTTGCACCTATATTAACAATTTTTCCATATAAAAAGCCCCATAACATATTTTAGCACATGAATCCTGCCCCAATAGATGGCAGAGCTTTTCCTCAGCTGCAGTGATCACACAAATTCCTAGCCTACTTTCTTTAATATAGGGTACATTTATGAAATGGGCTGTAATAGATCCTTCAGGATGTTTCATACACATTTTTTTTTTTCTTTTTGAACGGATGGAGGCATAAGCTTAAACAAATGGCAAGATCTTGAACAGCTTGAATAATTAAAAACTAATTAAAAATGGGTGACCATAATCTCCCAAGTGCTGATAGTTTTTCCTCTTTAAAGAAAAAGAAACTCCATAAGTTACAGACATGCAATTTCTTTCTTATTCCACAAATTCTGAATAAATTTTCTTACGATATCACAGGTCTCCAGGACCTCACTCTTCACATTGCTTAACTTCCATGAGCCTCCACCAATACACCTCTAAATACTACCAGGCCTATCAGAAGGTTGAAACCTCCGAGATGTGTCTTTCAGTAGTTCATTTTAGGATTCTTTAGGATAACAAGTCTGTAAATATGGTACAAAATCTGAAGCACAAAATGCAAGATGCTTCTGCTTCCTCTCAGCATGTCTGGGTTTAGAATAATGCTTCGTGCTATGTGTTGCAGCTCTAAACAGAAGATATTTATAGATATTTAAACTTGCCTACCTACGGTTATGTTTCTAAATACATTTCGAGCTTTTAGAGCGCAGAGCCATTGACTTCTGTAGGAGGTGCTGAATGGTCTAGCACTCTGATGACTAAAGATAAACTCTTAGCAACCTAAATTTAGGCACCTAATTTTAAAAAATTTGGCCCAGATATGTGAATCCAGAAGAATGAGTTACAATAATTCATTTCAAATTCTCTGGCTCTTGTGGCTCCCCAGACTTAGCACTTATTCATACAAATTGCTCACTGTTGCGGATAAATCACAAAATGTAGCCAATGCAATAACTCTGCACCTGAGCATTATTTAGTTCTGCTTTGCTAATGTTGGCAGCACTTTGCTTTTCCTCTATATGTTACAGCACCTGGCTATTTTGGCTTTGCCTGAATATGTTAGAGGGGTGAATAGGGAGAAAATCTACAAGTTTTTGCCCTCACTTTCATTACCACTAGCTTTCCTAATAACTGCGATTCCTCAATTAGGTGGTCAGTTTAATTTTCCTGCCAGCTTGAAAGAAACTCAAGGCAGACAATTACCAAGGGAGACAATTTTTCACTGCATGCTTAGGAGAGGATTATCTTGCTGGAAGTGTTGCCTCTAGTGGTTCTCATCTGCTTTGACACCAGGGATAGTTAATTTCCCATGATGCTGTTTGTGATGGTGACGAGAAATACTGTGCCCTGTCTGTGCTGATTTTTCCCTTTCGACTTCTTTGTGGTTTCTCTTTTGGGATTTTTGTCTCTTTAAAGGAGTACTTCACTTTGCGGACATGAGAAATAGATTGAGGTATGTGTGTTGCCCACAATTTTCTCTTAGGTTTGTGTAGGCTGCACAAATGAGTAAAGTTTTAAACCACAGTTCCTTAGGCAAGTAATTTATACTCTTTTTTTTTTTTAAACACAGGATAAACTAAAAGTAGTGTTAAAAATGTTGGTGTTGGCTACTTAGCCAGTTTTTGGTTTCTTTTTTTCTAGGATCAGGTAACAGTACTCCCTTTGCCTATATTGAGGATGGATATCTTGTCATTTCACTGCAGCCTTATAAGTTGTGGGCGTTTATTCTAAGCCAGTCATCTGTAGTCAGTGTCATGAGAGAAGGTGATTCATCCCATCTGACGCTAAATATCTGAGAGGCTTATTATGCAAATATGTTCTGGAGAGGAAGGTGGTTGATGATGTTCCTGCCCAGCCCAGTGCCGCAGTCTACAGAGCCTCTTTGTACCACTGCAATTGTTTTTGAGGCCGCACGCAGGGTGCGGAAATTATCCAGGTTAAAAAACAGTAACTGGAAGTATTTTGTTCATCTGTACTTGATTTTTTAACCAGGTTCATTTCAGTGATTCATAGAGCCATTTATATCACAGCAATAATATCTGTTCAATAAATGGGGTCATATTGGCACAGAAGAAGTAGCTGAAGGCAGGGACATTCAAAACTTTGTGTAATGAACTGCCTCCTGAAATACATGTGTGCACTGGGACTGTCCTGTTTTATTAGGTGAGATGAATTCACAATAGTTGTTTAACCATGTATTAAGCAGGACATTAGCGATATCATTAGCACTGTAGTATACACGTCTTGATACTTGATAATGCTTTATTAGACTATAAAGTATCTTGAAGTGAGCTTATCTATGTCAAACAAAGGGGCAGTTAGAAATTTCTATGTATATTGCCAAATCCTTCCACTGAGGTCCTCAGTACTAGTAGTGCTGTTTCTGCTAGCAGTCTTTCCCAGTTTTAGTGTCTTAGTGAACCATGAGAGTTATATGCGTATGGATAAATATGCTGTCTGATGAGATGGGCTGTTTCTTTATAATATGTAGTGATTATCCAAGACCACACCAGGAAACCAGAAAAAGTGTCCATGCAAATCATAACTTTCTCTTGGGTTTTATGTAAATATGAAGAGAGGATGATTCATATGGACTTCACTTGAGTGTCTCAGAGTGGTGCTTTCCATTAAATAGGTTAGCTAACAGTTAAACTATCAGAGTTGTAATGAGGCAGAGGCAGTATATTTTGGGAGGCATACTGAAAAGAAACCCAGCCTACTAGGATGCATTAGATATATCATACAGAAGTTAAATCTCATGAACTGCATGTTCTGTATGCAGTTGTTCATCATAGGATCCCTTATCATGCTCCAGTATGCTTTTGTGGTACATTGAGGGAATATCTTCATGGTACAGGGTACTTTGGTTTAGATACTGAAGTCAGAGAAATGTGACTACCACCGATAAGATACTGTTCCATGAAGCTGTAGTGGAAGAGATAAAAAGAACTATACTGAAACAATGCCAACAGCAATGAAAGCAATCAAAATGAGCTTTATAGTACCTTTTTGTGTAAGTCTTTCTGGAACGTTTCACATGTTTTATTTATTTTTATTATTATATTTCTTTTTATTTTTGTAGGCTGTGGAAACCAACCTTGCATCAAAGGATAGTCACTGGGTCTATGTAAATGAGGTAAGAAAGTCAAAAGAGACAACATAGCTTGGTACATTGACTCATCACCATCTTTTGTTTCATATGCTTTGACACATGAAACTGAGCATACACTTAGCATTTTTGCTTTTTGAATGGTACAAGATGCAAGCTCTGTGGTGTCGTTGCTTGTCTGTCTCAGTTGAATTGGCATAGGTTGAATACCAAAGGTCAAAATAAAGCTTCCAGTATACCTCATAACAGCGGGGAGACTTTATTTTTACCTTCATGTTGACCCTACTTCATTAACAATTTAGGAAGCAAAGAATAACTCAAAAGAAACCTCAAATGCATGCATCTATATCTGCCAGAATCTCACCCTTCACTGCTATGAAAGCCTGCACTCAGATACCAGGAGAGGAAAGAGCGCTGAGGCTAGTTGCAGGCTTAGCTCGTTCGAATATGCATTTTCATGATACACAGGGTTTTTTTCTCTAGTGCAGAATTGTGTTGGTGTTTTGGCCAAGATCCAGGACAGCATAGATTTAAAATGTGATACTTCCTCTCTGCAGCAAATGGTATCCTGTCCTGCCACTATGATTATTTATTTTACCTTAGCACCACAATGTCCTAATGGAAATCAGTACAGACTCATATTTAAAAAGCGATGGAAAGCTTGAAATGTTGTACCATATACAATAATTTATAAATCACTGATTGTTCAGGATAAATGGTACTATTTTATATATTTCTGGTTTTAATTATGATTCTTTAAAAGATAGTAAAATATCTAAGTTAAAAAGAACTGTGTTCACTGTTTTATTTTTCTATTATAAATGCATAGCCTCTAATTCAAGAACCAATTCGTTTGTTAATTTCTCATTCCTTTCTTTGCACCTAGCTAATAATTTTGGATAGGCTACTTTTAATAGTAACTATAAATTGTATTGTGTGGCATTAGAAAGGTTCTGTAATTAAACAGGGGTTAGGGACAGCGAGTGATATGTCTCCTTATAAAGGCTTTATAAATTCTTTCTAGTCCTTGTTACATTTAAGTACCTCCTGATTTGTCAGCTGCAGTAATGACCCACTACAAAATATCAGCAAGATGTCCAGAGAGTCAGTGTTTATATTCACATAAAGATAATATTGTGCATATTTCCCTAAACGTTTATAGAGAGGGAGCGTTTGTGAATTTGTTATTGCTGCTGTTATTGTTCAGATGTTAAAACTCACTTCATGAAGTCTGAATCTGTAACATCACAAATAAAAACCTTCAGCACTCATACACAAACATGTGCATACGGACACAAACACATCACACAAGTTGTCAATTCTGCTTTTATTTTGGGAACTTTTATTTTTTCTCTTTTATGGCTAGAGACTGGGTAGGGAAGCTATGACAGCAAACTGGAAATCTAAAGTATTACTTTTTAGTAAAAAATATTAGTGCACATACTTATAAATATCTCAAAATGCAATTAAATTTAAACAGACAATTACAGAAACTTCAATGTTATGAAACTTTGGAGAACTCTTTGCAGGCAAAAAGAGGAGGAAATTTCTTGATTATCCTTTTTTTTTATCAGAAAAGCATTGGTCGTTGTGTGCTTAAAGCTACTGTGAAAAGAAGATACGTTAAGCATCCGCATGGATGTTTCTGCAGAAAGATGGAGGTTCCTTAGGGCTTGCTTCTTATTTAGTAGCGTGCATATGCCCATGCTAGCAAGAGGACAGACTAATTATGCTTTCCATGTATGTGTTTCCAGTTGGTATCAGTGAGAACTGCATGGGTACTTGATGGAAAATATGTTATTCCTTGACTGGATGTTGGTTGGTGCTGTGATTTGCAGAACAGAAAGAATTTATAATTCCCAACAGTCAAATCAGCTCTTTTTGATGTAATTGCCACATGAGTAGCAAGCCAGATGTAGTTCATTCTGTAAATGGATCAAATACTTAGCCAGACCTTTTTTTCTCCCAGGCAGATTGAGGATCCTACAGTTTTCTGTTCACCCTATGGTCTATGTGAGGTAATGATGCCATTGCATGGAAAGAGAGGTATAGGGCTAACTGACCTGAAGGGGCAGTAGTAGGAAGAGAACACAGTGACAATTATTTCCACTGAGGTTCCTTGTATGAAGAGCGTTGGATTGTAAACAGGGTCTTTAGGTCTTTCTCACTTTAAGGAACCATTTAAGGGCCTGGTACAGGTTAGACTACTGAGATATACTGATCTTGAGCACCTTCTCACAATCTGCCCTGTCTCCTACCTTCATCAAGCCAATGAGGGTCTGAACCTTGGACTTATCTTGCTACAGTAAGAATGACTATATAGCATGGTATTATTTCAATAAGAGATTTTATTATTGTCTTATTTGAATTAAATCTACTTTACGGTCTCTGTATTGACAATCCAATAAACATTTGTTTGTTTGTTTGTTTTTCCCTTGTGCTTCTGTCCCATACAGCAGGATAGGAGTTAAGTTTTGGAGTTCAAACATATTTTATCGTTTTAATTTTGTTAGGTAAGCAACACCACCAAGCTTGTGATGAGCTAACTTAAAATTGTATGGCTGGTAAGCTTATTACACAGGAAATGAACAAATGTGGAATATAAGAGCTGGTCTCAAATTACAGAAGTGTACTGTCAAGATCCTGCATTTGCTAGTTTCCAATAACCCAAATCTCTGTTCAGTTTGGATGCCAGTTTGGTGGTGCAAAAGGACTCAGCCATCTTTAGAAAAAGGCTAGTGAATTGGGAGTTGGATTCTTTGTATGGGGTTGGAAGGCTGAAACATTTCATGGCAAGTCTTTCAGGATAAGAGAATACACAGGGATGGGTCTTTGCAGGCAATATCATGCCCTCATGTGTCTTCTTTGAAGCCAAAGTCATAAAAACCTTACTATTTTAAAAATATATATTTGTAAGTATGTCTACTTTTCTCATTCCAGACATTTTATGTTTCAAACTTGTAGAGCTGTCAAAAGTAGTAGAGATTTGAGAGAAAAAAAGAAATGCATTTCTAACCACCCTCCTCCTTTTAGATTTATATTTCATCATCTTCACTTTTATTCATCTAGAAATACTAAATCATTCCTTGCATTCGTTTAGGTAGTGATTCTACCTGAATTCTGGGTTAAATGTGCCAAGTAGCTTTTTAAAAGCAAGAATATTTTTGATTTCTGTACAAATCCTTGCAAAAGCAAACAACTCCTCAGAACAATAACTAGTTCATGCTTAGCTTTGTCTCCAGAATAGTCCAAAATACTTTATTACCATTGACTGCATTGGGAGTTACCAGTGACCAACAATTTTGACCCTAAAGAAGATCTTTTAGAATGTATCTGGTGTTCTGCTTGTACCTTTGTTGTTTATACCTTTAAGTGTTGATGAAGTGACCTACCAGCTTTGACAGATGCATGCTATATTTTCTTGTGGCATGACTGGCACAGTTGTAGATGCCCCCCCTCTTTTTTGGTGTTTATTTCCTGTCTTTTTTCCTGTTTTTCTTTCTTATTTTTAGTTTTCTCTTACATTTCTTTCTCTTTCGTGCCTGACATCAAGCATCTCTGTCGGTTCCTCCTGACATTTTTCATTCTCCCCTTCTCTTTTTCTGCCTGTTCAGAGAAAATACTGTGCATTGCCCAGGGCATATGTCTGTGGGAGAGGCACAAGAGCAATACTTGAAACTGAATTTGTATGTGGTTGTACTAGGAGCAATGCTCTAGGAGTCTGTGTCTGCTTTTTTATTAGCAGCAGCAGTAGGTCTGGGGGTATAAATAGCACTAGAAACCATGTTTCCCTTTTTGTGGGACTTTTCATGGTTTTGAAATTTTCTCCATTCCAAGGGGAGAGAAAAAGGTAAAAGAAATTGTTCTGCAAAACTGAAATTTGGACCAAAAAAATATTCAAATTAAACACAGTATTATATTCCCTAATATCAACATATTTCATTCTAATTCCAAGTTTCTAAACACTCATTATTTTTACATGTAAATCAGTAAAGTACACAAAGCAATTAACTACTCTTCATGGAAATGGAATGGGTACTGAACTTGACTGATAACTCAAATGAGTTGTTTCACCATTATCACATCCTTCCTTGAATTTCTTTTTCAACAAACCTTCATCACTATTCAGAAGTTTAATTGAAAGTTGTAAGACATGGTAGGACAAAGCACAAGGCTACTGGTTAAGATAGGAGATAATTTTTCATGAAGGACAGGTAGGGATGAAGAGAGGACAACATAGCGTTGCATGTCCAAACCATACGTACTTGCTCTGAAGCTAAGGAGAGGTGAGGGTCAAACTTGTTGAATAGCCGAGTGGAAATACACAAAAGACATACACTGAGGAAGACTTTTTTTGAAAGTGCATTTTTGACAGAAATGCCCCAAAGACACAAAATTAAAATAATGGAGGATTTTAATTTCCCTGGCAGTTGAAAAAGTAATGTTGGGACACAGACAAGGCTTCACAATTTCCTGTGATTGACAATGTTATCCCTACATGTTTAAAAAGTTAAGGCAGCTGTCAGCTCAGATTTCATTATGGCTAAGGAAGAATGGGCTAAGGAAGTCAGAAGATAATTGGTGTGAAAGTGGTAGTGAGATGGTAGCATGCACTGTTTGAAGAAGGGGAAGAAGTGAGAAAAGGAGAATAGGGATAATGGATGTCAATAAAAAGGTTGTCCAGCTTCACGAGTTTAAGGAACTGGTAGTGCTTTTGGAAAGTTAATATGATGAGTAAAGGATGGCAAAAGAACTGTGGAGTTCTGTGAAGATGAAGGCATAATAAGGTATCGTTATGGTTCCAATGGGCTATCTTTACAGATCTTGAAATCAGGGAGCAATTCTAAAGAAAAAGTGGTGGAAAAAAAGGCTAAGGAGGAGTCTAAAGGTGTAACAAAGTAAATGATTATAAAATGAGGCTGAGGTGCAAAATGACTCATACCAGGCATCATAAAAAGCAACAAGAAAAGTTTAGATATAGCAGAAGATAAAGGAAAGTGTAGGGTGATTACTTAATGGAAAAATGAGGTTTTAATTTTTTACTGATTTACTGGATGCTGGCTTTATAGAAACTATTGATTGTAACCAGACTGTTAAAAACATATTGTAGTACTTCCAGTCTATTTAGATAAATCTGAGGCAGATCACTAGAATGAGATTGTGAATCACTAGATGAGATTCAATATAGAGAAGTGCTGAGTACTTTGGGTGTAGCTACAAAATGAAGTACAGCTGGTGAGCATCTGCAGGAGCAACTTAGAATCCTTGTGGGTAACAAACAAAGTATCAATCAATACTGTTGTGGTCTTGCAAAACAAGCAAATCTAGTCCTCAGACATGCTACTGGAAACATCCTTTGTAAGATAAGGGAGGCAATTATTTTGCTCTGCTTGACATCAACCTGGCCTTGTTGGAACCATATTGCAAGTTTTGGGTAAGACACTTTAAAACAAAACAAGAGAATGCAGAACAATTTTCAAAATCCAGAGGAGAGCACCTAATATGATGAAAGCTCAGTAAAATATGACCCATGAGGAAAGGCTGAAAGAATTAGGTTTGTCTCCTATGAAACCCAGAAGATGGAGCAGAGGTATAGTGGTAGAACAGATATAATTAAAAGAAGAATATGATCACATGTTCACTCTGGAAAGATAAAGGAAATGCAATTTAATCTTCTGCAGTAAAAATTAGATTGAGTATTGGGAAATGGTTTATGATCTAAATATGATAATGAATAGGAACTACTTTCTTGGTTACTTTCTTCCCTCTCATCATCTCTCTGTCTTCACATCTGGTTCTGTTATTGTATTTTATTCTTCTTTTTTCAGCATCCTACTCACATTATGTAAGTCTGCTAAATATTTTCAGATCTCAGTTTGGAAAGACAAATACAACTGTATTATGAACACCACTGGGTATTTTCTGATCTGCACCTTCTGTTCTAGGTCTTTCCACGTACCTTTTTCAATATGGGTATGGCAGTGACAGTTTATACAAATAGTCACTGCATATACTTCTGATCGAATCATTTATTCAATACTTTTGCTGACAAACATGAAATTTATGGGAACTGTGACTCATATTTGATTTCCAGCCAGCGTGGAACTTCATCCTTCTCTGTCTACTACTAAGCAAGCTAGAATGATTGTGTTTGATTAGACTCTGTCAGCCAAATCCACCCTTGGGGGAGCCCCAAGCTTGGGGGAGACCTAGCATCATATTTCTTGGTATCAGTCATTTGAAATGGAGGAGTATATTGTAATTGCATGTAGTTTTGATAGAAAGATGCCTAGTAATGAATTACTGGCACTTTCAATGCTTTAAAAATAGATTTAATTATAAGGTGTAAAAAATAAGTCTGAAAACTAAAGGTTATAGCTTCTACTTGACTACAGTTTTCATTTGTTGTGTTTCCATTGACTTGATTCTCATTGATTCAGATTAACCCTCATCAGATCAGATACAAAGGGGTATTTGTTATTAACACAAAATAACTTTTTATTACCCCGATTCTTTTAGTTTTGGAATTACCACATTCTGTACCATATGGAATAAGAAATACTGAAATTCAAACTATATTCAATTCTAAATTCTCAAACTGGAACCGTGGGAATAGTGGGGAGAACTAGTGGAAATTTCATTACATTAGTTCCTTACTGTCTAAATGATCAGGTACTCTGTAGGAAAGGAATGTACTGGGGGGGGGGGGGGGGGGCGGGAATCCTCCTCACAGGTCAAGTACCAACCCATGTGGGTATTTGTCATGGCACGACACTTAAAGAGGGGAGGAGTTCTTTCTAATAAAGCAAAAGTTTCTTATTTTGCAAAATAACAGTGTCGGGCATTCTTCCATTGCATTTTTCTGTGAACTACTGTAAAGTTTCCAGAATTAAGCTTTGTAAAGGAGGGAGGAATCATACTCTTGATTGTCCTGGTAGATGCACTAGCACAGTTCCCAATGTTTGTGTGTGTTCATGGGGACTGCACAGTGGGTTACTGTATTTCTGTATTGCACAATTCAACATATAGTTTATGCAGAGTAGCTTGTATGCAGAGTAGCTATGCAGAGTAACTATGCAGAGTAGCTTGACTCTAAGGTTGAATAGGGGCTCATTTCTTTATCACTAAGAAAAGCTTGTGCTGTTATTTGTCCCGTTTAAAAACAAACAAAAAAAATCAACTAAACCTATGCTGTAACACTGCAGAAAGGTAAGTTGTGTTTGTAATGGCTCTTGTAAAATCAAAGATGCTTTTTTATTGATAGAATGTAGTAAGCCAGCTGATCTTCTTGTACTAACCTGAGCTTAATAACTAGGGCTTTTAAAAAATTATCAATAGCTTTATTTTGCTTCCTATGCACAGTGCTAACCGTAAATACATAAAAAAAAAAAGTCAGGGACCAGTTTGTTATTGGTGAAAATCTGTTTTCAAAAGAAATCTGAAATATATAGCATGAAGCTATAGAAATAGAGTATTATACAGATTCCAAATCTATAGGAAAGCAAAGTATTCAGTAGTTAGGAGACAGCTGAAATTCTTGTAAGCTTTAATTGAAAAATAAAACTAAACTCTAATTAACATCCAGAAAAGGGTGCATTTGTATATTTTCTCTTTTCAATCCACAGAAAAGATCCTGGTTTGGAAAAGTTGGAGGCAGTAAGCACAGAGAAACTACTATAGCAATTGCAGCTGTAAAGTATTTGGTTAAATTCTTCCCAACTATGATGATACTTGTCAGAAGAAGCCCTCATAGTTGAGGAGAAGAAGAAGGGAGAAGTGAAGTAGGAAGAAAAGGTCTTGTAATTTCTGCAGGAGAAGTAATAAAAAGATTTGGAAATATAGCAAGAGTACACGTTTCATCAATAGTGAGAAGCCATAGACAGAAAGTTAGAGTGCTAAGGGACTTGGGGTACTCTGAGCCATGTTGAGATTATGTTATCCACATCACTTGAATGAGAGTCAAAACTTTTAGACAGTAGTTGACCTTATTCGTCCTTTTTGGATGGGTGACACTTTCCAAATGATGCTGGTAGTGCTGCCAGTAGATGAATTTCTAGATCTTCAGCTGATTAATAAAACTTTCCCAAACTCAACCTAGGTGATCAGTCAGAACAAAGAACAGAGAAAGATTATTGATGCTTTTTCCTTTCCCCTTTCAGAGCATTCACTCAAAACACGTTTTTGCTAACCTTCTTCTGGACTCTAGCTCAATTCTCTTATCTCTGCTGTCTTCACAGGTGTCCCTTCACCACTGCTTCAGTGTCTGTAGGAGGCAGTTAGTTATACGAGAGATGAGAAAGTGTCCCATCATCTCTCTCCTGGTGTGACGTGTTTCTTACTTTCCATTTCTATCCTGCAGCTCCATTGCTTCTGCCAGTAGTTGTTTTCTTTCCCTTCACCACGTCAGACATGCCCAGGATATCTGTAGTTACTCATCCTCTTAATTTGAGAATCAAATGGCTTCTCAACTATTGTCTAGGCATTTCTTTCTTATTTTCCTCTATAAAATATTTTTCAAAGGTTGAGAAAAATGAGCAGAAAATAGAATAGTAATTATTAGATAAAGTCTATCTCAGCAAACTACTTTTTCCCCAAGGGTAGCATGTAGGAAGGTGTTAGATAATGCATGATGATCAGTGTTTTCCTAGGGCTTGTAGAGCAATCCTGGGGAAACTTAGGACTTTGGAAGAAAGATGCCTTATGAATGTAGTGTTTGTTCTTCACTTTTCTTTGGAAAATATTTTTCTTTTTTTTTATAGAAATTCCTTTGTTATATGCGCTTTGGGTGATCAACAGTTAGACCCACAAGCCTGTGCAAATTGTCATGGCTTCCGTTTTACTTGGGTAGAACCAGGACTGTCTGATAGACTGGAATTCTGCTCAGTCTTTCTCTACCTATGGAAGTGCCAAAAGATTTTTTTTTTTTTTTTAAAGCATCAGTCTGTCTAATGATGTTTGTGTTTACTCTGATAACAAGCAGTTAATAAATCTTTTACACTTCCCTGTGCCTTATTTTTTCTTGAAAAAAGCAGAGTTTTTAATGATAGCTTACGAATGCAAGTAGGGCAAGCATTCTAAGATCTTTTCAAATTATACAAAAATGTACAGACTAAAAGAAGTCAAAAGATTGAATAGAAATACAAGGAACACACTGTGGAAAATTTCTTAAGATTTAGCAAATGATACATTTCAATGCGAAACTTAACAATTTACAATTACAATTACTTCCAATTTTATTCCAGGTACTCTATATTTACTACTTGCCCAAAGAAGTCTTGCTTCTCTCCTTTTGGCTGCTATCTTTGACACTGCAGAATTTTTATTTATTTATTTATTTTCACAAAAAATGTATAATTTTCTTATATATCCTTGAAAGGTATACATATACATGAAACTGTACTGCACATGTGCCTGCATTCTGCTGAAAGAAATTTGTAGGGTTCAGAATTGACCTAGTTCTAATGCTGTTGAATTACACAGAAACAGCCTTAGTCAGCTAGGAGCAAGGTTAGATGAGCTTTGATGAGTTGTTTTATCAGTGAAATCCACATTAAAATCAATGGTGATTTTTTTTGTGTTGTCCAGCTTTTGATAACTATCATTTTGTGTGCTTTTTTTTTTTTTCCTGAGATTATTACTTTTGAGTATGGAATAATATTTTGTTAAATCAGAGGATCTTTTGCTGTATGGTACTCGCTACAGTCTGAGAAAGACTTCTGGACACCCAGTGCAGAGTCCTTATATCTAGAAATAGAGCTAATTCAATTAAATTATAAATGCATCCCTGTAGAGATTTTTAGGAGCATCAGGTAAAAGGAAGGCAAGTGAGGTAGTGTTGGATGTGTGGGAGGACAATGAAGATAGGAGTTGGACAGGTGGTCATGCAGACTTGTATTAGAATGTTTTCTGTGCTATGAAAAATGGATTGTGCCCTTGCCTTAAAGGATTAACCTTTATATATATCTGTGTATGTCTGTTCATGTGGGATGCGGAGAAGCCAGCATAATGTTAAAGTTGAATAAATCTATCTACAGGGTAAGCTCTTGTGAACGTTTTAAAAAACAGCTAATTGAAGGACGTTTTCTGGATTTTCAACAAGTGAACAAGCGTCCCTTTATAAATGTGCATAGTGCATTGAGGGGAATTAGAATAACCCAACAAACAGTATCAATCCTAATGCAAAACATTCCACATAAATCTGTAGCTTGTCTCCATGAGCATCCTTGTCCTCATTGCCATTCAGTTTATTCCTCCACTTTTCTCAGGGATGTGCTTTCTGGAAATCTCTTTTGGTTCTTTAAATTATTAATGTCATTAAAATTTATAATTTTCTGTCATTACCTCTAGGAAAATAGAGATTGTAATGTGAAACATAATTGTCTCATTTTGCAATTTGTGTTATGATAGTTGAGCACAACTAGAGCAGATTTAAATATTCCCCTGAGCAATATGGCTAGGTATTACAAACTAACTGAAGTTCTTTGTGTGCAGATAAATAAATAGATAAATGAATTCCCCAAATGACCAATGTTTGTGTGCAAATAAATAGATAAATGAATGCCACAAATTCTTGAAGAGTCAACTTTGCCATTAATATGCTACATGAACAGAAAATACAGTGTTTAAAGGAATACCCTTTCAGCGTTGTGTCAGGTGGTGAGAACTACTACTAACCTGGGTGAATAGTCAGTCTTACATTTATGTCTGTCTACCAAAATATTTAAGTGCTCCCTGAAATATTGGGAATAGACAAATCCTTTCCTTTAGTAAAGGAAAAATCCAGGATAAGAGCACTTAGATAAAAGAACATCTTTTACCCCTGGGTAAAGTGCTCTCCCTCCATCCTCATTCAAGAAATTAAATATTTATAGGCCTGAGTGCAAACTGCTATTAAAGGTGCCAAACAATAGAGAGTTAGGCTCTTTAAGCTTCCTTAAAGCATATCCCTGAAACAAACAGAAGCCACCATCTATATTAAGTAAAGATTTATCCCATGTTGAAGTAGCAACATCATGGGATCATAAAAGCCAAAAAGTGGGCATGTGATATGGAATTTTGCAAGGAGCGCTTGCCTGGCCAAACCAGCTGATAAGCTCTATTTAGAATACAGCATTCAGGCATGTTATGAATGGTAATTACTGTGTGCTGTCTTGTGCTGTGTAATGATCCAAGAACAAGATTGGAAATCTGGGATACATTTCTCTGGGGAAAAAAAAAACCTTCTAGGACCAAATTAAATTTTTTGCTTAGTTGTCAGGTTCAGAGTGTAAGGAAAATTTTCATATCACGTACAGGAAAGAAAACACATTACTTTTAAACAAATAACTAGATGAATAGATTTTAATTGTAAGATCAGTGTGAAATGTATTTTTCCCCCTGTGACTCTGAGGCTTAGAACTATTTTTTGGATATATGCTGTTATTCTGATGGGTGTAAAAGTAAAAGCCAACTTCACATACACTTGTTTTTCCTTTTTTGGCTTTTTTTTTTCTTTTTTGTTTTTTTTTTTTTTTTCCCCCGTATTTATCACAGTCAGAACACAGGTGACCTTTCTGTGTGTGACATTTAAGGTTTCACGTGCTGCTAAGCCAGGACTGTGAGCTTTCTGGAAATGAGTCTGAAGGGCCTGCCTGTGCCAGGCAAGAGGAAGGTGTGCAGTCCCCTGGCCAGGGAAACCGCAGCCAGGCTGCTCTGGTGCGGGGTACTGGTGACCTGCTCTCCTCTGCAGTTCAGGCACTCCGCCACGCTTTCCTGCTCCTGGACCTGCCCGAGGTGCCCTGCAATGCTGCTTGTGGCTGCACTGCCCTGTGAACTGGCATGGAAAGGCCCATAGTTAACTTCAGCTTTTAGAGCACCAGCTCAAAAATGCATAGACCTTTTGTTCCCAGCTCTTCCAACAACAACTTTTTTTTCTATGCTTTTACATTTCTAAAAAGGAACTCAGTCTCTAAAAGGAATGGATCATTCAGCTGGTCCATCAACTGAAAAAAATACAGGAGCTTTGTTCCCCTTGGCGTTATGTACCAAACCGGGGCATTGAAGGATTTAGCTAATGTCAGCTGCCCACACAGAAAAAGGTGACACTTTCAGAGTCAGATTTAGCCCAATTTAGGTTCTGAATTTCCCTCCAGAGGCTCTCATTTTTCTTTGTTGGCTGTACAGTAACTGGGCTTTTACATTCAGGACTCACTCGGTGCCTATAGCTAAGTGGGAAGAACCTGGGTTAATGTGTCTAATATAATTGATCTCCTCCACTACCTTACTTCTGGAAATCCCATGGAGGAAGCAGTTCTGGTCTGCTACGTATAAGCCTACATGTCTCAGGTCAAGCATTTTGACACAGGTTACGAGACATCTTTGAAAGGCTGTGCATCACTTGGGGAGGACAAAAAATGTGTGTGGTGTGAGGTGAACTGAAGGTTTGGATGATTCGTGATCTTCTTTTTTCTTTTTCCAGCCACCTAGTCTGAGTTTGCCTGCCAAGGGATGCAGCCTGGGGGCTTATGAGTTAAAGCTATCCTATAAAATTGTCTCTCCCTCAGACTGCAGCTTAGATACCCCTCAGTCCCACAGAAGAGAAATCCAAGGCAGCAGTCTGGAGGGATCTGTAGAGCTTCTGGGTCTCCTTTGGTATCTCCCTGCAAGGCTACAGGTGCCGCCCAGCATTTTCTATTAAGCCTCAAAATCTTTGGCTTCTGTAAGAATATATTTATTTTCTGATTTTCTGTTTTCACGCCACACCAGTTGGTCTGTCGTTAATGCAATGAATTTCACCTTCTGCAAAGTTAAAAATTCATGTTCCTAAAAAATGATGGGAAATAGGCAAAGAACTAAATTGAGCCAAAGCTACAGTACTAGTCAACCGTAACAAGTAATTATAATAACCCCATGGTCATTTCACTCACAGCTTGACAGAGAAAATGGCAAGAGAACAAAATATTTTTTTTCTTGAATGTTGAAAGTGCGGGGCCAGGTTCGTTTCTGCTGATGACGCATCACAAGGTGTGGGCCTTGTTGACCGAGTAAGTACAGCAACGTGAATTATTTGCAGCCCCCTACCCTGCAAGGGGCTGAGAGCAGACCTGTGCAGGCTGGGCAATGGGTTGGCCCAGCTGAGCAGCCGGTGCAGCCAAAGTGTGCTGGAGATGGGCTGATGTGACCTGCAGATGCTGCTGGTGGCAGTGGTAAGGAGCTGGGATGTAAAGCTGCTCCCTGCGGAGGAGGTGCCTGGGGGAATGAATGCAGTCAGCGGTGCCACCGCCTGTCCTTCCTCACAGCGAACTCCTGGCAGGAAATAACTATCACAAGCTGTACCGTTGTTATGATTTCAGGATCAGCTAAGCCCATGACTTTCAAACTATTCATCCTGGGGTAAAAAAGAGGGTTTGGGTTTGTGGCTTTTTTAAAATACAAAATACATAAACCATGTAGTTGAGTTGGCTTCAGTTGCAATGTAAGGGCAGGAGATGCAGGCTTTGTCCCTGGATGGATTAGGAGGCTGGGACATGGGAAGGTCTGCAAAGAAGCTTTAGACAGTGTGAAGCCTGGAAAGAAGAGCAGCCTGTCCTTGAGATCTCCTTATATCTTATCCCAAATTATTCTGTGTGCAGAAACTTGCATTCCTAAATGTGTCGATCCCTTCAATGAAGTTTCTCCTATTTTTTATTTCCTAATACAGATAACCTCAAAAGACTTCCTTGAGTCATTATCAGGATTAGTCTGCAGAAATGATCTACTGTTCTTATGGAAAAAGTACTTTCTTGTAACGTTGTTCTCAGGTGTAAGGGCCATATTTCCTAAAGATGGTTACATTTTCCATTTGTTGTTTTGTTCTGAGGATGTAGTGAGATTCTATTCTGTTAAACCAAAACTTTCTATATAAATTTGGTTTGAAGGCTCTTGATTTTTACTTAGAAACTTACCGAGACCATCTTGGTGCTTTTCTATGAGGAACTACCTCTGCAGTATGTTAGTATTGCCAAGACAGATGATACTGTGTTAAGCTGTTTTCTTTTGTTTCTGATGATGCGTAAAAAAATACTATTGTTGTTATTAAACACAAAATAAGAACATTTGGCCTAGACTAAGCATGTGTGTCTGTAACTTTTTTTCTTCTATTGTCTTTTTAAAAACATTTATCCAATAATGAAAGGAATATATAAAATGTTTGGACAAATATATGTTTTTAAAAGACTGTGTCTCCATTCACAGGAAATCACTGATAATGAAATATTAGAGTTGGTACATAGTGCTCTGGGGAGGATGACAGTTATCCGGCAAATTTTCCCTCTCTCAAGGGACAACAATCAGAGATGCATGAGGAACAACCACCGAATATCATCACTGCTGTGCGATCCACAAGAAGGCTATCTTCAGATGCTGCAGGTCAGTAGCTGTGCCCAGCAGAAAAGTCCATCTCAGGAATTTGACATGAGATGGTTTTCTGTGACTGTATTACCTCAGAGGAAGAATAAAACGAGTACAGATAAATCTGAGCATGTAAGCTTTGGTCAACTTTCCCTGACTTAATTATTTATTTTAGATGTGCTTTAGATGTGATGTTATGTCTATGAAATTCCAGCAAGTGGTTGCACTAACTCAGAGCTGATCTTGCAGATTTCATTCTCTTAAGAATCTTTCTCTATTTGAAAAAAGAAAAAGTTGTGCTATCATAGTCTTGTGGTGTTACTGCTAGCTTGTTATATTTATGCCTATTAGACATCTGTTGTGAAAGAGTTAATCTGGGAGGATAACAGAACTCTGATAGGTATTGGGCTGTAGAGCGTTTCATATTTAGTTAAATGGACTGAATCCAGCTGATTTATTCAATCTGTCCCGTTTTGATAGTCTCAGAAGTCTTTAGCAGCTGATAATTGTCTGAGCGTGTGAAATATGCACTACTAGTTCAAGTTCCAGATTTTGATAACAGATTTGACTCTGGTGTAAGCAACATCGCAAGATTTCTTGGCAATTTATCCCAGATATCAGAATTTTTCTTTCAGGAATTCAAATATAATTTTAGGTGCTATTTCCAAGGATAGTGCAATAATTTAGAAACACAGGTCTTCGACTTTCAATGGGATTCCATGTGTTTCCGGTTTACTTTAGACACAGTTAAGAATCCCATTTGTATCACTGTTGCAGCTGTTGGATAAAACTGAAAACTTTAGTGAGACTGAGAATATAAGCTTGATTAGAACCTTTTTATTGCAAATTTAGTCTTAACCTGAGATGGACTGAGCGAGGACACAGTGGTTGAGCCTGTGAGTTGGCAAGTGTGGGTATTGTGTGTTAGAGTGAGTCTAGAAAGGGCTTGGTTAGGCTGCGGGGAGGGGGCTGTTGGCAGTCCGGGCTACTGCAGCCTGGTCAGGAAGGCGGTGTGGGGTGAGGGGTCCTTCCAGAGGGAACTCACGTGCTGGCTTGGAAGAGCTTCTGAAGAGAAAGCTGTGAGGCTTATGGGAAACCAGGAGAGGTAGGGAGATTCTCAGGAAGAGAAGTGGGTAGGTCAAGATTTTCCAAGGAACATGGATGGGGATGTTTGTTTTACTTATTTGTGCCCTACTGAAAAGTTGTAGCTGCAGAGACTGAAATCCTCTGAGGGAGGGATATGGACGTTTCCTCCTTGAAGAGAACCTCTGCTGACTCAGATCCTGTCATAGTGGTGGCAAAGTTTGGGAAATGCCAATCACATGCACTGTAGTTCTGAGCACTGGTCTGTTCTTTCTGCACAGAGGAAAGTCTATGCCTATCTTGGCCTAGAAAGAAAAGACACTTTTGATCTTTGTTAGTAACTCTGAGGTATGCTGTAATGAGAACTAAGGCCACTCATTTCAGAGGATCAAAGCAATTTCCAATATGTTGAAAAAATTATTTATCCTGCACCAACAAATCACTCATTGGGGAACAATCTTACATTACAGCAGGATTTTGAGTCTTGCTGTCTATGCTGGTGTATGCATAATCTAATTCAGAGACTCATCTGAAGGGCTCCGACAGGCGTCTCTGAGCAAGTTCTTATTTGCTAAAACAGTAACTGGTTTGCTAGCATGAACAGCCTCATGCCCTGTTACTAAATTTCACTGACAAGGACCCTTTAGGAAGGACCCTCTTCCTGCTGATTCCCAAATGTGGATTTTGAGAAGCAAAACATTCTCAGTTTCTATCTTCCAGAAATATTATACCACCTTAGAAACTGTCTTAATGAGACTGGAACAGTAATGCTGTGCTTTGCCCATTAGTTCCTTCTCTATGAACTTAGGAACAAGAAAGAGATATGAAGAAGTGCAGAGATATAAAGTTCACCTTTCGGAAGTTGATTCCATAACTGTCATGACCAGCCACACCAGAATGAAATATCATGAAAAGTGAAGGGCACATGTGAGATCTCTCAAATTAGCTCCCCCAGTATATGTTGTGTTACCTTTAAGTTTCTACAGATTGAATATAGGATGTTTTTAGCATCTGCAGTTATATCTAAAGTGTTCCATAGGTGCATTTTTTTCATAGGCTTTGCCAAAACATCTTACGTAACACCTTGTGGGCATACAGCTCATATTAATTTCCAAGTATGACTGACATGTTATTAATGGTCCTGCAATTCAGGCACTTCCAATCTTCTGTTTCCTTTTTCTTGCTTAAAAAATAGTTTTGACCTTTTGCTGTACAGAAGTACATCACTAAATTACCCCTGTTGCCAGAGGCTGCAGTAGCTCCCAGCTCGATGTCAGGCTGCATGAATCCACCAGAGGCAGTGACCACCTGCCAGCACTGAGTCCTTGCGTTGCTTTGAAGTAGTTTGATTAACACCACAGTTTGGAAATCCCTGGCTCATTCTCCCTTGGGCAATCTCATATTAATAATTCTTTGTTGTCAAGGTAACTTACCAGCTATTGTTGGTTAATTATTTATTTAATGACTTTGAAGAAGAATAAGCTAATCTCTGTCAGCCTCTAGCTGCAAGATTTTTACAGGGGAGAATTTAGTGTTTTTAACAAGCTAGTAAAGAAAGAAACATTTACGTCATGGATTATTAACTTTGTTCTGGCTAAATTAATGAAAATCTTTTTGGAATGATTTTGTTCTCAGTGTCTTTAGTACCGTATCCTGGAAAGTTGTTTTTCACTGGGTGATCATCCCAGTTTGGCATTCTGACAAGGCTTTTAAAGATCAGGCTGTTCTGCAAGCTCATCCAAAAACTCATCTGTTCTGAATGCTTTGTGGAATCCAATCTTATTCTACCAACCCACTTGTCAAAATTTTGCTCATGCCCTTCTTTCTTGCATGTATAATATACCCAGCTGGGTTTCTGCTTCAACTGGAGAAAAAGCTTTATAAAGTTTCCTGTCTTGGTCATTTTATTTGACTTCAGAGGACTACATTTATCTCTTTCTTATTCTTCATATATGATTTTCTGTGTCCGTCTCTCTTACTTTTTTGTAAATGGAAAAAAGACAGTTTAGAACTTGCTGTCTTGCATTGGCCATGAGTATGCTGTGGTTTGGGTCATCGGTGGTGTCAGTATTGCCTCACCTGGCCAGAGAATACTGAAGCACTTCAGGATTTATAGTTAAATCTAGTTAGTCCTAGATAGACCTAGTATGTATCCCTGCATGGCATTTGAATGGTGTTTAGTGGGATTACCGCTATTAAACTGTTTAGATTATTTCAGACACAGTCTTACAGAGTCAATTTGAAGAAATTTTAATGCATAACCTGCTTCATTCCAAAATCTTCCCCTTTAAATACTAGTTTTGAAGCCTGGCTACAAACTTGATTTTTGATGAAAATCTTTTTTCTTTCATCACATTATTCATGATGTGTTCATAAAGTCAAAATCAAATTTTTTTTCTGTTTATGTTTTTGAAGAAAGCTTTCTCTTTAGAAATGTAATTCCCATTACAGAATCACAGAATCACAGAATCATATAGGTTGGAAAAGACCTTTAAGATCATCAAGTTCAACCATAAACCTAACACTGCCAAAACCACCACTACACCATGTCTCTAAGCACCTCATCCAAACGTCCTTTAAATACCTCCAGGGATGGCGACTCAACCACTTCCCTGGGCAGCCTGGTCCAATGCTTGATAACCCTCTCGGTGAAGAAAAATTTCCTAATATCCAGTCTAAACCTCCCCTGGCGCAACTTGAGGCCATTTCCTCTTGTCCTATCACTTGTTACCTGGGAGAAGAGACTGACCCCCACCTCTCTACAACCTCCTTTCAGGTAGTTGAAGAGAGCGATGAGGTCTCCCCTCAGCCTCCTTTTCTCCAGGCTAAACAGTCCCAGCTCCCTCAGCCGCTCCTCGTAAGACTTCTGCTCCAGAGCCTTCACCAGCTTCATTGCCCTTCTCTGGACACGCTCCAGCACCTCAATGTCTCTCGTGTAGTGGGGGGCCCAAAACTGAACACAGTATTTGAGGTGCGGCCTCATCAGTGCCGAGTACAGGGGCACAATCACTTCCCTAGTCCTGCTGGCCACGGTATTTTTGATACAAGCCAGGATGCCATTGGCTTTCTTGGCCGCCTGGGCACACTGCTGGCTCATATTCAGGCGGCTGTCAACAAACACCCCCAGGTCCTTCTCTGCCAAGCAGCTTTCCAACCACTCTTCCCCAAGCCTGTAGCGTTGCATGGGGTTGCTGTGGCCCAAGTGCAGGACCTTGCACTTGGCCTTGTTAAACCTCATACAATTCACCCCAGCCCATCGATCCAGCCTGTCCAGGTCCCTCTGCAGAGCCTGCCTACCCTCCAGCAGATCAACACTCCCACACAACTTGGTGTCGTCTGCAAACTTACTGAGGGTGCACTTAATCCCCTCGTCCAGATCATTGATAAAGATGTTAAACAGAACTGGCCCCAACACAGAGCCCTGGGGAACACCACTTGTGACCGGCCGCCAGCTGGAGTAAACTCCATTCACCACCACTCTTTGGGCCCAGCCATTCAGCCAGTTCTTAACCCAGTGAAGAGTACACCCGTCCAAGCCATGAGCAGCCAGTTTCTCCAGGAGAATGCTGTGGGAGACCATGTCAAAGGCTTTACTGAAGTCTAGGTAGACAACATCCACAGCCTTTCCCTCATCCACTAGGTGGGTCACCTTGTCATAGAAGGAGATCAGGTTGGTCAAGCAGGACCTGCCTTTCCTGAACCCATGCTGGCTGGGCTTGATCCCTTGGTTATTCTCTACATGCCGTGTGATGGCACTCAGGATGATCTGCTCCATCAGCTTCCCCAGCACCGAGGTCAGGCTGACAGGCCTGTAGTTCCCCGGGTCCTCCTTCCGGCCCTTCTTGAAGATGGGTGTCACATTCGCTAATCTCCAGTCAGCAGGGACTTCCCCAGTTAGCCAGGACTGCTGGTAAATAATGGAAAGGGGCTTGGTGAGCTCTTCTGCCAGCTCCTTCAACACTCTCGGGTGGATTTACAGTTTGCTTCTTCCCATATTTACCATTTATACAGTTAATAAGTTCAATCTATATGAGATTCTATTCATATTAAAACATACTACAGGGACACAGTGTATCTGAAATCATTAGCATGGTCCAAAATATATAGTAGGATTAAAAAGGCAAAAAGAAACCCCCAGCAAACTGTGTCACAAAATTCATGAGGTTATTCTTCACAGGATTCAGAGTCCAGCCTCTCTACTGAAGAACTATTCCAGGCATTGCTTTGACGTATTTGAAGAAAAGATGTTGAGAAGTGTGGGAGGGTATTAATTGAAACAGCTATTCTTCTCCCTGTGTAAAATTTTCATTCTTCAAAGACTTGACCATCAGTTATCTTTCTAGGCATCTCTTAGCAGTTGCTCCTACGGAGCTGCGTTTTTATTTATGAACTGTCTTCTCTTCAGGAATGACTGCAATTTAACTACTGTAAGTGGAGTTATTTTTTGGAGATGTGTTTGGCTCCCTAAACTTAAGGGCCTGATCCCATAGTTTTGTCTGACTAAATAGCCTTACTCTCATTTGATCTATTTGCACTGCTGTTATTACACAGCTGTTAAGTGCTACTGGGGGCAGTAAATATTGATTAAGCCCTATTAAAGCATTTACTTTCTCCCATAAAGGACTGATGAGCCACATTTTTCTTTTTCTTTCATTACAAACCTATATTTGCATGTCTCTTTAGCAAAGTTTAATTAGGACTTTTGGCCAGATGTTCAGTTACGGTGAAACTGTTTCTGAGTACCACAAGAATGAAAAGTATCCTTGAACTGACTTTACTGCCCATTGCACAGCATAATCTCTCCCTGAAGCCTGATGGCATGTGTGTTATACAAGGTGCAGTAGCAGAAGAATTGGTTTAAAAAACCCCAAACAACCACGGGTGTCCTCTGGCCATGTGGGATTTTGTGAGCTCTGTGGAGAGTGGAACCCCATGTATGTTCTGGAGTGAGCTTTTCCTCTCTGCTCAGACTACCTCTTTTGACTGCTGGAGTTCTCTGTTTCCATAATTATTTCACTGAATTTTTGTTCAGTGCTCTATCAGGGAGCAGACAACAGTGGCTAGAAGAAATTGTCAGTACCTCCAGTTTTCATTTTTTATTGCCTCTGAAACCTAATTCGCACCCATGTTTATTTATAAATGAGGGTAGGGTAAAATGATAATCTTATACTCTGTTTTGCAATTCCAATATTACCTCTTGTCCTTCTGTCTGACTCTCAGTTGTGTTCAGTTTTCTTTATCAAATGTCACCTACTAGACTTTCCCTGGACAGTTAGTGTTAGCTGTCCCAAATTCTTGAGATGTTTAGTGAGCAAAGCTAATGCCTACAGCTAACAAGCTTAAGCATTACAGGGTAATCCAGGCCTGGTATTATTTTTAACATGTTGTTATAAAACATACTGAGTAAGAAAACACTCATAATTATGATAAATACTCATAATAAATAGCTGAAGGACAGTGAGCATTCAGAGAACAGAAGCTATAGGTAGGGAAAAATGGTGTGAGATGTGTAACTCAGTAAAAAGGAAAAAAAAAATTGAAAGAAAAGCTGCTTATCAATAAAAAAAAGATTCTGAGAGTGCAGTCTTCCAAAGAAATCTTTGGAAGCCCCATTGTATGAGATACTTAAAACTATAATGGCCAAAGCACTGAATAATACACTAGTTAGATTCCTTACTGTCAGAAGGCTTGAATAAATATAAAATTGAGGTCTGTTTTTCTGTCGTTTTAGGAAAATTTTATTCAGGCTTTCATTTGCCTCAATGATAATAAATAGCCCTTTGGAAGTTTGAAGCTGACATTTGATTCTTTAATGAACATTCGTTTTTTGACCCTGGTTTTCTCATGACTGCTGGCTGTGATTTTGTTCTCCATGAGCAGTGAAGCATGTATTTAAAACACAGGCTTTCACGCAAAGTCTCACAAACTAAACTTTGCAAACTAATTTAAGAAACTGAAACAGGTCAAATTTGCAGTCTCTCCACTCTAACAATATCCTACTAAGTATGCCGTTATACCATAAGTAAACCATCGACCTTCACTGTTCCTAGTAAGATGCATCCTGTCATTAGAGACACAAGTGCATAACTGTGTTTGGCAGTACTTAAACTTTGAAAGTTGAAATACAGTTTTAGGGCATGCTGGTGTGTGCATACACAAGCACAATGATATCACTCCCCAGGCAGCAAGCGTTTCTACTGCTGGCAGGCTGAGCTCGGTCTGAGCTCCTCTTCCATCTGCTTCATCCTTGGAGCTGACTGCTGTGGCCACTCACAGGGTGATTTTGGCAGCAGCAGGGTACAGATGCCCAGCTTGGGAATGAGTTTTTGAAGCAGTGGCATTTGAGTGTCAGCTTGTCTTCCCAGCTGGTCTCTTCAGTGGTCTTGTCTGGCTAGACTGCTGGCTCTGCTGGCAACTCAGAAGTTGGGGTCAGTCTTTGTGGCTTGCTGGCCTTCCCAGAAGAGCACTTGTCTGTGATTAGTGCCTCTGAAGGAGCTAAAAGCTACCTTCATATATAACTTTAAAAGTAAAATCACTCTGGAAAATCTCATGAAATTCACATGAAAACCTTTATAAAATGACATTTAATAATGTGATAGGGAGAGATTTCCATTCTCATTGAAAATTTCTGCTCTGCTCTACTAGTGTATGGTGGATTTTTTCGTCATTGCAAAATAAAGGTTCATAAAGTCTGGAATACTTTTCAGAAGATATACCAGAACATGCCTAAAAATACTCATGTACAGGGCATACTCTTTAATATATTGATGAAACAGTCACTATCATTCTTATAGCAGATAGATCAAAAAGCATTTCAGTCACAATACCTCCAGCTCTTACAGCTCTCAGAAATGAAGTGAAAGAGGAACTGAAAATTACTGTTTCTTCCTTCAAACAGGACAGAAATTAAATACTTTGTTCTAATCTAGGAATTTTTGTTATATGAAGGGGAATCCCTGCAGGCAGATATATGTACTTCCCTCCTCTGTTCTCCCTGTGAATATATAAATAGGGGAAATAAAAAATGCTACAGAGCTTGGAAAACCCAAAGTAACCAAGTATATTGCCTTGTTTTTTCTTCTCTCTTGCTCTGCTACCAATTCGGAATGCTACCTGAAGGCTAATTTTTAAATTTACTATTTTCTCATGCCTCTGACAGCACTGGTGGAAACAAAGTAGAGCTGATCCCTCAGGTATCTCACAAATTCCCTTTCAGTGGTCATGTTTGTGTTCAGAGGGAGTTTGATAGCTGAAAATTAAAACGTGTGCAGTTGCAGTAACAAGTGTATACAGGCTTTGTCCACTGAACCATTTTTCTTTTCACAGTACCGCTATTCTGGAAGTTACAGCAAAGTCATGTTGCAAATGCAACCTAGTACATATGCAGAGATTTTGCTGTATTAAAATGAATATAATAGAAAATAAAGGAAATTATTATAGCCCTGGATTTACTGTGAGATCGGGCCAGAATTTCTGTGTCTTGTTTTAAGTAACTTTTTTCTACAAGAAAATGCATACATAATAATGAATTCAGGTAGAAAGTGAATATTATCAGCTACATCTGATTAGACCTGGTTCTGTAATTCTGTTTTCTAGCATAAAGCTAGTTCCCATTTGGGACTAGGCAAAGACATTCAATCTATACTACTCTGGATGTTCAGGAGCTGGGGTTTGCTCTGCACACTGTGAAGGATCAAAAGGACATTATTTTCTAAGCCACCAGGATATTTTTGGTTGTTCTTGATTATTTTTTACAATTCAAAGAAGTGACTCTTGACCTAGAGGACTACCAAAACACTACTATCATGTGAGCATCCTGCCTATTTTAAATAAACACACTGGCTACACGCTGAATTTTGATAACTGTGCAAAACCAGCTGCTTTAAGTCATGCTTTGTAAATTTTAAAGGGTTCTGCTCTTAATAGGGTGGACTTCTATCTTTTGTGTTAATTTATGGCTTAACTAGCAGACTGAACATATATAATATTAAAAAAAGAGAATTTGTTTTCTTAATATTACAAATCCAGCCTTGGTTGTGGAGGTTTTGCTGCTGTTTTTTTCCTAGCTTGTATATTTTCTATTCTAAAAATAAAGTGTTGACTGTGTGAATAAAATTCAACTTACTCTTTCATAGGATATTGACTCTTCAGTGAGTAGGGGGTAAAATGTAGTAATACACACATGTCATTTTTACTGGAGTAAATACTTGGAGTGTGATTATATGAAAAAAGGGAATTTCGCTGATTAAAAAGTACCATATACTCATTTTTTTGGACAAGGCTTTCAGTAGAAGACAACTGGAGTGGCAAAATACCAGTGGATAAGTGTGTACATCAGGACACGCAGAATATTCTTTCCATGGCAAAAAGTAGCTTGCTGTGTTCTCTGCAACATTTTCTTCTGCCTTGGCACATACCTCCATATGTATGACAGAAGGACATACGTAGTGGGGAAACTCCTCTTATGCAGACCCTTTCTTGCTGTCACTCAGTTTATATCATTCTTTCAAAAGAAAATAATGAAACAATAGTGATACAAAATCCGTGACAGGTCTAGCTGAACTATGAGGATTAGGTTGGTAAACACAAGATTGTTTTGTTTTGCTCTGCAACATAAGGTAATTTGAGTTGGATGCATGGTCACATAGGCTAAGATCTTCAAAAGCAGTTCTCTCAAACTTTCAGTCCATTATACATGCAGAACTGTGGTGGCTTCTCTAAGAGCATAAAAAGTAGAAAGAGAAGGAAAGCAGTGTACCCAAGTACATCTTATATTTTGCCCTAGAGCTCTCTGCTAGTAAATCAAGCAAACTGTTTTTGGAAATGAGGCTGCAGTTTTCCAGAACTGAAAAAGAACAGCGCCAAACTGAGAAAATGCAAAGCATTTCTGATTTGTGGCGGTTCCAAGGCAACGTTGTCCAGGACAATGAGTTTTCAGTTAAAAGTGGGGGTGTAAAATCAAATTCAATGGGCAGGAAAGAGGATCATGATGGCACATAAGAAATGGCATTTTTCCTTTTGCATGTAGAATCTACTTTTAAGCAAGTGGGTTTTGTGGTGTGTGGTTTGGGGTGGTTTATTTTGTGGGTTTGGAGTTTTGTTTTGATTTCTTTTTGTGGAGAGTAGCTTAACACAGAAGAGGAAAAGTACCCTGTTGAATAATAAGGATTCGCTTGGTTGCTTTATTTGAAGTTTGGAAAATATCTGCAGAGTAAGGAGACAAATGCAACTGAGCAGAAGAGACTTAGTTGCTGGGACTCTTATTAACTCTTTAGCTACTTACTTTTCTTAAAAATAGAGGAAATCTGGAAAAGTAGCTGCTTTGGAAACTCTTTTAAAAGGAAAAGGACTAACTGGATAAAATAGCAAATACAGGGGATGTGGACTGCTTGTTCAGGAGGGCTGGAAAGAAAAGAAGGGAAAAAAGATGGCAATGCCAGATAGGAGAGATTCTCAGTGATCGTATCTCATAGGTTTTGCATTATTTTTGCATTAAGGTCCCTTTTTATGTTTAGTCACTTTAAAAAGTGGGTATCCTCAACCTCTTTTTTCTGTATTTTCTTCCTATTTCTATTCTTTCAAAATGAATTTTTGTTTATGTATCTTTTTGTTCAGATTTACTTATACTAGAAGATTTTTTCAAAGTGCCTAGGCTCTCAATTTATGTCAAACTCCAGATTATGGAACATGAAACATTTTGTTTCTGAAGATTAGGAACTTAAGATATCAGAAGTTTACTTGGAGCCAGTGATGCAACAGTAATACATGTTTAAGCTTTCACAGCTGAGTGACATTTTTATAGGAAGCATGCAGCTGCATTAACTTCCACATGTAACCCTTTCCTGGTCTCTAGGCATCATTTTCTATGGTCAATTAGAGAAATCCAAAAGATAAATGGCAAATTCATGGATCATCATGAGTAAAGCCTTCAGCTAGGAGAATATATTTTTAATAATAATAATTAAAAAAAAAGCTGTATCTGGCAACTGATGCTACCTGGAGATTTGAGTTCAGTAAAGAGTAAATCAATACTCCTGAATCTGTGCATAGGTTTGAAGAAGAGTGCATGTAAACTCTGGAAACAGGTGGAGAGTATCTAATTATTTTTTTTAAATCATTTCTCTCAGCCGACTTCCATTGCTAAAGTTTTACCACTTGCGGTGGAGACCGCTGCTTGTCAAAGATCTGATCTTGCATTGCTGGCCATGTCTTGGTTTGAAAAATGAAATACATAGTTGAGCATTACTAGTGTGGTGTTCTTACTAGAGCCTTTGTCGTCCATTATTATTCTCTTTATCTCTCATGTAAATTGAAGAATAAGGAGGCTAAAATCAATAGCTCCAGAGAAAGTAGAATAGTAACCAGTCTCCTGCATATTTGGTGGAGAGATGATAAGACCAAAATAATACTGTCATTTCTCCTCCCTCTGTTCTAAACAGTTGCATTAGTATTATATTTTGCTGTGCCAGAAATTACCAAGGAGATTGCTCAAATGAACAAAAAGAATAAGAACTTAATTCCATTCTACCTTTTTCTCCTTGCTGAAAAGACTGACCAAATAGCAGTCCTTGTCTTTCATTGATAGATAGCTGTACTCCTTCTATAGCTTGAGTTTATATTTGAATTGCGATCTCTTACGTCTTTACAGCACTGCATTGCAGTGGTAAAGGTAATGCACAGGCAATGCAAGTGTGCCAGAGTCCCTTGGCCAGAAGGGCCCAGGTGCCAAGCAGGAAAGAAGGTGGGAGTGAGCACTCGTATTTGTCTGAATTGCCTTGACTGTTGAACACGTCAAACACACCCAACTTTTAGTTTTTACTGATGTCTCCTTTTGTTTTGGTTTGGTTTGTTTGTTTGCTGGTTTTTACACTTTTTTCGACAGGATGCTCAAATAAGCAAAGAGGCTCATTCTTATTATTGTTTGCAGGTTTCCAACCTGTACCTGTATGACAGTGTGCTCATGCTGGCCAATGCTTTCCACAGAAAACTGGAGGACAGGAAATGGCACAGCATGGCAAGTCTGAACTGCATGAGGAAATCCACCAAACCTTGGAATGGAGGACGATCCATGCTAGAGACTATTAAGAAGGTGAGAATAGACAAAATACAATTGTGTGAGCAATTGAAAAAGTTGCTTCATTTCTACTTAAGATTAGCTTTTGAAGAAGTTTTTGACCTCTATTTAACTTTTCTTTGATTTATTGCAAGCGATTTAAAACTACTAGGAATGATCTACAGCTATTAAACAAGCAAATGATTTATTACAAACAAATTACGCACACTGCAGTGTTGCTCCAGTGGTGTGTTCTCTACTTCTGTTGTTCTCATAGCTACCTTCTGTGGAGGTAGTGTGATTAGGAATAGTCATAAAAATTGATGTGTGCATGCATCATAATAATTTCCCCAAGAGAAGAAGTTAAGGAGCTCAAGGGGCTAACCAGCGATAAGGTTTAAGACTTACATTCCATTTACTACAGCTCAACTAGCTTCATAAGTTAGCTGAGTATTGGTAAGTATCTATTTGTGTGCTGTAGCCCAACGCAAAAGGGATATGATTTAGCTAAGTTGTCACTAAACAGTTACACTGTCTTGCAGCATGTTGAATTACTCAAATATAGACAGTACTGTGGCTTTGCAGATGCATGATAACTTCTTATGTGAAAGTTATTTGATCACAAATACTAGTGGAAAAAATACTTATTTTTTACTATACTAACTTTAGCAATTATTTGGAAAAAAACACCTGTTTCCCCATATATATTGATGAAATGGTTTCCCTGTAGTAAAATGATGCAATTTGATCAAGTGTTATGTTAAGCTCTGACCAGTCCTAATGACGCCATCCTTTGTTGCTAAATTAATTCAAACTTTAGTGTAATTTCAAGCTTCTTTGCTACAAACCCAAAATCAAACTCTGTGATACTGTCACAAAGAGGTTTTAATAATACCTAAAATTTTATCTTTTCTTCATGCCCCTCTTCGGAGCACAGTAGGCATACTCTTTTTTTTGGACCTGGAGTTCATGCCTTTGTATTTAATCCCAGAACTGAGCCTGCTGCCCTCAGTTACACTGAAAGGTCTGTTGTCTCACAGTCCACCAACGTCCTTCACCTTTTCTTTGGGGACTGTCTCTGTGAACGATGAGGACCTGATGGCTTTCTTCCACAATATACAGTGGATGTGTTAGTGCTAAAGTAATTTTCTCAAAAAAAAAAAAAAAAAAAAAAAAAAAAGTCTTTTGTCTGGTGCTGTGTTTGAGCTATTGAAGAACATGTAATTGCCACATTTAGGTTCACTGTAAACATTTTCAAAGTAGATTTGGCATACCTTTAATGAAGAGGAGTGTTTATAATGGCAAATTTGTTCTATTCTAAAATTTCTGAAACTTATTTCCTTAGGGCCATATAACTGGGCTTACTGGTGTTATGGAGTTCAGAGAAGATGGCGCCAACCCCTATGTTCAATTTGAAATACTGGGCACTAGCTACAGTGAAACATTCGGCAAAGATGTGCGGAGGGTAAAGATACGCTGCTTCTTTCTCTCTTTCATTTTCCTCTAAATAATAGACATTCTACTTCACAGGAGAAAACGTTATTCTTTAAGAATGAATTAGTGCTACACTGCGGAATAAATTTACTATAAGAGAAATATTTTCTAAAATCTTACACACTTAAATCCTGAAAGCTAATTTTATATTGGTAGGCAGGAGTCCTGCAAGTTGTTTCCACATGTGCAGTAATGATGCAGTGCCATAACGATACTGTGAAGATAATAGCAAAGACTGCACAATTCTGCTCATTTATTTTATTGTTAATTAAGATATAATTGATATAACTGTCACTTGTCTTACTAAGGAAGCTAACTGAGAATATAAATTACCTAATCACACAAAGAAGTTTCAAAGGATAGCTGCTGCAGGAATTTGAGATAAATAAAAAAACTCTAGAGAAGATAATTTCCAAAATGGGTGATGCTATGTCATGTAAAGTAAAGGATGACCTATCAGTGGTAGCTGGTGGAACAAGGACTGATGGGGATGAGAAGGCAGTTAGAGTGGTTCCATGGGGTTACTAACATAAATAGTCATGGTCTGAGAAGGAACCTCAAACATGTTCATGCAGAGGGGATGCTCTGAAAATACCTGAAACTCTTAATTGAACAGTGAGGTTCCGATGGACAAAAAGTCCCTAAACTGGCCAGCTGGTTGAAATACAGACGTTACCACTGTATGGTCAATGGGTCCTACATTAAGCAGAGCTGAAGAGGATTCCATGAAGAATTAAAATTTATAACATTTTCTATTTTCATTTGACCATTGGTTTCTGTGTTTTGTTTTGATTCAGCTGAATTACATGAGTCTAAATGGAAAAACAAGCAAATAACTTGTTGTTTACATTATCATCTTAAATAGCTAAACCTGAGATTCTTTCAGTGTCTAATTTGGCATGAGGATTCTGGACATAGAGCCAAAGGCTTGCAATATCTATCAGAAATTCAACAGAAGGAAGAGAAGTATTTGAAATGCATAAAGCTCCAGGAGATATAATTGAAAAAATTCTGTAGCCAAAAAATGTCTCTGAAGACTTCAGATTGGCTAGGCACCCTCCTGTATTGTAATGACCAGAAAAAGCTGTTTCTCAGTCCACTTCCATTTCTAGAAGATTTCTACTGCAAATGAGGAAGTCTAAGTTCCAAATGCTACCTGAATGATGAAAAATTATCTTAATTTTGGAAACAGTGTTGCCTATTTAATAAAACGGAGTTGGCTTAGGGGGTCTAGGAAGCAATTCTGGTTCATAAACAGAAGTATGCACCTCACTTTATGCACAAGTATGCAAAACAGAAGTATCTGGTGCCATGTTTGATGCTGTGGACTATCCTGCTGTGTTTCCAGCTGTCACTACAGAAAAGCATGAGTGTCCTGTCAGTGCTGTGTTATCCCTAGCAGATGGATGCCATGGGGCGTTTGAGTTTGGTTCCATTTTGTTACTGAGTTCCCAAGTGACTTTGAGTAAGTCACATAATCGCTTATGCTTCGATTTACCTTTCAGTAAAATTGGCATGATTACCACTCAGAACAGGTTTGAGGCCTTAAAGGGAGATTATGATATGTGAGTATATATTATTACTTTTTTTTTCTAATGTACATTTCAAATATGGTAACACATATAAAAAAGGTCTCACTTCAGTATGTGTAGCACACTGACCAAATTGAGATGTAATCCAGATGTGTGAAGTGGAGATAGCTAAAATATCACTCAAAAGGGGCCACAAGGCAAATAAATAGGTAAAATGACTAAATAGGAAAATGACTAAAATGGCTAAACTAATATACTACTGATCACTTTTGATCCCTAATGTGCTACTTTAGGATTAGGTGGTTAATATAGGAAGGCTTAACTCTTTGGATGTTAAATGCAGAACATTATACAGTTCCCAAAATGAAAGGGAGTATAATTCCAAATGGGTAAAAAGCTACTGGCTGTGGAATACTGCTCTGAGCTAAAAAGAAGTTCTGAAAATGATCCTTTTAGCCTAATATATAGAGAGAGTAAAAAGTCAGCAATATGCTAGAGAAGTCTATAGAAGAACTTGGAAGAGGTGATATTTCTTGGAGCAAAATTACCACGGAACTACTGGTATTCAATTATTTAGACAGCCTGACTTTTTATTATTGCAGCAAAATTATGTTACAGCTCAGAATTACTTTTAAAAGCTCAGAAAGTCATGCTTGTCTCATTCATATTACTTGAGTGAGAGATCAATTCTGATTTATTGTCAGTTGTTTCCATATCAGCCTTTCCTCAGATTTAGCTGTGGAGGAACACATTTTTGCTGAAAAACAGAGGGTTCTTTCGGCATAGTTTTCTTTTCCTCTATATGGAGAGCATCTGTATCTATTAGTCCCTGCCCTGACACTACAAAAAAACCTTTGCAGTTAGGATCTGTGACAGAGTAGGGCAAAAGAGTGTAACATTGAGTGTTGAGCCTTAGGGGGAATCCAGTCAAAAGCTAGTGTACTTTTAATACTCCACATCCCTTAGAAAGTTTCCCGGGGATCATTTCCACTAGAAAGACTCCTAGGAGGATGTCCAAGATAATAATCCAAATCTGGCAGGAATTTTCAGGGCCTTTCTGTATAGGCATCTTGACTCTTCCCAGTTGCTCTGAGATTTGGTCTTTCTGCAGGCAATTGTTCCTTCCACTAGCTGTGGTCGAGTTATGAGTGCAAGTAAACATATGTATTTGCTCGCTTAATATACCTTCTTCTTTATTCCACAAGTCTAACACCATATTTTTGTGCTAAAGACTGATAGTGGCTTTTGTGTATTTTGTGCGTGTATTTTCTTCTTCCTTTGTTTGGTTGTACTTTAGTAAAAGGGAAACTTCAGAAAATGCTCTAATTTCTTTGGTTTAAACATCAAAGAATAGGGTATGTCCCTTAAGGTATACCACCTTGCTTTACAAAAGGTTCAGGTGATTGCCTTCTATTCACTGTGTGCACATGGAGGTTGAGAAAGCATGGTGTTCATGCTTAAAAAAAGAGATCAGTGTGGTGACTTATCAGGGCATTTGGAAGTTGAAGGATAAGATTGTTAGAGAAACTGAAAAGGCTTAAATGCCTAGTGCTTGATGTTTGTCAGTATGATTTATGTTCCTAATGTCTGTAAACACCTTTAAAAATAGCAACCTGAGTATCTGTATATTTAAAAAAAAGAAAAGAAAAAGAACTGGATATAAAGAGATAAGGGAACGGTAAAATGTATAAAACATAACAGAATCAATCAAAAAGAAAAAAGTAAGAAATTTTAATAGCTGATGCCACACTAAAGTTTTAAATTGAATGAAATTTGAGTGAAAGAAAGAATGAAAGAAACACAGAGGAAGTATAACTTGGAAAAACAAGAAAAAGTGGTGTAAAGTGTTCAGGTGAAGCGTACGGAGCAGAAGGAATGAGACTAATAGGCTATTATGTTCAAAACCTTTTGAGACTTTTGGGATTTGCATTTGTAGCGGATAAAAAACCCCCTTTCTCTCACTTCACCTCTTACGTCCACCTCCCATGCTAAGGGTGTATGCATCAAATTCAGCACCAGCCTTAATTGCTGGCTTATTCACCATTGAATGGTCTTCCTCTGAATTTAGAATTACCAATATGCTTATTATTTTTCTCTTTTAAATTCTTATTTATTAGTCCTTTATGAATTTATTTTTTTACCTACATGGATGTGTAAAGCCTCTCTTGTATGTTTACATTTTTGTCTTCTACCTTAAGCTTCCTGAGCCTTTGGTTCATTCCCAGCACTGGCAGTGGCTGGGGGTGATCGTTATGTCATTTTGCTTCGTTGGCTCACTGCTCCCACCTGTAGCATGGAGTTTAGGGTACTTGCCTGCTTTGTACAAAGTTTTGAAGTCTGATAGAAAAAAAGGACTCTAGCAAAAACATTTAGCTATTAACGTTAAGAAATTAAATGAATCATAGTATTTAAAACTGTTTATTCCTAATTGTATGAGAGACCATCCCTTCAGAGCTTGTTTGGCATCGTCAATGGAGAACTATGTCCCACTTCCACAGTACAAAGGACATGAAGTGGGAAAGGAGGTCAGGGATACATTAATTCCCTCCTTATCAACCATCTATATTATTAGTTCTTATTAATGAAAGTCTTGCTGTAACTTTCAGAACTTCTGAGCAGGCTCATGTTTCTTATGTTTCTGCACTTGGGTGGATTCTGCACAATAAAATAGTTTAATGATCCAGCTGTGAGAGCAAAAATAAGGGAGTCAGGAGTCCAGGATGGTATTCCTAGCAACTCACTAACTCACAGTGAGAACAATAGGTTTCTATTTGTTCTTGTTTGACCATGTATGCAGAGACTACCATAACAACTAACTGCCCTTGTAGGGATGTGATTAGGCTTAGTTAGATAATGCCTGTAAGGAGCTTTATGATTATCTTCATCCTTGGCAGGAAGATCCTCTGTAAGTGTGAAATGATGTTGTTATTTAGTTTGTTTTATGACAGGGATCATATTTTTTATAAAGCAATCTGCAATTCTTTCCCAAGCTGGCTGTAATGAAGGCAGAATTAATGGTTTACACACATGCTGTATTTCATAAGAAACATTCTGTTCAAAATGATAACGTTTACCATTGGTTATTCATTTCTGTCAGTTGGTATGTTTTCATTTTTTTAAATTAGATTTTCTTGAAATATCATCTGCTTCATAAACAGTCATACTTGTTTCCTCCAGCACTTCTGAGGCAGATTGCAGAAGTCACTGTATGCAATTTTGTGATATGTTTCACAGTTGTTGAAACTCGATTTTTGAAGTCTGATACAATGCTTTAATTGGGATTGTTACTTTTAGACAGAATCTCTTCATTATCATGATGAGAAATCCTATGCTGCTTATTCATTGCAAAAAGGAACTGTATTTTTAGGGGTCTGCAGTATTAAGTGCTTTCATCTGCAAGAATATTGCCAAGTCGCATCGTATGCCGCTAAGAGATATATACTGAAGAGAATTATCTTAGGTGGCTACTACTGTAATTGAATCAGTTTTACTCATATGGAAAAAATACATAACTAAATGGGCTGAGTTTAGACGTAAAACAGATGCCTGCCTCCTGTTTGAGCACTTCATAAACATGCACTTGGGTATAGTAATTTGGTTTAATCTCTGTTGCCAAGGTATCTTTCAGCAGAAATGTAAGACTGAAGTCTTGGCTACTTGTGATCACTAAAGATCCCCTGTTACCCTGCAAAGGGAAGGGCTAATAGTCCTCTCATTCTGGGTAAAATACAATTTCCACTTATTTACATTTGGTTTAACTTTCTCTTTCTGCTTGAGTTGATTGAGTGTCATGGTAGAATAATTTAGAAAAAGAGTATTGCAATACATCCTATAAATACATTGTGTCAAACTGAAGAAAAATCTGGAGTATTTTACTCAAAATAATAAACCTCCTTCATTTTTTAGTTGTAATTTACTGTACAAGATGGATGTGAGGAGTAAAAATAAATGCACTCCTTGTAAATTCCATAAGATGAATTATTCATGGTGAAAAATACAGCTGAACATATAGGAAATGGCTATGATCAATTTTTAAACTATAGAATACTAGAGAAGAACCATGATGAACCTGAGCGGTTTTTCTGAAATGAAGTGGGGTCCCTGTTTGCCCAAGTTCTGCAAATTGGGGTTTTTTTGGTAATTGAAATATTTTATGTTTCGTATGCTTTCATTGTAAAATTATAGCTGAATTATTAAACTCACTAACTGAAAAGTAGGTAAGCAAGTTTAGAAATTCATTTTTATTGCAAATATGTGATACATAGTTCTTTTAAAGTTTTTTTTATTTTATTTTATGTTTTTGGAAAACGTTGCTAATGGGACTCCTGTTTTTGCGTAAACTGTTACTTGTATTTGCAAACACAAAATGCTGTATGTATTTGCAAATTATACCAGTGTCAACCCTGAGTAAAGGGGATGTCTTGCAAATTTGGTTGGAATTCCTCCAAGCATAAGATCATGCTGGTCTTCTCCTTTGGAAGACTGTTCATATGACGTTTTCACAGCATGAAGCTTGAGGCTAGATTTTAAAAAGCAGCCATATCTGAGTTATGAGCAGGGCCAGGATACCTACAGCAATTAGGACGCTGCTGAAGTTTCCACAGCCCACATGCACCACTGCCTGTTTACAAATGTTTACAAATTCTGTTTAATTCATAAGTCACATACTATGTCATACTTACCAGATTATAATGAATATTGGGTATAAAAATCTTCTTTTCTAACACGTATGCAATATTGCACGAGATTGAGATGTTAGGAGTGCTAAAACCAGCCTTCTAAAAACAGTTACAACTTTAATTATGGAGTTTTCATCAACAATCCTATAATTTATTGATAGATCCTAGGAGAGTATTCAGAATGGGATGAAGAGAAAGCCCCTTTCTGTAGCTCAGCTCATGAAGAATTCTGTGCTCAAGTGTGCACACTATGAAGAAAAATGTATTTCCATAGAGAAACAGGTCAAGATTTTCTGAGCTTAACAGCAAGGAAAATAGAAAATATTTGAAAAAAGCTTCACAAATTCTTTTCGCTTTTTTGGACATCCAAAGACAGATTATTTGCTACTCTCTTTTGCACAGCATCAATCTTTAACAAAGGCAATAAGCCCACTACTCCAGAAAAGAGGGACAGTCTGTCTTTTTTTTTTATTTCCTGCCCTAAGAAATATCTTTGAATCATGACTGTTGTTTAAAAATCACACCAAAACCAGAAGAACTTTCTGTTGGGTGTCAGACTAGCTTTTTTAGCATAATATCTATTTAGCAAAATCACTTTGAATGATATTAATGATAATGCCAAAATACAAGCTCAATTATTTTAACTAACAAATCAAATTGATGTATCTTGGCTTTTGTAAGTACCTAAACTAAGGAGTTCTAACATCTCTTCATTTGTAGCATGATTTCAGCGTCAAGGACAGCGGCAAGTACTGTATGTTGAGGGAGACCATGCACAGTTTCCTTTCTGTAGTGTTTGAAATGCATTTAATTCTTCTAATCGTTGTTGTCTTATATAATTAGGTAAACTGCAAATACATGTAGATGCCAAGCATAGTTTATGAAGTAATCTATTTCAGCAGTAATTTTAAAATCCAGGATAACTATGTTATCTTCATCTGTATATTGTTCTGATATATTCAATATGTCAAAAAGTAGATGTTTAAATACAGGTAGTTAAGCTATTTGGTCATGCTACATCACAGTTTTGTTAAGAAAAATTACAAAATGTTACGGTTTCCGTTTAGTCCTATTAAAATAAACAACAGAAATAGAAGTTATTTAAAATTTCCCTTCTATTTTTGCTTTTATTTCTGCCATTTCATGCCAGATTATATTACTGTATACCAGTAAACACTTTTACATGCAGGTTTTCAAAAGACAGGATTAATGGCAAGATATCTTAGTGGTCAGCCCAAATGTGGAACATGAGGAACTTCTGTGTCACAAAGTGCCACAAACTATCTGACTTGCTTTGGCTTGCTTCCTTAATTTCATTATACTTAAAAAAAAGAATAACCTTAATTCCTCAGCTTACTCTTTTGGAAAGATACATGCAAAAGGGCATCAGAGTTCTGATTAAACATCTTTGTACTGGCTAATTCACTGAAATAACAGGATTTGGCAGAGATTGTCTGCTGGTGTTCCAGTTCCTGGTAGAACTGCCTTTAAATTGAGGACTTTCTGTTTTCAGACCACACAGAAAACACTCAGTTTTACCTTAAAATATGTACAATCTATAATCAATGTGAGCATGTGTCAAGGAAAGAATTCTAAAATACGCCTGGTCCAGTACCACAATATCTCTTGCTATAAGAGTGAATGAATTTATATACTTAGGTAAAATACACCGATGTCACAAAATAAAACTTATTTTCTGTTTTGAGACAACATCCTTTTACTGGAATGGAGGCAGTATCAGGCATAGATAATAACTCTCAAAATGGAATATCCTTTCTGAGCATGACGTCTATGTGACAGGCTATGAGATTATAGTATGTCTGTATTTTTAATATGTTAATGAGTGTGATGTACAAATATATAATAGAGCTCCCCCACAATATGATTGCTAACAGGACATATTTTTAAGTTGTATGTTGGCAACAAAATATATTTCTTTAAGCAATATATAGTAATATATGCATGTATTTTAAGTATTTTCCAGCATAAAAGAGGTACATGATCAGAACACAGTAATAATTAAAAATATTGACACTATTTAAAAAGTCAATTGTCAATATGTTGCTGTAGGCTGAAATAGCTGTTAAATGAAACAACACGTTTGAATTCCACTTAGACCCAAGGGGCAAAAAAAACCCCAACAACACCAACTCCTTGAATACTGAAGCTTGCCAGAATCCTCTTTTGATGGAGATTATTGGGAACGATTTCCAGAGGTTGAATCTGTCAGATGAATCACCCTGTTTGCCCTAGGAAGCCATGCCCTAGTTATTTTAAATGAAAAATATAATTGCCAGTAGACTGGATGGAAAATGGCATAGAGGTGATTTCTTAGGTGGCTGGATTCCAGGTAATGCAGAGCTTAAAAAAATGTTAATAACCTAAAATGACACCTGAATCTGAAATGGTGAGTAGAGTACCACAAAGAGGAGGTGTACGTTGCTGACAGTGACCATACACACAGCGTTTACTTCATGAAGACAGGGCAGGCTCAGAAAGCGTCCTGATAGTATAGCGAAAAGCAGACGGAAGCATCATGTAGAAGAGCTGAAGCCTGGTACCTTAAGTGGCGAAATCACCTTTGCAGTCAAAATTCTCTTATGAACAATTATATACCTGTCCTGAAATTATATTGCAAGTTGCAAAAGCGTCTGATTGCATGCCTTAAGCCCACTGGGTTTTTATAAATAGAATTGTACAGAGCATAAAGCATGCAGGATGCCAGTAGAGTATTCTGCCTATGAATTTAAGATGCCATGAAGAACTCAGTGATGTAACTCTCTTTCTGTATTCATTATTAACTTTTGTACTGTGCCTTGAGATCATTGGATGAAGGATGCTATCTATGATCATGTAACTCTTCAAATGCATGCAGAGCACTTTAATGTAGTAAAACAGCTCCAGCCTGCCAACATCTTCACTTGCAATAATATCTTTCCTATGAAAAGGTAAGTTGCAAAGTCCCATAGAGTTTATTGACAAGGTCTGAAGACCTTGCAGGTATTGGGTTTTGTTGGAAAGCAGATGTAATGAAGAGTTAAAAAAAAAAGAATAATCCAGGGACTCTCTGTTATAGTGGAGGAGTTAAGGAGAAATATACTGCTGCTCATTATTGACTGAAGCAGGTAGACAGATACAGGGTCTCTTTTACGAAAAGAAACAGCATAAAAATAGTTAAATCTGACATCAGTTATTTGCTTTAAAATTGCTTGCCAAGGTCAGTTTCCCTGAATATGACAACTAAGGAGAAGAAAGAGAGCTTGCTTGCTTATAGCAGTAAATTCCTCTCAACTGGAATATCACCAAAAGGTCCCTTCCCAGTGCTTTACTTAGGACAGCGGTGGCACTTGTTCCCTCTGTGTCTGAAGTTTCTGTGCCATCTTGCCTGGTCCTGCTGTTTCTTCCACCACCACAAAACGTTGGGAAAACAAGTGAGGAGGCAAATCCTTTCTCCTACATGTGCTGTTTTCTGGGGTAATGTGTCTGTGGTGAAAGTGGTGATGACTGTTTTGTGTTATGTAGTTAACTAACAGACTGGCGATTTTAGCAGCCTGTCAAGTGAATGGTTGGCTTCAAGCAGGTTGACTGCTATATCTCCCTGCATTGTTCTTCATAAAGTCTCAAATTCTTAAAATTTTATCCATTGATAAAATTTGGTTACAGTGCTATGAGAGAAGTGGGTATGTTTTAAAATAGTTGAGATGAAACCATCTAGGGATAGTATCTGGCTGATATAAGTTCCTGGATATTTGTTTTGTTTTGTTTTTCAGTAAGGACTGTTATCTAAATATACACAAGGTTGACAGAGTGCAAAAATAGGTATTCCTTCACAAAGCAGGCTAAAGCTTTCCAAAAACAGTGCTTGGGCAGATAGGCGACTGAAGGTACTGAAGCATTTCGTCCCTAGAGCCTTACCAGAAAGTAGTCCTAGACAAGTACAAGAATTGGCAATTGCTTACATGGAGGAAAAAAAGCTAATATCCAGTAACTAGGAGCATGGGTGATATTTAATAATACGAGAACATTTCAGTTTGAGTAGTTCTAGCACCATCTATAATTTTCTTAAAGCTTTATGTGCAATTTATTCTGCCATAAGATTAATAATACAGTAAGGCATAAGTTAGTAGATGCTTTGCAAGATTGCTGTCTGAGCTGTATTGAATCTAAACTGAGCTCTCTCTCATTCTCGCTACTCTCATTCAAGATGCTATTCAATGCCAATCTACAAGGCACTGTAGCTATTTACATTTCAGTGGCACCTGGAGGCTATGGTTTTGTTATACCGAGAGTTGCCCAGGTAGTTAACTATATTATTATTGTGTAATGCATAAACCATGTGGTTGTGTGTTCAGAAACCTGCTATTGTAGTTTTGCCATCCTGACAGAAAAATGCTATCAAAATCTAAGTTTTGAGAACATTCAGTATTGGGACTTCTCCAGGGTGTTTGCTAAGACAGTGATGAATAGTTTTGTGGATCGGGTGTAAAGTATGTTTTTCAGGCTAGGTATAACAAACACTGCTGCTCATGGTTCAAACTCGAGGAGGGAGCAGTTCACTTCTGGAGTTGAATCTGAAGTTTTGTCTGCTTTTATCCTTTCCTCTCTCCTAAGTTTTAAAATAAATAATTGGGAGAGAAGTATTTCTTGGTACATTTTCTGAACTTGCTTAGTGATATTACAAGGTAATTTCACTAGAAATTTTAAAGAGTTGTTACTCCATGTTTTTATTAGGGCAAGTGAGGGCAAAAGAGAGCACAAAATATTTACTTTATGACCATGAGGGAAGTGCACTGAGAGTTTGTTATTATTTTTCATCAACTCTGATTGGTTTCTGAGTGTTCAGAGGAGGACTTTTCCTCGATGAACTTACCAAAAGGACATTCAGCATCTAGAGCTTTTTTTTCATTTGAACACAAATAGGAACACAGTAACCAGTGAAGCAGAAAACACAGATTTGCTGGCTGAGCTCGCTTAAAATGAAAGAGTGAATTTGAATCTAGGGTACAGCCCACAGAGTATGCTACCCTAGCGTGGCTCTCATTACAGGACATTTCAGTGGCTTTCTTAATTAAAACAAAATGTCCGATCTTCTCTGGATCTCAGGATGAATCTCTTACGTCAGGGGCTTGCTCTCTGAGTTTGCTTCTCTTCCTCTCATGCATCCCCCAGTTTTATCCCCAGCTACATGGTCCTCACTTGTGTATTGCATCCTGCACCCTGGAAGGTTCTGTTGAGGACGATCATTTGCCTCCACAGAAGCCACGACCTCCCCTATTTCTGCAAGCAATTCAGTGTGACCCTGTGTGCAGTCTGGCTCTGAAAGATCGGTACCTTCCTCTATGCTGCCTAACCACAACTTTTTAATAGAACACAGCATATAGTCATACAGTGAACTGAGAGATTAAATATATGCCATCCATTCCACAAATCAATATGACGGAGTAGAATTCAAATCAATATTGGTTTCCTCTCTGTTTCTATTTTGAATCTTGATGGAGGGCTTGGGCAAAGACAGATAAATTGTTCCAAGATCTATAACTATGTTATTTTAACTGTGGTTTGATTTAATAAAAAAGTAAGGAAAAAATGTAAAGAAATGCCCAGTGTTAAATCTCAGACGAAGAAAGGGAGAAGTTTTCCTATATGTTTACATTATTTATGTAATGTATTTCTGTATATTTTGCCTATGGGTGGTATTACAAGACTTCTGTGCATTATCAATTCTACTATGTCAGCCATGACTTATCACCTTCATAACACTTTATCCAAGATGACTCCTGTTGAATCTTTTTAATTATCCATATACCATGATCCTTCTCTATTTCTTCCATTCCCGAGATGCAGTGCAAAACCATCATTTATTGTAGCCAGTAGAGAAGAACAAATGGAAAATATGGATTGGATTGCCTTTTGTTAATATATTCAGCTTTTGGTGAGAGTCAGAGTTCATAAGGAAAGGAGTTCAGATTAGACTAGAGAGGCATTTTTCAGAATTAATCAAAATTTTAAGGCATTAAGTAGTTTTGGCTTTAGAACAATTATTGCAATTACATTAGTTTTTCAGTATAATATATTATGATTTTTCAGGTTCAGAAGAGAGAGCTTACCACAGTGCTAGTGCTCTGTTTTAACAAGCACGCTGCAGGCAAAACATCGCTGTAGCAACGTCCTTTGTGCTTCAAGGTAGTACGTCACTGAACCAGCCATGGCGGCAGGGATACTCAACATCCCAGCAAATCACACAGTTTCTCCACTGCCGACTTGGTGTTATCATTCAGGTGAATTTGTTGAGTATAACATAGTTCAATATTGGACAGTCTCATGAGGATATGAGAGTAATTATTATCTGACAGCTGAGTCATCTATGAAAAGTCAGAGTCACCATCACTAAAAACTTTATGTCTGCCACAGAGCGACTCCACTTTGGAAATTAAATAACCTTCATCTTAAGGGAAGCTTTCTAGTTGGAAAGGGTCAATATTGGTGGAGAGAATTAGGTTGGACATTCCTCTGTCTGTCTGTCTCTCTGACGTACATGAAGCACGTTAAGTTGAAATCTGCTGGCACTGCCTAGCATAAAGCAGCAGTCTTCTGTTTCTTATTTGTGTTAATTGGATGCTTGTGATGTTCTCCAATTGCTTTTGTCTTGTTCAAGAAACAATGCATTGCCTGCAAATTTTGTTTATTCTATATGTCCTTTACAGCACAGGTTGGCCATAAAATGTCATAGGAATTCACCGCAATTATAGGTTGAGCTATAGCTGCCCTTGTAATATTTTATCCTAATAAAACCAGGAAACAAATTTCCTTGCTTAGAATGCATTGGTTGCCCTTACTATACATATCCTCTGGCTTCAGTTGAGGAGAACAAGTACAGCCTGTTTCTTGACCATTTACAGCACTTCAGAGAGGATCTTAACCTGTCCGCTGCTCCTGCCACCTGCCAGATTATCTTTCTCTGTTCTCACAGATGTTGAGTAAAATGTACTTTAAGAACCTGCACTAGTTTGCTGGTATCTCTGTACAGGAGGATTTGTGGTAGGTGTTTTGAGTACTGATACTGGATTTTGAAGATAAGTTGCCCTGTTTTCTCACCCTTTATGAAGCAAAGAAAAAGAGCCAGCAGGATCTCCTGGAAGGACAGGAGGAACCGGAGCAGCGAGGATGTCTTCAGCTCCCTTCCCTCCTGTGTCTCCCAACGCAGCCTGCCCGCATTAATAATCCTCATTGGTCCATGGTAGGTAGGCTGCAGCAAAGATTAAATAACCTTTCCTGTAGCTGAATTAACTTTCTAGATGTAGGTGGTATAAAATAGGTACATCAATGTACCTACTGCCTCTCTGGTTTTAATTATTTCAGAAATCCTGTCTGTTTAGAATTCATAATAACTAAGAGTATTTCCAAGACTTGGAAGTTCAGGATCAGACCAACACCAAGGCTGTGTAGAGGCAGACTTTCCTGTTGAAGGGAGGTGTTATAATTCTGATTTTGAAACACCACTCTAGGATATCTCACTTCTTTAGCTCTGGCTTGCTTTAGTAGGTATTGATTGCATGGTCCAGTCCAGAAAGGCAGTATATGGATTAATACTGCTCCAGATCAATGAGCAAAGTAAGTGATTGTTCTCTTTCCTCTTCCTTCTCCGTTAGAAATTAACACACCTTAAACCCAAAGCTATTTGTGTGTTTGTGTACAGCCACGATCCTGCCCACTGCCACTGCTTCAAATCCTGCGGTGTTCCCTGTGCTTCCTACCACCAAAACCAAGCATTAGCAACAGCTTCCAGGATAGAAATTGGGATGTCTGTTAGTTTGATCTATCTTAGTTCCAGAATTTCTTTAGTTTCCATAGGCATCTCAAAATGCCTGATGACGAATTAAATGGGGCAGAGACCCAGGCAGCAGAACAGTGCTCTGTGGGGCAGTGCACCAAGACCACAGGCAGCTAATTTGAGTAATCCCAGAAACCTGGGGATGCAATGGTTAATGAGGAAGGGACCTCCAGCTGGCCTGTAAGTTAAGCAAGCTGACAAAGTCTGTTGAATTAAATACTGGTTTGATTGACAGCTTCTCTACTGAAATCCTATACATCAGGACTAGTTCTATTGCCTTCCTGATGTATATTTATTATGAAGTATGCCTGGTCTTGGGTATCTCAGACATTTTATGTCTCAATATGCTGAATTGCAAATCTAGATGTTCTCCTTTTGTTTGTTGCTGTAAACCATTTACATAAAAATGCTGAGTCTTTAAATTGTGAGAAAGATTATAAAATATGCAAACTCATATACAAGTATACATGCATATATAGATTTCACTGTATCTTAATTTCTTCTGTGGCATATTAGAATCTGCTTTTCTTGTCAGTCACTTTAAAAAGCCACAAGTCAACAAAAAGCAATTTTTCTGGGGGCATTCTGAGGGCTTTATACAGACACATTTAAAGATGGGAAAAGCATAGCAGTAAGATTCATTATTTTACTTTGGTGTGCTGACTAATGCTATCAAAAATACAAGTTTTGAGAAAAAAACCATGCCCAGTGGAAATACAGGGATGTGAGAAAAACAGAAATAATTTCTAGATAATAATCATCAATAAACCTGACAGATTATATCAGTACTTCCTTTAGCTGATTCCAAGCTAGAAATACAATTATGTTTTCTGGACTGTACATTAGGACTTACATTAATATTGCTGTGAGGAAGAGTCTTTCCTTATTTTCTCTACATAATATTCTGAAGGCAGCCGTGCAGTTTCCCTTCGAGTGCTCTGGGCTAGCCCCAGCCGCCTGGTCAGAGTGCAGGCGGTGCTCAGCTCTCGCCCTCCCTCTCAGCAGAGCATCCGAGCTCTGGCACCCATCAAGGTAACACACCCGGGTGACTCCTCGTCAGGGAGAGCAGCCTCACGTCCGCTCAAAGGGTGGACAGACATGCTGGAAAATACTATACAGGTGGTGACATCTGGGATGCTTCAGTTTCCTCTAGTATGGGAAACGGGAAGTTACGGTATCCCTTATCAGCTGATGAGCATTTGATAGATATTTTGGGGCAATGCCAAAAAATTGGTAACAGGTTTTCTGGTAACAGTTCAGAAAGAGAGAGAGAAAGAGCAAATTTGGATATAAAGAAAACACAAGCTAGTTTAGCACATGAAGAAATATTCTTATTTAAATCAGATGTAATTTTTTTCAAAATAATAAATTTTTTTCATAGACTAAGAGATAGTTTGCATTCTAGGTCAACTTTTCTCTCCATTTTTTCAGAGAGTTAAGAAATATTTTTGCTATCAGTTTCAACATTTTGATTTTCTGTTTCATGCATTAATTCCATGGAAGGATTTTTTTTGTATGTATGTATATACATACATTAGTTGCTTTCATGTAAAAGATGAAGAACTCAGTCTTGAAAGCCTAACTAAATGTTACCCCGGTTTCACAGATAATAAGCAATTACTCCTTCCACTGCGACTGGCAGGCAGTGAGTACAACCAGTGCAAGCAGGGGTTCTGTTTGCAGAAAGGGAGCACATGTAAGGTAATCTAGCTAAACATGCAAAACATATAATGATCCTCTATCTGTTTTTTCTCTGCCTGTTGCCTCTCTTTGCAGCCATTCTGAACACCTTTTATTTGGCTGTGTGTCATTACCAGGCATATATATGCCTCAGTTGAGAGATTATTAAAGGCATGTATTTTCTATTCATGAATGTGTCTCTGATTCTAATTTATAAAGTCTACTTTATTAAAATTTACTCTCATTTGGCACTTCTTTTAATTAGCTGAAAGAGAATACTCAAACTTTTGTTTTTTTAATTTTCCATTTTTCCTTTGTAAAGGCTAAAAGATTGATTTCTAGCTAGCTGGATTTTGTTGTCTTTGTTGCTACTGCTACTGTTTTGTCTCTGTAGAAATACTGTCTCCCTAATGTTACCTTCATATGAAGACCTTTGTACATCTGCAGATCTTTATTTTTCCTTTAGAGGAAATGAGGCTGTCTTGGAAATGGGCTTTGAATGGATTTTTAAATTCTCTGATGGTCAAAGAAAATAAGTTAATTTGCAATGAAAAGAAGCGTATCTAATGATAAGCCTTTTATACATAAGTTTTTCAAAACTTGTTATGAAATGTATGTTATGGCCACGGCACATGTGATAGGACTCCACACTACTGCTTACAGCCAGTCACAACTTTTGTGAAAGGATACATGTTGAAGGTTGTTAGCACAGATAACCTGAACAGCAGGAGAATAGCCTTACTTGGCCAGTAAAGTCATTGCCTGCGTGCAGTATTGTGACACTGCATAAGCAGTGGCATCAAAGTTAGCGAGGTAGGGTGTTCTTCAAGGTTCAAACGCAGTTATGCAGGCTGTGACCCAGCTGTGGGTAGCTATTACCTAGTGAGGACACTGCCGGTGATTGACTGACTGGTGGCTGCAGAAAAGCAATAAACAGTTCTGTCAAATGTTCAAACAGAATTCATTAATAATACAAAGAGGTTCATTTTCTGAACCAGCCTCGTACATAGAATGAATATGAATTTCCTTCCTGAAGACCAAGGTGGAGAACAAAGTGCATAGTCACACTGATCTCCAGTGTGCTTCAGGACCCAGACCCAACCTCAAACCACTCCAACTGCCTCCAAATGGCAATAGGTGTTTGGTGTCACTGCACTCTATCAATTTATCACTTTTAAAAAAACTTAGCTCTTACTGTTTTGTAGTAATGTGCTTTAAAAAAAAAAAAAAAAAATCCAGTTTTTTGCAATTACAGATGTGATCTGCCTGAACATCTCCCAGCTAGATAGTTTCTACCTCTCTTAGTATGTGTGTTTGGAAGATAGTGACATATATTTTAACTTATTTAATTTAAATTATTAATTAAATATAGGGGGCCAGGATACAAGTGCATAGAAACTGCCTTGTTTATCAAAACGCTTCTGACCAGTGTCAGTAGTGCATATTGGTTTTGTATACCTGTTTTAAGGGATATATCTGGAGAATAGGGAGTGGGGGGTGGGAAAGGACATCCAAGAAGAGCAGCTGCCTGGCTTCTTGTGAAAATCAGGTGCCTTTGAGGTGACCAAAGTCAAATGAATGAAGTCCAAATGAATTTGGATCTGATCACAGCATGACTGACTGTGTGGGTCTATCTCTTGTGCCCAGGCTGGTGTGTGCCACTGGAGGTCAATGCCAGGTTGCTGCCTTGTTAAAATATTGGACCTGTCCCAAGGCGAGGGCTCACGCTGCTGCGCTGTGTGCACATGCCCTCTAAGGCATGGCATTATCCTTCCTGCACTGTCCCTTTCCTATCCTAGCCTATGTTTCCTTTACATGCATAATATTGGCCATAATCTTTTGCTTAACTTGCTTGCTTGTATTACAGTGCAAGTTAGCCCATTTGTGCCTAGCTAGTTTCTTCTTGAAGTTTATTTTCAGCTGTGTTGTTTCTCTGTGTTTGAAGCAGATTCTTAGCTATGTTAGTTAATGCATGATGTGAATTGACTTCTACTGAGGTAAATATAAGCTGTTAGTATCCATCCCTGAAACCCCCCTTTGACTTTCTCCCCTTCTCCAACTGTTGTGTACTTTGAAATGATTCACATGGCATGTCTTAAACTGTTGACATTGTGAAACAGTTGTTACATTTCACCACAGAAATGACTGAATACATGTGCAAAAAGATTAAGGGCCTTTTAGGATGAAAATAGCTATACCACAATGATTATTCTGACTGATGAAATTCTAAACTCTATGCGGTTCTTTTTTCTTCTAAACAAGAAAAAATAAAAACCATTAAAACACTCAGACATGTTATAAACTTCAGATGTGTTTTTTTGAAATAAAATAGCAGACATCTACCTCAATAAGGTTTTAAACAGTCTTTCAACTTCAGGACTTTGTTACATTATGCCCTCAGGAACCTATTCTTATTATAATTATGATGCAGAGGAAATATTCTTGAACAGTAACACTTTTCTGTGGTAATAGCACAGTAGATGTTATACTGAATTGATGATTGTTTAAAACCTTTTGCCAATATGAGGTAGAATGGTCCAACATTTTGCAACAAGATACTAACTTTGGGTTGAATCAAGAACTGTAATAAAGGACAAATGTTCTTAGGAAATGCGTTGAAAATTAGTAGGTTGAAGATGAAAAGACTGAAATTATTAATAAGAGTTTTTCTTTCATTGCACAAGAATAGCTGCCATTTGTGCTGTTGGAAGTTTTGTGGTTAAAATTAAAGGATCCGTGTTCTCTTATCGCTGTTCTCCTGTCACCTGACAGTGAAAGGGTGTCATGGGGTCAGTTTCATAAGCAGTAAATTCATACGGGTTTGTTAATGTTCGAGGTAGTTTGATGAATATTATCAGCACCACAACCATAATAATTATTCTATATTCTAGAACTTGTATTGGAGTCCAGAACAGTGGCAATTCCAAATTTGGGAAGATAAGACTGTATGAGTTATGTGGTTAGTTACTGCTGTATGTGACTGCTGTGGGTTTGAGTATTTGTAGTCTTCTCTGATCTAGAAAAGAGTCGAGGCAGGTGAAGGTATGTTCCATTCTATCAAGCTAGCTTTGATAGATGGCATTCGTGTCCTCCTTTTATTTTACTGTTTCTATACTTTAAAGTGCCCTTTTGGGCAAGAAACTAGGGTCAAAACATATGGAAATCAAGGTTTTTGTCATGTTTTTCAGGAAGTATTGAAAAACCTATCAGAACACTCTCATCTTATTTACTCTGTAGACTAATTTTAAAAGTGGCTTGGATAATTCTGTTAGTGTTTAATGTGGTTAGTATCCTGTTTGATATCAGAAGTGTCTCTTTTGGGGTTTTCATGTATCTCTGACTAAAATAAGGAAAACACCACAAACCAAATCTCTAAGTCCCAAACCTCTTCCGGCTTTTGCTTGCTTTACTTGGTTTTGTGTGTGTGTGTGTGTGTGTGTGTGTGTGTGTGTTTGTTTTTCTCCACTTTTAGAGAGGAACAAAGTGCATGAGTTTCCTCTTTAGTTTTTCAACATGAGGATAACTAATAGTTGAATAACTTATTTATAGACATATGGAATACCTATGAGTTCATTTTTCAGGTGAAAGTTAGATGTCTAATAGACATGCTATCATTTTAATAGAGGCTACAGGCCTAAGTGTTTATCTTCAATCCTTGTAGTACAGGAATCTAAATTAGGGTAGTCATAGCAATCTCTTCTGGCCTTAAAATCAAGTCTAATAGCTCCAAAATCTGATAATGGAACTGGCTTTCACAGTTGGTCTCCATCTCAGGGAGAAAACAATGTTTTGGATTTCAGTTGCCTTGCTGGGTATTCTTATTTTTCATCTAAGAGTCAGGTTCAAACCTAGCAGTACAGGAAATATCCATATGCATTTATTTATCTGATACTTTTCACCTTACTAAAAAGAAAGCCTTGTTTCAAAAATAGGTATTCTTTGTACTAGTTTGAGACTGAAAACCCACAGTGAAGAATTTCTGAAGAAGAATACTTGGCTCAAAAACACACTTGGAGCTTGGGCTTAGTAGAAGTGTTTACATTTTTGTTTTTAATTCAGAATTTTGGAATCATATTCATTTCACTTTTTTTCCTTTTCGTTGTGACAAAGAAATCTGAAACAAAACAGTCACAATGCCTAATATCTGTACATAAATAGTGAAAACAAAATGTGAATTTGCCAAAACTTCTTATCCCTCAGACTTCATATATGTCTCTAATTCCACGTTTTAGAATGTATATGTAATACTGAAATGCAAGAAACGAAAAGCTGGTGCATAACCTTGGTCGTGTTTTATACCCTCTTTCAAAATTTTGCATTGTTTTATGTAATTTGAGCTAAAGTTATTTTTCTATGTGCTATATCTGCCATGAATGTCTTGCTTTCTAAGAATACATACAGAGGTCAGGTCGTAATATGCCTGGTGATATGCTATTTATATGTAACTGTTCAAAAAGTAAACGTATTTGACTACAGGAGCACAACAGAAGTTGTATTTAAATATGGAGTAAATAGCCAGATAAATTAACTCAGGGAATAATGAGAGAGCAGTGTGGAGGAAGATACAGAAGTGACTGAAAAGGGGAGAATAGAGCTGGGAATAACGTGAAGTTAGAAAACAAAGGATAAGTGGCAAATAATTGTATTTTCATATCAAAATACGGCCATTTTTTGTAACCATTATGATAGTTAATTGAATCAGTGGCTAAAAAAAAATAAACCTGGGGAATAAAAAAAGAAAAAGATGCCAGCCACAGCTGTAATAATTACTGGAATATCGCTTTGATAGACAGGTCTAAAATTAAACTTTCTCTCATTTATTTAGGTTGTAATAGAATGTTTGTCCCATGTCTGTTATAAAAGATTAGGAGACATCATTGACTGTCCTTCCACAAGAAAACTGATAGCAACAATCGCCTGCAAGGGGAAGTTAGACTCCTTTAAACCAGGTGATTAACCTTGTCATATTTCTGCTGGTATAGCGGATAACACTGTCAGATGTTTTTGAAGCTCTTTCTGTATTCAACATGTTTTAATTAATTGAGAAGAGAAAGGAAATCAGTGTGGAATGGAAGGGAAAGAAGACCACTAACTTGTTCTTATTTTCTTGTGAGCCTACAGTATGTCTTGAGCAATATACACAGCTGAGTAAATATTACATTTAAGACCATATTTGTAAAAATTCTTTTTCCTTTCATTTATAAAGCTTTGGAAAACCTTTAGTTCTGTAAAGTTAAACATAGTTTTATTTTGTGCTATAGTTCCAAAGTGTAGTTTTCCTATAAATGGAATGGCATGTTGACCATTTCATTACATTAAAACAATTTAAAGCTTCTACTGTACTTTAGGAGGTGTAAAGAGACTGTATTAGTGGTAAATTAAGAATGACCAAATGAAGCCAATAAAAAGTTGGCAAAAATAAAAAGCTGTAAATAAGATAATTAATCTCTAAGATACCACTTTCACAGAGATTTCTCTACAATAGTTTGGTGATATAGTCTATGATGTGGATGTCCACAATATTGTATTACAGAAAACAATAATTTAAGAGAAAGTGTACTGGAGTGTATGTTCCTGAAATGTGCCTGTTAACGCAGACAGAAAATCACTAGGAGCACTTAGCAAAGATATCACTGGTAAAGAGTCAGCTGGAACCTCAGCTGACATATAGTTGTTTAAGTGCAGTCAAGTCAAGGGATCTTAATCAGAATTTGCCAATTAAGGATCTTGCTTGGAATATTTTTCCAATGGGATTATAACATCTATTTGCTCTGCAGTCTGTGTAATAACAGTTCACCTAGCCATATCTAACCTAGCTTAAAATTAGCTAATTTAGGTATTGCTAGTTTTATTTCCACAGCACCATGGAATTCATACGTAGACTGCAAAACCCATTTATGTTTATGCTAAAAACCTTGCAAGTACAGTCATGGGGATGCAGTAAAAGCAATGCAAATTATTGTAAACAGGACTGCTATATTACCTGCTTATATTCATGCAATTTTATGTTACTTTTGGCATTATGCTGATAAATGGGTCTTAAGTAGGAGAATATCAGTGTTCTCCTGAAATATTTCATTGTCTTAACCACATTATGTTCCCTCTGAAAAACTTGTCATTGTTTCTTAACAAGTGATTTCTCATATCTGGATCCATCCTGTCTTGAAATGTTCATTGATGTAAAAAATTCAAACACCGTTGATATCCTGTAACTCTTTTGATGTGCTTGAGCAGAGCATCTGAATGCAGTATATGTCTGCTAGATAGGTTACATATGCTTGATTCTGATCTGAAATCAAGAATAAACTGGAATTACATTAGCCTAAAATAGACTGGTTGGCTGTCCTCCTCCTCATCTCAAAAAGGACTTAATTCTATACCAAACAAGAACCCGACTTAGTCTGAAAATCTGCCTTCTAACCCTTACTTAAATGAGCGACTGGATCTGTTGAATTAGTTCCTCTGCGGTTCTTGAGTATGGATTTCAGGATCAGAATCTTTATCTGCTGTGTCCAGGTATAAAAGATGATTAATGGGTTGTTGAAAAATGGATGATCTTGCAGCCTGTCTTGAAAGGGACATTTTTGAAATGTTTCTGTTTCCTTGCACTTTATCTCACTATTTGCATAGAATAAAGTGAACCTTGAGAGGGTGGGAAGTGCTCCTGGAGGTGAGGGCAGCTGCAGGGATGGTGCACCTGTACAGCTATGTAGCCTTTACCATGTCATGGAGGGGGGGGTTCATCTGTCTTGCACCTCCCGTGGTAAATTCAAGACTGTGAGAGCTTTGAAGACTAGAAGATTCTGATCTGGCATTACCTTAGGCCTCTCGTGTTCACATTTTACCTTAATCGTGCTCACAGTTAGAAAGCATAGAAAGCAGTGGCATACCGAATTCAAAGTGTGGGGGTTTTTTTCCCAAATAATTTTATATTGCTTACAAGATTCTGACTACCCAAACCCAGGTTTATTTTGTGTTGTTTGTTCTTGTCAGATTTCTCTGAGCACCAGGGGAATTATCTAGACAGCTCACGAGAAAGGCTAATAATCATATTTATTTGTTATGATGCTTTAAATTTCAAGGAAGGGGTCCTGATGCAGCAAGGCCTTTAACCTGAGTCTAACCCAAAATTCAGAGTGACCGTTGGCATGTTTAAATTCTTTGCTGAATTGAGGCTGAAACTTTGCCCATTGTTAACGTACACAGTTCTTGTTGACTGCAGTGAGAGCCTCATGCTTGTGTCCAAGGGCAGGCTGGCTGGCAGTGCATAAATTCCAGCCCATAGAAGAAATCTGGAGTGAATGTGATGACTGTGTCAATGTACAATGTTGTAATTATCTTGCAAGCTCCTTTTATCACGTATTGGCATCTCTTGAAATGAAGAGATAATACTGTTTATGTATGAACATGAGAAAATTTGCTGCACTCGTTTATTGTACCATGGATTAAATTATAATGTCAGTGCTAATGTTACAGTTAATAAGTAAGTTAGACATATTCAAACCTAACATCTCAAAATTCTAAGAAATTAAGGAAAGACAGAAAATGAACAGAAGTAGCATAATCATAACGTATCTCCTGTTTTCCTTTGTATATTTATTCTGCAATAATAAACTGAGATTGTGTCATGTAAATCATAAGCATACTTGCACATGTTAATGCTTGATATTTTATCATGTGGAGTTCTGTTTACTCTGCTATAGAGAAATGTTTATGTTAAAATACAGCATCTTTGTCAAGTAATTTGAGGTTAGTCACATTATGGTATCTGCAGAATGGTGGAAGGAAGAAGAGTTGAAGAGGTCTTTATTAGATAGCTCATCAGAGACACAACTAATAATATTTTGCCATGACATCAGAGGGTGTTCTGGGAGGAACAAACAAATGATCCTCTCTTTCTAAAGGATGCTATTTGGCTAATATGCTGATCAGCCTGTCAGGTGCATTAGCAGTTAATGATGCTTCTGGTGACTGCAATCAAGGAAAATAAGCTGCATGTCCCTGCTTGCCTGCCATCTCTTCTGTGCTGTGGCATTCTGTCTACTCAGTCCTCAGTGCCTCTCCTTTTCTCTCCCTCTGTCCATATGCCTCCCACCTCCTGGCCTTCTTGCTCAGGTTTCTCCTGGGCATTCCCTCCTCTTCCTCTCAACCCTCTGTCCCACTGCTCTTTGAGATGTAAACTGTGTCCATACAAACATGCATATTCCTTCTTGCATGTCCATCAGCTATGTAGTATCATCAGGTGTATGAAGTCTCCGCAGACCTCCCGTCACCTTTCTTTTCTGGCTGTTTTTGTATTAAAAGCTATATTATTTTCCACTGTTTTTTCTGTAGTAAACTGGTATTAAGATTGTCAGTGTCCTTTTCAAAGAAACTGTGGTTGTTTTTTTTTTTAATTTTATTTATTTTTCATTTTACTCCTCAGCTGGGAAGTTTGTCTTATAGCTGAATTCTCTTGATGAAGAATGCTTGATCCCCACTTCTGGGAAGTGACCTAAGTCTAGTGATCTGCACTGTCTTAGAAGAATGCCTCTATGGTGTTGGTTTATAGATCAAAATATAGTTGAAATTTTATACAGTGAATGATAAGAATATTCAAAATTAATATTTTAATATAAGGCTTTAAAATTATCATGAAAAGTTGACAGAGAGGCTGCAGGAGGAAGGCACATAGTGTGCAACTGAGATGTAACCTGAAGAGTAGATGGTTTTTACACTAGCTGAAGTTTTCATGTCTTTTCATTCTCTGCGTTTAGTCTTGTGTATTAGAACTTTTTCTAATGTACGGATTGCTGTGGCCAGATCTTTACTGAGGGGAAAGCTGATAAACTAGATAGTATTATTAAGTTCAGCAAGAAGTCAGATAGGACCCCACAGATCTTGCAACTAAGTTAGCTACTATTAGGCACTTCTGCTTCCTCCTATAATTTTGCTCATTTCCCTCTCTTCATTATCGTACACTTTACCTTAGAGAAGAAGGTAAGCTGAACTCTGAACAAAAATCTTGTTTTGCATGCCATTACCTAAAACTTTCTTTTTCTCCCAGCAAATGTATCCGATACCTCTTATGTTTTCCAACAAATATTTCCCTTCGTAGCTCTATGCAGAAAGAAAGGAAGATAATTTTTGATCAACTTGATTGCTTTAAGCAAAATTATAAGGGGTTTTTAATTTGTCCAGGTGTGAGTACATTTCACTTTAACATTGCCAGTCTCTTTTTCTTTAGCCATAAAGGCTAGAGATTTCCTCTTTAAACTTAGAGATATGATGACCTTATAATCATATTACCTTGGCATCTGGAGACTTCAAAGCTTCTAATCAGACTTGCTGGCAACATTGCAGTTAATGTTCACAAACTAATTCATAAACCAGCTAACCTTATACATGATGCATGAGCAGAATGACTACCAGTGCTTGGCACCAAATCTATAGTCTTCTGTTTTATTTTGCCAAATTACTTTGACCAATGAAAAAGAATAGATATGCTTTCTGAACAAATTCATGTTCTACCTATTAGATGGCAGACGTGAAACATGCAGATTTTCTCAGACTTTGCCCAAAATGTGTTCTGCCATGACTTTTGATTCAGTACCACATATAATTGAGTGCTGATCATCCTAACTGTGAAGTTTCCCTGGAATCTCACCTCCAGAAGCTCAGTGGCCAGCATCCTCAGTTGCACAGATGAACCTTGCTGACATTAAAAAGGACTGAGCTTTGATAGTTCGGAGAACCTAATTAATCATGTAGACTGAATGAAAGCTTTTTAACATAGTATTTAGAAAAATCACACCTATAAAAATCAGCTGTAGTGGTAGCTGGTTGGCAGTTTTTCATTGGAATGATTTTCTGGTGGATAAATTTGCACGGAAAAACATTTATTTTGGTAAAAACCTATTAAATTGAAATTTAGAATTTTTTAACTGGCCTGAAGGTTTTAATTTTGACAAGATAATAAAAAAACCCCCACAGTATTGAACTGTTTTAATATCTTCTATCTTGTATTGTTGGTCAGGTTCACTCATATACTTCCTGTACGTGGTGATCCTGAGGGACTGGAGTGCGTTGTAGGAATTTATTCAGTGGGATACATAATATGCCTTAGCAACTGGTCCACAAGAAGAAATTGAGAACCAGGATTGCAGTGAACAGAAAACAGGAAAATGTGTTTTAATACTGGAATGGATGAGATCTGCAAAAGATTTTTCCAAGGATTCCACTTTGTCAAAACATTTTTCTTGAATTGAAAATGTCTAAACAAAATGTTTTGACACTGCCCATCTTAGATTTCTCTCTGTGGAAAAGCTCAGCTCTACATGCCATTTCAGGAGAAAATCAAATTGCCTGGTTTCTCCTATGATATTGGTTCCATTTTTTTCTCAGGTGCCTAATTGTCATGCCTCCTTCAAATACATACATAAATTAGTGTGATGTTTCAGATAAGAGGAATTCTTGGGCTGCTTCTGGAAAAGCAAGCATTCTCCTAGAGAAAGGATGATACTTAAATAGTGGAATGGGTTCTAGAAGGCTTCTACAACATACATGTTTTGGGAAGGAGGCAGAAGGAGAAGGCATCAAAGTGGATCTTGTTAAGCATTCCTGCTGGGTTTCTTTCCCATTTGAGTGGTCCCGTGCAGCATAGGTAAATCGTTATGCCAGGAGTGTTCTAATTCAGGAGCATTTTACTAGTGAACTGCTATAACAAAGGAAGACTATATTAAAGTGTGCATTTGGGACTTTGGTTATTATAAATTACGTTCTTTGAAATCTCATTTAGAACAAGGAACTAAAATGATGTTGGAAGGCTCAGAGGATTAATTCTTCCTGAACAATAGACTGTCACTGATCACTCTGTAAAGTAATTATGCCAAATTTAATTATAATACAAGCACATTGTATGATAGTCATAGTGTGCCCAAAAGAGAGTTTGTAAAGGTGCCTCACAAGCATATGGACTAGCTCTGGGAGCACAGTGGCAAATTACGCATGTTGTAATTGAGTACAACTTAATATCAGGCTTTCTTAATTAAAGGTTTGGGTTTGTGTGGGGTGGATTCTAGCTGGCACACTTTGCTTTTCAGTATCATCAGCATAATGGAACAAACGAACTCTTCCCTCTCCATTTTGTAGATTCTGCCCTTATGACTTCCAGTAGCAGTAATGTGTTTAAATCAATTCCAGTATCACTGGAGTGGTAAAACCAGGAGTAATCTAATTGTTACAGGGATGGAAAAATAACTGTCCCTCCTTCTGATACTTCAGCTGCAGGAACTGCGCTGTCATATGTTGCTAATCTTTCAGTATAATCCACTCATGCAAACCTAAGGCTCGTACTTCACCATTTCAGTCTTCTTTCCTCAGTTTTCCATCCATCTTCATGTTGGATTTGGACTAGTTATGGAAATACCATCGACCTTTTGACTATAAAATCACGCACTGATCCTCTTTACAGTTCCACCCCTGTGGCAGCCTGGAGCCTAAGGCAGTTGCTAAACTGAGGGAGCCACCAGGATCACAGCCTTAACAGAGCCATTCCAAATTTAGAGGAGTATTAAGATGTTTGGCCGGAACCTTTTCTTGGGAAAAACAAAAGCTGTGCGTCATACATAAACAAAAGAAATGCCAATGCTTGGGGAAGCAGTTCCACACCTGGAATGACATGGTGCAGTGAGCCTGAGCTGAAGTTTCATGCTTATGTTATGCTAGGGCAAGTATCTTGGGAGAAAGCTAACAAGATCTCGAGTATGGGTGTCAGGAGTAATGAAGCAGGAATGGTGACAGTGAGAGGTAGATGCCTTTGGTTTGTACTGCAACATAAGGTGTTTACTAGAAAGCAACAAAAATGGTTAGGACCACAGGTCAGAACTAGCAAAATGAGTGCAGATCTGCTGAGTTTCCTGGGTTTGTACTCACAGCAGGCTTCAATTTGGCTTTACATCTCAATGGAAAAAGTTAAAAATAGAAAATCTGTGAAGAGCAGGAAAGCCAGTCGAATCTAATATGCCTTCTTTTTTTTCCTTCTTTTACCTTATTTCTTTCATATGCAACCGGTTTGTTATATAGGAAATCTGGTCAAAATATGAGTCTGGTGTTAGTCTTTCTACATCTAGCACAGAGGCTACTAACACCCTGAATTGTAGGTGCTTGCGTACAGCATAAATTCTAGAAATGCAGGGGCTGGTGCCAGTACACGCTTGGCACTTTGCTTCCCCCATTCCTCCCTGTCCCAAAGTGCCTCCATTGAAAATTGTGTTCCATGGAACCAGTGAAACTATTTAAACAAAAAAGTAGAGAAAGGTGTTTTCTCTGTCTTCCTCCAGTGTAGAACATTTTATTTTCCAGTTCATCTTTACAGAAGTGTTATAGTTGCAGGGAAAGTGTAGAAAAAGGTGTTAAAAAAAAAAAAATCAAAAACTCTATGTGCATTTTGGCTATTTTGCTTAACAACGTGATATAAATATTCGCCTGGAACATGTTAATAGCCAGCCTTCTGTAGTAATTTACACAATCATTGAAATGTTTATCAGATCCTAAGCCGTATCTGCCATAGATAGGAAGAGTGGCAGTTTGTTTTATTGAAGAATATTGAATGTGAAATCTTGCATGAGCTGTAATGTCAGCAGTTTTCACAGCATCCACTAGGTGACATGCAACATGTTTGTGAAGAAATCTGTGTTGATATGGTGGGCTGTTATGAGGATAGGAATGACGTGCTGGTGACTGCCATTGTTTGATGTGATTATTGGCCTTTTAGTCTTGTGAGATTCCTTAATCAAAAGTTTGTGACATATTCATATGCACTCCATTATATAAATAAGCATTAGTTCTCTTTGTATTCCTATGTATACATGCAGCCCCTGCAATGTTGCCAATCTAATGCAGACTGAAGTCCTGATGACAGTCATTGACATCAGATTTATTCATACTAACAGCAAACTCCTGTTTGTTGAGAGGTCCAATATTCTTTCTGCTAACTGATAATGGTACCACTTCAAGACCAGGAGACTTGGTATAAGTAGATAGAAGCATCCCAAAAGAAGAACAAGTAACTAGGTTAAAAAACTATGAAAACTAGTTAAGAATATTGAGGACATTTTTTTCATTTATGTAAGTTTATTTAAGTTGTAGGTCTCCACAGTAACTGTGGTATTTAGTACTGAAAAGCAATTTAAACTTAGCCACAGTCTTACGAGGGATAACTGCACAGGCTTCTTTATGCATACATATATACATGTCTACATATATCACGTATATCATATACATACATATTTAATGCCAGCTGTATGTTCCCTAAAGGAGAGATGAAGAAATGCCATTTTTATGACAGCCCTAGGTGAATGTAGGGAGGGTTATATTTTTAAAGGAGAACATTTTAACTAATTCAGTTATGATCGTAGATGATTAAGTCTGTGTTACTCAGCAGGGTGAAGGCAAAGTTCTTCACTAGAGGAGCTGTCTCTAATCAGGATTTGCCTTGCGATGGACCACCTGAAGAGTTGCATCTTGTCACTTTTGGGATGCAGGGCCTGTGACCTGGGTACACAATCCATCCAGCTAGCCAGGCTTTTCAATATGTTTTGGATGAGAAACAGTCAAATAATTTTCCTTTCCTGGACTCTAAAAGTGAGTGGCTGCTTGTGCTGGTACCAGACTGACGGCCCTCAGTGTTGGAGCTCTCCTTCTGCCTCCGAGCAATGAACAGACATAGCTTTCACGGTCTGAGCTGCCAATTCTGGAAGGACCTCAGCTATTGGAGTTTCTTCTTCATCCTTGACTGTGTCCATTTTGCATGCCCATCTGAGCGCAGGTTGTTGACTAACTGTGACCTTGGGAGTGCTAATTAACAGCATTTTAGTAGCATCACCTGGGCTGATGTGATGATGATATTTGTCACTTATTCATTCATCCTTCCCTGTAGTTGCTACAGTTTGAAATCTGTCATGGAGCTAGTTATTAATCTGTTTAATGCAGGCTCATCTAGTTTAGTAAGGGGCAAGTTTTCACTCAAGTATCACGAGCTACTAAGTTGATGGACAGCCAGCAGATTGTAGGGCCTTTCAGCCACCAGTGCTTGTCCTAAATCTGCTCCAAAGCAGCTGGGAATATTGTACCATGGAGATATGGACAACAACCCATAATTATTAACATGCTGTTAATTTTGTTTCCTTTAATTAATTTGATTTGTGAGCAAATTCTGTAGCCTTCAGACATTCTGGGACCTGCAAGGCAATTCTGTGAATTACAAAAAAAAAAAAAAAAAAAATCCATGTTGGCTGGAACATTTCTAGAGGCCTGATGTGCTTTATGCAGACAGAAAAACAGTCTACAGAAATGCTGAAAGTTCAGCAGTTGCTGAAAATTCCCTTTAGCTTTATGAAGAGTTGCAGGCAGCCAAATACTAACAAACAATTTATTTTACTCTGAGCCTAGTGAGAGGAGGGAGATTATTGTTAGCTCATAGCTTTCTACTTCGTGTATGCCACCTTTTGGTTATGCAAGGGAAGGGTTTTAGGAAGAGTTCCCAACTAATACAATGGAGGGTGTTATAATTTTTTCTGATGAATGAAAGTTTCTTTTTCCAAGAAACATTAAATAATTCTACATCTTACTGTGCATATAGTAGGTAAGCATTTATTTTTCATTTTCTAAGTATATCTTATCTGAATATATTCAATTTCTATTGGCAAGTGACATTTGCTTTCCACTTTCCTTGTTCAGCTGTGTCTGCATTTTAATGCTGATATATAGTGTTGAAGAAAAAGTAGATTTTTAAGGCAACTCTTCTAAGATAATTTTAAAATAAAGGTTTAATACTGTATCAGAAAGTTGGCTTTCCAAAGCCAGTTTTCCAGTTTTCCATGGACTGATTTTTGGCCAGTCTCTATTATTTGGATAGGGTTGGTTTTTTGTGTGAATTTTATTTTTTTTCCCTCTGAAAAATATATGGAAGAACTAGAAGAGATACAGAGGAGGGAAAAGGGGGATTTGAGATATCAGATTGCTTCTATATGAACAGACTATAGAGATCATAATTCTTTAGCTCAGGAAGAAGACAAAAAAGGGGAGTGTGGCTAGGTGTTTATGAAACAAAGAGATGAAAAGACAAAATGGGAACAATTATTCATTTTTTCTCATAACAGAAACCTAGAGGATATTTAATAAAATGAACAGGTAGCCAGCTTACAACTAATAAAAGAAAGTACATTTTCAGAGACTGTATGCTTATATTTTGGAATTCATTGCCACAGAATGTGGGGAAGAGAGAAGTTTAAATGGACTCAGAAGACCTTAGGAAAATGAATGCCTGATGAGTCCACTGAGGAAACAGTCTTTATATTGCATTAAGGAGATATTTCTCACACTTAGAATTTCATGAGAGGGAATACTGATTTTTTCTTTAAATGTATAAATGGCTGGATAACAATCACCATAGCAACGAAAAGAATATCAGGTTAAAGCAGTAAGGAAGGAATTTAATGAATGTAACGTGTGTGGTTTTTTCCTCCTCAGATATGTTTGTGGTAATTCTTCACCATATTTCTGTATCCATATTCCTCTGAAAGCATTGCCCATTTTAGCCCTAATGCTGCGTACAAATACTCTGCTGTTTATTGTTGAAAGACTACTTGCTCTGACGTGACCAAGAGCCCTTTACACGGTAGGAATAAATCTTGTAATGTTTTAAGCTAGAGTGGCCTGCAAATGAGATCTGACCGGTGGGCCGTTCCCAGAGAGCTGCTGCCTTTCCCCCGGTGTAGGCTCTTCCTGCAAGGTCAGGGTTTGGTGGCAGATGGGCCCAGACAGGCAGTCGAAGCTTGGGCTGTCACTACTTACCTGTGACTTTGTCTCCTCCCACTGAGAAGTTTGGACCACACATAAATCATGTCTTGTTTTCTAATTTGATCAGGTTTGACCTGTCAAAAAGCTTTCCTCAACACTTTGGGAACATCATAAATCAAAGCATCAGGTGCAATATTAAATGAGCTTTGGAGTAATTACATAAACTTACTAAATTATTGAATCCTTCCAAACATGATGTTGGGCTCTCTTATAAAGCTTCTTGGAGATCAGTGTTTATTTTTCAAGCTGTAGTAAGGAATCTGAAAGGTGAGTCTTTAAGCATTACAGATAGTACCAGGTGTCTTTCGTACCTGCTTTCATTTCTTACCTTCGACTGCTTTGCTGAAATTACCGCATCCTTTCTAGTGATGGAGTTTTGCTGGTACATGTTAGTTTGTGGAGCTGGGGAAAAGTATTTATTACTGTAATCTTTCTTATATACCCTATGTGCACTGTCTGTCACTGCGTAAAATTGCTCAGAAATTCTGGACTTCCAGTATTTTTTTTTAAAGCTAAGAAGTCTCCCAATATTGGTTCAAAGGGGGGAAAAACAGAGGGCAAAAACTTTGTAAGCAAAAGGTTTGTAAACAGTAACATGGAAAAGTATTTTCCATGCTTACCATGGCTTCTTTATGAAGAATAATCAAAGATTAGCTAAGTGTATTGTTATATTCCTTGTGAATACTTAGCAACTGGTATATAGTTTATATAAATTATAATATCTGTGGATATAATGTTTGCATATTCTCTGCTAATTGGTTTTGTGAACAAGCTGATTTTATTTGCCTTACAAAACCTGCTCTATGTATGTAACAAAGCCAAAGGGATAAATATATTTTTGAAAGCTGTCTCAATATAGCTTGTTGTTAATTAAAACCATTAAATGTATATCATTACACAGAAGAAAATTCATATTTTCTTTAATGCTATCTACAATTCTTCCGTTTCTTGGAGAGGTAATTATCCATTACCAAACACCAAGTTATGTTTTTTTTACTCAGTTGTTTTCTTTGCTGTTGAGGAGAAAAAGGTCTACGAATTGTGAAGCCATTCTGTGTCACGTTCTATGAGGAGTAAGGAAAAAGGTGAAGTCATGTTGTAAAGATCAAAATAAGGGAAAGTTCAGTAAAAGTAAGTTCAGTAAAAACTGAACTTTTAAATTTATTACAGAAATTTTCAGTGTTCCATAGATATGGGTCTAGATTCCAGTGCCGATAACCAGAGCCAGTCAAAATTCACTTAAACTTTTTGGCAGGGAAACTTTGGCATTTATGGTTGTTATTTATGTCACCAGAGAATATTAGCTTCTCTTGACAGCAGTTCTGATAAAATATTAATCGTTTTTGAAAATGTTCATTTTAAAGTACCAGCATTTTGTCTAAGACTTTGACCTCTTTGTGTTAAGGTTTTAAATTTATTTTATAAGTTACATTTATAAATCTACACCTTTTGAATTAAAATGTGAATAGGATATTTTTCCACATTTCCACTATCCTTATTGTTATATCAAGGCTGCCACCAGAATATCATGAGGTAATTAGATAATAGCAATGGTAGGAAAATGAAATAAAATAGCAAATGTATACAAATTTAATGGAAAATGTAAGAAGACACTGAATCTCAAAGCTTTGCATTGAAAATTTTAGTAAGAATTTTATTTTTTAAATAATTGTCTACAAAAAAAAGTTGTGGAGCTTTTCAAAAGTATCTGGAGTTTGAGAGAACACCTTTTCAATACAAGATCGAGAGCTAGCTTGACAGGTGATACCAAAGAGTGGACTGAACTTCATTTTCTTTCTGAGATGACTCAGTGCCATCAACCAGAATCAGAAAGCGAATTCATGATGGCCAAGCTTCAGAAGGTCTGCAGCTGGTGAAATCACACCATGGTCCCTTTCTCACATGACCACAGAGTGGGCCAGGCTACGAAAAGTTCAGTTGCTAGAACTGCAGATGCATACAGGTTTCTTCAATATGTAGTGAGAAGTCAAAAGCATTCAGCTCAGACAATATCCAGGGAATCCAGTAATGAATTCCAAAGAGCAGCAGATATTTTGGCATAGCCAGCCAATTGTAGCGTTGCCAGTTAATTGTGTAAGTGCAGAGCTCTCACGTAGAACAACTGGAAAAGATGTAGTTTTCCAGCTGCACCGTCCTCTCTTGCTCTCCCTCCCCAGTAAAATTCTCAGAGCATCACTGCAGGGAGGTATTTGGTTATTACACTGCAAAGCGCAGGACAAGAACCTGTATAAAATCAACATGAGTCTGTATTTGTTGTTAGATCCAACTTTTCAATGATTTTTTTGCTTACAAAACACTCTGATGACTTCACTATTGCATAGATAACAAGTAGTTCTGCTCTCAAAAGCTAGTAATTTCCCACCAAAAAGCATTTGGAAGCTTTGAAAAGAATCTGTTCTCTGTGTGAAATGGATTTGTTTCCATTTTACCCACACATAATGAGTAACGGCAGGGGGAATTTGTTCAGTTTTGTCCAGAAGTGGCTACTCTTGAACTACCTGACTTTCAGTATTTAACAGCAGCGTTCAGAGTATCCTTGGAGTCCAGCACCCACCATCTCTCACTGGGCAGCAATTTTGTTTGTTTTTAAAACTACAGAAGAAAGATGAGGGGCTTGTTTGTCTTCCAAATAGGTAACTCGGTGGCAAGGAACTCATGCCAGTCACTTGTGACATCTGGTTTGGACTTTATATTTGGAATGGTCTAACTTTTATGATTACTTATCAGTTTTAATTTTATGCTTAGAGGCCTGCTTGTTCATATCAACTGGTAATTTACAACACCCCTGGGAAGTGCCTGATTCAGCAGTATCTTAGGTACTCACAATTTATTCAATCCTTAGAAGAATTGTGATGCTGCCTGTACCTCTTTTGCTATAGCAACACTGCCATCTGATTCAGCAACAGCATTGCTACGTTACAGCATGTTGTTCATATCTTAAAGCCTTGAAAAGTGACAAAACTGCAGATGGACAGGGTGGAGGTTACCTGCCTGCTTTACAAGAGGAAAGCCTGTGAGATCCTAGAAGAAAATAGCTCCAATTTATTTTCAACACTGTTTTCACTGCCTTTTGATTTTGCGTTAGGGAAATGAAATGCAAAAATTTGTGGACAGAGTAATACTGGCCTGCACTTTATAGAGAAACCATCAGAGGATAATATTCTTGTTCATATTGTTTTCATCACTCTTATGATTGCTTCATTTAATACTACATCTTTTCCAGTGCCTGTGTTGCTGCAGCGTGCCCCACTAATAACATCAGCATGTTGCAGTCACTGCTCCTTCAAAGACTACTATTAATTGAAGCAATTTATTCTACCAGAGCTGAAGATGGCCTATTTATACTTTTACATAATGAATATTAACAGGTTACATTTATCTTGTCATGCCCTGTCAGCTCCTTTTCCTGCTTCATGTGGATTTGCTGCCCCGTACACGTTTTGCTCAGCCTCGGCACAGTAGGACATAGGTGTTTCTCTGTGTTACCTAAGAGATCAGAGATGCTCACCAGCTATCACAATATGGAAAGAGAAGCAATCCTGAATCGGTATCATTGCTCCTTCACTGACTTGCTGGCAAAATAATGTCTCTGTCTGCCAATTAATGGAGCAATATCTTATTTCAGCAAAAAGGTAATATTCATAAATTATGTTCTTCAATATAATATTATGTGATGTATATGCAATATAAAATATAAAGTATATGGTGCTGATCCATTCCCAAGGGGTATGAGAAGTCTTATAGTGTGTCAATAAAAGCTGTAGGGTTACAGAAAACTATTACTTCAATTCTGCATGAAACTCCTCAGTCACAGTACTGCAGAAAGCTACTGTATACACAAATGCATGTACAAGAATATCTCAGCTTCCTTAATATTAGTAGTGTAAGGCACAATGTGTCTAATCTTCATTTATGTCATAGAGCTCTACTGTATGTAAAATAGTCGGCTTTTAATAATGTGGCCATTACACTTAATTGAAGGGAGCTTTGGCTAATGAAAAACATAAAGGAAACCACTTCCTCTCACATCAAAATATTTGATATTCTCTGCAATGAAGAACCATAAAAATAGTGGAGCAAGATACTGCTGAGTTATGCTAGGTAAGGTCAAAATTGTTGATTGCAGTGAACAGCACAATTTGTAGAGCAAGAGCTGAATAAATAACTTTTACACAGGCTTCTAGAGAATGAAGAATATTAATGCTGAAATACCTCTACCAAAGCTTCTGTTTGTAGTCCTCTGACCTCCTAAACTACTGCCACAGTTCTGGGTTAGGTGTTGTAGTTTTCCCCTCTAGATTTTCCCTATCTATTATGTAGAAATTATTGTAAATGACATTGAGAAAGAGACTGTACATCCTAGACTCTAATTACTCTCTGGATGATAGTGGTTTAATACTATAATTGATCTTACATGGTAAAAACATGTTTCTGATACTAATTTGCATTTTGTTTTAATGTAATTTTTATCACTTTCCATTGGGTTTGAGCCCTTCGAATTATTTTGAATTTTTTTTCCAATTTGTATAAATTTTCTGCTTGTTATTATGCAACTTCTTGCTGAAGTACATTTTGTTCGCGCAATTGGAGATTCGTGTTTTCTTAAATCTTAAATAAGAATTTCATGGGACTATCCATGTGATAGTGACTCAGTTAATGCTACTCTTCTCTCTTAATTGTAAGCCAGTTCCCTTACATGGTTTGAAGGGCATTATGCTACTTCAAGGACAGTCTTCATGTGGCATCTTATTCCTAGGCATTTGCCGTTTATCTTGCTGGGCTTCTCAGAAGAGCAGTGGTGTATATCTGTTTCCTTAGATATGTCAGTTCAGGTCAATTGCTCTTTCCTACTCAAATCCCTCCTTCAGTGTTCTTGAACTTTCTTTATTTTCTATTCTAGGTCTATGCTCAATTAATTTTGTATAGGTGTAACTCTCAGGATTCAATGGTATTACTTATGTTTGCAAAGCTAAAGCACAATTGTAAGTGGTTGTAGGCTGGGACCTTAAATTGCCCCTGTGCACTTTCTACATAGTTTCTCCCTGGCTGAGTTCTAGGAATGGCTTCATTTCAGCAGTGGGGAATGGATTTTTCTATTAGAGATGAAAATATTTGATGTTTTCAAGTATTCAGGTATTATGCCATTCATCATAAAGACTAAACCAATACCTTTGACCTTTGTGAATGACAATACGGCCCCCTACTAGCCTTAAAGATGGCGATTAATCCACTAACCTGAGATGTGGCAAACTGATGAGATTCCAGGCTGTCCTGGTTTTGGCTGGGATAGAGTTAATTTTCTTCCTAGTAGCTAATACAGTGCTGTGTTTTGGATCTAGGATGAGAATAATGTTGATAACACACTGATGTTTTAGTTGTTGCTAAGTAATATTTACACTGGTCAAGGACTTCTCAGCTTCCCATGCTCTGCCGGGTGCACAAGAAGCTGGGAGGGGGCACAGCTGGGAGGGGCAACAGCTGACCCCAACTGCCCAAAGGGCTATTCCATACCATATGACATTGTGCTCAGTATAGAAACTGGGGGGATTTGGGAGGGTAGTGATTGCTGCTCGGGGACTGGCTGGGTGTCAGTTGGCAGGTGGTGAGGGGTTGCATCACTTTGGGGGTTTTTTTTGTTTTTTTTTTTTTTTTTTTTTTCCCTGTGTTTTGTTCTTCTCTCCCTCTATCTTGTTATTTTCCTTTTCATTACAATTTACCATTATTATTATTATAATTATATTTCAATTATTAAACTGTTCTTATCTCAGCCCACGAGTTTTCTCACTTGTGCTTTTCTGAGTCTCTCCCCCATCCCCCTGGGAGGGTGGAGGGTGAGCAAGCATGGTGCTTAGTTGCCGACTGGGGTTAAAACATGACACAGGCGAAACCTTGCACTCTGGGACTTGAACCAAATTGTTCCACATTGGAGAAAAGTATCCTAATCGCCTTTGGCTGGGAGCCAGCAGTATGTGAAACACCAGTTCAGTTCTGGTATCTCTGGCGAACTCAGGAACCACTGGGCTGTCAGGCTGTTCTTTGATTTCCTTCATATATGCACTTACTCATATCCTGTATGTGCCAAACCTTTCCTGTGAAAAAAAATTTTGTTTAGAAATATCCAGACAAGCTCTGCCCTTCTATCTATTTCTCATTTCACAGTCTGCATTGAGAATGAATAAATGTTTCTAGGAAGTGGTTTGTATTTCATGTGAAAGGGTCTCTGTAGATTATTAGAAGTTAGCAGCAGTAGTTCTGTTGTCTTATATCTAGTTTTGTTTCTAATTTTCCCATTTCCTAGACATCATTATCTTAGATATTCACAGTTGCATGTTTTGCTCTTCTTGTACAAACTGACTCCTCCACCCCAGCAGCAGTTGTCCTGTTCTCCCTTGATTCTCTTTCGGCATGCCTAAATTTTGTTCAGACAGATGCTAAACACAGTATTAAGACTGTATAGTCTTCTCAGCTGTGTTGTGACTGCTCTCTGTGCAGCCTACACCATGAGACCTGTGGAGTCCAAAATCACACTGGTACTTTTGCAGCCATACTCTATTACAAGCTCATCACCCATTTGCAGCTCACTTTCAGCCTGCACAAGTTTTTAACATTAATTTCTGTGTTTGTTTCTTCAATTGAAGTATGTCTAGTTCTCAGTTTTCCTTTTCATAAGCGTTTGCTTCTAATTATGCAAGATGCATATTATTATTTCATGTCTGGGTTCTTACCACTCCCATTTATTTTTGTCACTGTTGTAGTCTGACATATTTGCAGCACTTCCCAGTTTTGAGATATCTTTGCATCTTAGACATTTTAATTTTAGTAATTTGCTATTTCCTGTTTCAAATCATTAAAAAAGCTATTAAGTAAATAAGATCTTAATATTGACTTGCTCTAAGCTACCTCAAAACTTCTCTCCTCGTCTTGATACCTCATTCTTCGTTGTTGCTTAGAAGGTAGTCTATAAATTATGTGATATTGTCCTTATTCAGGAAACAAATTCAAATTATCCTAGGTGAGGTTTCACAAGACCCTGTATGAAACAAAACTAAAATTCAGATACAAGAATATTGTCATCTTTGTTTCAGTTACCTATTAATTCTTCAGTAGTATTGAAAAAACAGTCAAGTTTGTCCAGAATGGCTTGTTCTTTATAAGGTTTTGTTGCCTAATGCTCACCTTCCTTTGATTCTCTAGAGATGTTTTATTATCATTTATATAGCACCATAAATTTGCAAAACACTAAAATTAGAATAAGCTGCATTCTTCTCCCTGAAGATCTCACATTCTTAAAGGCCCATTAAAGCAGCAACAGTCACATAAATGTGCTTCACTGACCTGCACAGAAATCCAGGGTCCTGTTGGACAAACAACAGTGGCATAGCAGCCACAGAGGACTTCTCCATTTTTTCTTACTTTATATTGGCTAGTCGTTGCCTTTAAAGGGCTTAATGTCTCAGATGGATGATGCTGTTTGCTGAAGTATCGGGAATGGGAGAGAGCAGCTTTCCATGATCTCCCTGCCCTTCTCTGAACTTTGACCATGCAGATGCAATCCTTGTGTGGCCCTGTAATGGCAAATTGAGCATTTTGAGCATTGAACAGGATGTGATAAAATTTTGACCCAAAAGACTGAGAGTTTCTCTACCACTTAAGTCTTGGTTCACAGTCCTCCGCTTCACAGTTTTAACGTGTTTTGGAGTTCTCAGTGGCTCTGTGGCTATGGGTGCATAGGTATTCCAAACCCACTGTGGATGTTCAGAAGCAAGCTAATTTATTACAAACATTTGTTTGTAATACATACAAACATTACAAACATTACAAACATCTTTAATACAAACAAATGCAGAATATCAGAATAGAATAAACATCTGGACATAGATGACTTGCAGGTATTTCACTGCAAAAAAGGTTGAGTTATGCTGGACCACAGGCTATAGCTTAAATCAATTCAGCTGGTGATCTTGTCCAGTATCTTATCCCTAATAATGACTATAAGCTTATGCTTCGGAGTAGAAATGTTACAATATTCCTAATAATTATGTAGCTGTTATAGAAATAAATTGTATCAGTGTTTGGAGTTGCTTCCAAGTATGAGAACTGATACTTTTCTATTTTCCTAATCCTGTTTTATGTAACTACGAATTATACAAATACGCAGTCCAAAACATTTTTTAAATTTTTCTTAATTATGGTCCCATATTTCAAATGACAATATTTTGGTACCTTCAAGGCAACTCCAGGCATAAAAAGGGAAATGCTGTTTCAGGGAATCCTGTCAGTTCCTTAAGAATGACACATAATCCAGTCTGTGAATCCTACTAATACCTTGCTGTGAATGATATTGTGAATGACAGCAAATTCCCTAGATTACTGATATACTGCATTTAAAAAAGAATCCTGGGCTTAAATGTAGGTATTTGCTTTATTTACTATTTAAATGGAGTTCCTTTTATTCCTTAGAACTGCAACATGGGAGTGTCCAATTTTCTCCATTTATTTAATGGGCCACTGCCTTATTTCATATGTCTCCTGTAAACATTCATTTTCTTGTTTACATTTTGTTTGTTTGGGGTTTTTTTGATTCTCATGTTTGCTTAAAATCTGCTTTTATAATGTTAAATGTTTCAGTAAGTGTTTAGACATCTCACAAGACTGGCAAGGGGAATCAGAGGCCCCAACATGCAAAATATGCATATATGGTACAAGGACATCATATTTGATATACGCTATGTTGACTTCAAGTTTAAGAAACAAGTTGTCATCGAAGTGAAATCCATTTCAGTTCAACTTTAATGTAAAAGCATTATCAGATTGTGAGTGGCATAGATTAATATATTTAACTCCATGCACAGAACATCTTTCATATTCAGAGAAAATGTGCTCTGGGTTGATACAGGTGTCCCTGTCTCATGGCATGAGAACTGCCCACCTCACACTCTCTCTTCCATTTCTCGTCTGTTAGAATTTCTTCAGGTTTCAAGGCAGGGGTTCCCAAATTTAATTTGTTTGGATAGTGTAACCTTAGCTCCAAAGGACTTACCAGACAAAAGTTTTCAGGTTTTAGTAAGATGCATGCTCTGGATTGATTACAGCCCTTTCAAACATTACTATACATCTGCTGAAAATTATCTTGTTTTATTTCTTATGGGAATCTCATTTTCCCTGAAAAGTAGATCATGTTTAGGATGGCATCATACTTAAAATGGTGTTAGACAGCAGTGACATGCATTATTTGGACAGGAACTGTTGTATCATAAACTATAATAATGTAGATGATCTTATTCACTGTTGTGATATAAACATTAAATATTCACTTTTTATGCTAATGTCAGATTTCAGCTGTATTTACTAGTAGTTTGGGATTATTTTCATCTCCATTTGGTTGGGCCTGAGACAGATATTTGCCATAGTCCAGCAGTGTGAGCATTCACAGCAGAGTTAGGAAAACTAAATTCAAGTTCCTGAGTCAAGGAATAAGTAATTATTGTGTAGCAGAGCAGCATGAACACGCAGACCTTGCCAACAAACAGATGTGTAACAAATAACTGAGTTTATCATCAGTTTCATCTCCTAAAGGAAGTGGCACGCAGGCTCTCAATCTAATTGATCAAGTTCACAGGAGGCAGTAAATCTTGCAAATCAGTGGTTAATGCATGCAGCCTTGATTTATTTGAGCAGAAGGATTGTCTGCCTCATTGTGCTGATGAGGGTCTTCACACTTCTGTGGAGTTGTTTCTGATATTCTCTGGTGTGAGTTTACCACGATATCTCAATATGATTTCCCCTGGGGAACTAATCGCTCAAGTAAGTGTTGGGCATCCAGCAGCTGCACCATAAACAAAGTCATGAAACTCCTTTGTAGAATTTGGCTTCTAATTTATCGATGGGAACTCAGGAACCCCAAAGTTACCTTGACATCAAGTTTTCTTTGGAGATCCTGACAGATATCAGCACCCTTCAGGACAAAGTCCTGAACATCAGGTTCATGAGATATATTTTGGATGACATCCTTTATCATTTGACATTCCCAGATTGTCTAGCCATGTAATTGTTTTACTTGTGTGTTGAGTGTGTATGTTTGGAGCTATACATTGCTTGTGGAGGTTGAAAACAATGTTAATATTGTGACTTTCTCTCCCCAAGCTTTTCCTTGCAGTTCTGGTTGAAAATGCAGTAAATATTGATAAAGGTCAGAAGCACATCTTGAGTCAGAATTTTCCAACAAATTACCTTTTTGTCTGTATTTCACCGTTGTTTTTTCTGGTTTCTCTTTATTGGATGATTGAACTTCTGATGTATGGCTAGAACTATAGGATTCCCAGCAATATGGCTATTTCAGAAAGAGAAGCTAGGAAGAAGGTTTAAGTTGAAAAGCTTTAATAAAGTAGCTGTTTTCAAAACTTGAACTCCCATAAACCAGTAACTTGAGAATCAAAAAACCCCCATCCAGCCTGCCATTAAATATATGTTCCAGAGACCATTGATTTTTGAAATACACCCTACAAGTGCTGATTCTGCAGGCAGTTGTTTGTTATAATCAGATCTAAAAGCCCTTTATCTCCTATCAGCTGATGGCTGTGCTATAACCTTTGGCTTCAGACTTCTGGTAGGAACACGGTACATATTTCTACAAAGAACGAAACTCTAACAGCCTTATCAAATAACAGCAGTACTCATTGTGTTTAACAGTGCTGGAAATTAGTTTCTCGGGCACTGATCTTGACAGGTCAGCTGTCACAAATTGGTAGATGTATCTGTAAATACATCGGCCCTATAAACAAAATTCTGTCTGCAAGAAGTGGAAGTTAAAATTGGCACACTTCTGAACAAATGAAATGTTCTGAAGCACAAGGATGCACGGAAAAAACCTCTTCTGGAAAAGGTTTTCCTTGTGTTCCATTTATCAACTTTATCTGCATAGTTTGTGCCTCCGTAGAGAACACTATGGAGTTCTGTGCTGAAGTGAAATATGCTCCTCCTCCTTGCACCTACCCCTACTGTGTAGAAGAGGAATCCTCATCTATCTCCTTTTGAATGAAAGGAATAAATTTATGGTTTTGCACTGGCATGTTTCCAGCTCCTTTTAGGAATTCTTAGTGTTAACATAGAATGCAAAATGTAGGGTATTTGAAAAGTCTAAGGGCTTGATATGAAATCAGATAGAGTTTTTGAAAGGAAAAGGAGTGGGAGAAGGAATTGAAATGTCAGTCCACCAGTGGTGAATTAATAAATGAATGTGTTACATTTCCTATTTTTTAATAAATATTTAATCATCATCTGTAGATTGTGCGAATAATTTTGGCCAAAACCTTCCATGTATCTTTATCGTATACTTACTGCATAGGACAGCTGAAGAAGGCTTAGACAGTAAACTTTCTTTACAGACTTGAGACACAATATATACCACACACACCTATACTGGTCTTTGAAGTCTGTTGAACCATATTGATTTATGTCAGCTGACAAATTGGTCAATTTTGTTTGACAATAGCAAAAGCTAAGAACCATCTGGACATATTTAAGAGCAAGCATCTACATTCGAATTTAAAAGATACCATGGCTATAGGTATCTACCTGTATTGCTGCAGACACCTTTATGTGCAGAAGCTCATCTGTCACTCCAAACTGGCATCACAGGAGAGTTCTCAATCTGAGATATTTAGCTTTCAGGAGTGTCACTAGAAAGCTGAATATTATTCAGTCATTCTCCTCCTCCATCCTCATGGTCAGCTGGATAAAAGGTGTAGCTTAATTCGTTCCTCTCCTGTGTCTCGGCTTTGAAGATTTAGTTACTATAGAATAATTTGCATCAGTTGTGATAGTTATGATGGCTGAATATTCACTGAATGTCCTGTTCTTTTCTAGTTCCCTGTTTATTAGTTTAGTACAACAACAACAAACTATACAGATCTCTCCCATCACATTTTATTTGTTGGTTTGATTTTTGCGGCTTTAGGATAAAACTGAAGTCATAGAAATAAATCATGTAGGACATCTAGCCATAGGCATTTTCAGTGAAATAAGTTCTTTCCAAGAAGGTTTTGACTTGTTACATGAAAATTAGCTTCTGGCAGGGAGAGGCCACATTTCACAGATCTTGGACTATGCTTAATTTCTACAGGGCACGCCTTCAGCTAACAACACTGCTTCCACATATGTGAGCATAGTATTGGTGTGTAAGAGTACAGCTGAAAAAAAAGAAGGAAATAGTTTTTACTTGATACTATTTATGACTCTTCTGAACAAAATGACACCATGGATTCTGTTTGAAGGCAAAAGGAGTGTCTGGCTGCTGCTGCTGCTGCTGAAGAGCATATTTAGTTTGAGTAATCCAAAGGTCACTTAAGATTGACTTTTCTATTGAACCTGTTCTATTGAATTTTACTGCATTTCTTTTCAGAAAATGCAATAAAATCGATTTTTAAAATGATACATTTAATGGAAAAATAAAATATTTAGATGTAATATTCCAGGGAGATATCCTGAAAACATGCATCCCAGGTACATCTAACAGATGAAGTACTGGTAGATATGAGATGTCTGATCACCAGGATCCTGGGAACTTGAGGGGCTGTCATTGTTTTACTGATGAGGTAGAAGTAGGGCAAGAAGAGAGAAAATGGGACTTAAGATAGGATCTGAAGAAAGTCCAAGAGAGAAGAGGAGGCAGTTTGACACCATAGAATCTGTGTCAAGAATTTATGACCATCAGTGAACAAGAACATTATGCAGCAGGAAAAAAGGTCGGTCTTTGATAAGCAGTAGGGAATGATTTGAAAAGTAGGAGGGGATCTGAGCAGAGAGGGAAACGTGGGATAGTGAGACCACAGACAATCCTGAGGACTGTCAGGCAATATAAACTTACTGGAGAGAACTGTCGTATCAGAATGATCTAAGTGAAATAATATGATACATACCACAGATAATAGAGCAGTTATGTTACAGGCATTGATGAAAACGCATTCAGGCAAGGTACTTGTTTATGTCTGTCCTCTGAATCTCACTAATTCTGATTCTGCATTAAAAACACACATACCTCTCTTATCCTTGCTATACCAGTTCTGGATTTGGTCAAGCTGCTGTTAAACGTTTATGTAAATACTGAAAGATTTCTGCCTAACAGTCCTTCAGACTCACTGTACTTTCTGTTCTAGTTGGCAACGTGGGACTCTGAGAAAGGACTGAACGGTAGCCTACAAGAACGACGTCTGGGCAATGACTTACAAGGACTGACACTCAAAGTGGTGACTGTCTTGGTATGATCCTATTTGAGTTCAGGAAACAAACGCTCAAAATAAAAAGAATCTGACTATTTTGGGCACTTCCTTCAGTATTTTTCCCTATCATTTTCAGTTCTGTATTTTTGGATGATAAGTTACATAAGCAAGGAAGATAGATTATGGCCTTTTATTATTTTATGTGAAGCTGTGCACTGTCAGAGATACAGAGCATTTGTTTGTTTGCTTATGCTGTTTTTCTACGTTGTAATTCCTACTGGGCATGGAACCAGCATAGGGCCTGAGTGCACAGGGGTGCATTCCAGATACCGTACTCTAAACTCGGATATGCAGTTTCCAGCATTTCATGGATTTTAAGTTCAGATGGGCCAATTATGATAATCTAATCTTGGCTCTTGTACACTGTAGGCTGTAAAATTTAATCAAGTGTTTCCTCCATCAAGCTTATAAATTCCCATTGAGATAAACTATATCTTTTAGAAAGGCGTAGTCTTTCCAAAAAAATCATTATGCTTTTGGGACTACTGCCTGCTAGTATCCAGAGTGGTAGCAGAGCTCCTGTCAGCTAAGTGCTAAATAGGGGCAAATTAGGGCTTGAATGCATTCCTGCCTAAAATACTGTAGTTTGTAGCTTGCAGAATGTGGTGTCTTTTTGTGATTTTTATTTCTCTTTTTCTGAATCATGGTATAAATGGGAAGTACTGCATAAGATCATTAAGGTAATCCCCCCAGCCCCCAGTTTTCTTTCCTCTGTCTGGTGACAAGCAAGGTTATGCTGTAGCTTATGTGGGAGGTGAGCAGATCCCTTCCATGAGAATGTCAGTACCAGGTTGCAAAGGCGGCCAACTGCGATGGCTGTGCCACCGGCAGCCCCAGTGTTCCCCCACACGAGAGCCCATGCCTGACAGAAAACATACCACAAAATGCTGCATTTCCTTGGTCCTGAAACATACTTTAATATAAAACACTCTAGGAATCAGTAACCATGAAGGTTATTCTTTGAATTTTCAAAATTTTAAATATTCACAAAATGCAGCATTTTTAGCTCTTGTTTCAGTATGTCTCCTGGATAAAAGATTAATCATTGTCTGTAAAAGGGGGCTTTCTAGATCTGATATGCCCCGAGATAGATGGACAGTAGTAATGTTCCTATCTAGGACTCACATGCTTAACTTAATATCTAAGGTAGGTATCTGTGCCCTCTTTATGGTCAGTGAGAAGAGGCAGGTACTTCAGAGAGCAATTCATCCTGCGGACACCAGGAAGCTTCTAGAGGGGGTTGAATTGTCCTCTGGAGTCTCTGCCTCTTCTCATGAACTGTGGAAACCCCAATGTCATAGACAGGACTTGGGTGCTGAAGCACTGGTGCCTGGTTGGGGTGCCTCATAGTATCCTGCCTGGCCTACAGTTTTTGCCTCAGAAGGTTACGAGTGTCTCAAAATCTGTGCCAAGTTGTCCAGAATAACTCAGGAAACATCCTTTTGCCAAGAGAAGCAAACTAAAAAACTTGTTTTAAGTGTAAGTTAAGATATATTTTTGTTCTCAGGAAGAACCTTTTGTGATGGTGGCGGAGAACATACTTGGGCAACCAAAACGATATAAAGGATTTTCCATTGATGTCCTGGATGCACTTGCCAAGAATCTGGGCTTCAAGTATGAGATATATCAAGCTCCTGATGGCAAATATGGACAGCAGCTTCAAAACAGCTCCTGGAATGGCATGATTGGAGAACTCATTAACAAGGTACACAGAGAAGAAGCTGCATTAAAAAAAAAAAAAAAGAAAAAAAAAAAGAAAAAAAAAGACTCTTCGGAGTAGGGTGTCAAAGTTTTGTAAGGCAGTTGTTTAAATTCTCCCCTTCCTCCATTCCAAATTACAAGAGAATGAATTAGGATGAAAGCACCCGTGCAGAACACTTCTGAGCTATGGGTGGTTTGAGTGTGGTGTATACTGTGCAATTTAAGACCCTGTACACAGGATAGGAACTACAGAGTCTGTTGTTCTATTTACTCCCAGTTGTTCTCAACATAAATTATATCAGTCTAAATCTCTGTGTTTACATAGTTGTAAGAATAAGAAGAGAGGACATGTATGTGTGTGAATGAACGAATGACTATAGAAAATAGAGAAAAAATAATGTATTCTTCTTCAAATATTAATTACTATTATTTTAATTTTTGTCATTATGTCTTTGCTACTTTTTTGTAGGCATGACTTTATTTGGGTCACTTTGTGGCAATGTGTTTGATAATGATCAACTCTTTGACTCCAAAACAGGAAAAGTCTCCCCAGTAATATACCATACAGAAGTGTTTTGAAGGACCAGAATTTAAACTGATCTCAAGATTATTCGTTCATTTGAAACAGAGAGGACTAAATTTCTTTTCTTAATTACAGTCTTGCAAATCAGGACTAAGTTAATTGAACTCCATTGAAGTAAATTGAGAAAGTCCATAGCTTAGAATCTCCTGGAGAATGAAATTAGAGTGTATTTTGTTCATGTTCTCACTATCCTGACATGGGACAAATGTTAACCAAGAAGGAGAATCAAAGGAATTAATATTCCATGTTGCTGCCCTTTGTAGTAAAGGTTACTCTTCTGCAGTGGAGTTATTACTGAAAGTGAAAGCTTTCTCATTATCTAGTAAGCAGCCCAATATCTGGTAAGTAGATGTTTAGGAAGAAATAGAAGCAATTAAAGCAATAGCAAGTGTGTGCATGATAATAGGATATTCTTGGTTGGTGCTAGGAAATTTAAAGAATTTTTTACTTATTTTGCATTGACATAAGCTGTTTGAATTTCATTGATTTGAAAATGTGGTAAGAAATCCTGTTAAATTTCTTTGGAAATTGCTTTCTTTGAAGCAATGAAGTATCTATTATGGTATTTTTTAAACAGTATTTCTGCTACTAGCTTTTCCACTGACTCCAAAGGATTTCAAAGCAGACCTCCCTCACCTAACATTTGCTTTACTTTCCCAACAAAATGTAGAGGTAGGAAACAAAAAGTACGTTCTATTTTTTGAAGAGAACAGATTTTATTAAGGTGGAAAAATATTCAAAATCTAATTGCAGCTCTTTAACAGCTTTGGGAATCTTCTTTATTAACTCCTGTTTTATCTTTCATTGAGTTTGCATAATCTTTAAGGACGCTCTACGTGTAAAACCTACTTGCTTTAAATGTTGAGGTCAAAGCAGTTTCAGGAGCTAAGTTGCCTTTAGTGCCTTATTCCAGTTACTAGTTTTTGCAATCACTTTTTTCATTGTAAAAAACAAACAAAATCTTCCCCCTGGTTGTCATATGAAATCCCTTCATGAATACGGGCAGTTGGCAGCTCTGCAGGGAGAACAACAAACGTTAGTTCTTTGCACCTTGCCATCAAATACACAACCTAAATAAATGGTGTTTCTTTCTTATTGCTTGCAGTGCACCAGGTTAATATGGTTTGGAGTTTTAAGCATCCTTTAGAAAACAAGTGAGGGATAAAGGTTAAATAAATTGCACTCATTTCAGAGAGGAGTCAGGGTGACGCTTTTTGTTCCTAGAATACTTTGACAGGTTACGTTTCACTATTTTGCTTTAGACCAGTGCAATTAATTAGTGTTCAAATGATGAAACTTATTCTGGTTTTATTTTTAGATAATTTATTTTAATTTGTTGAAACGTATTAAATTATAGATAGAAATTGACGGAGTCACTTGGTTCTTAAAAAGCTTCTCCTTAAGTCTTACGCTGGCAGAATTCATGGTGAAAGGACGGGGTCTGATCTGTTGCATTTGTCTCGCAGAGAGCAGACCTAGCCATCTCAGCCATCACTATAACACCAGAACGAGAGAGTGTTGTGGACTTCAGCAAGCGGTATATGGACTATTCCGTGGGGATCTTAATCAAAAAGCCCGAAGAAAAAATCAACATCTTCTCTCTCTTTGCTCCTTTCGACTTTGCGGTGTGGGCTTGCATTGCTGCAGCCATCCCTATAGTTGGTGTCTTGATATTTGTCTTGAACCGCATCCAGGCAGTCAGGGCACAGAATGCTTCCCAGCCGAGCCCTTCTGCTTCCTCCACCCTCCACAGTGCCATCTGGGTCGTGTACGGCGCCTTTGTTCAGCAAGGTACTTACTCGCTTATAAATACCACTGATGGATGTTCAGAAATGTTCTGCCTTGGGTAAAGCAGGTCAGGACATGTTAGTCTTGGCCAGAACGGTCTAAAGATGAAAGCGAAGAAGCGAAGGCTCGTACAGGGAGGTAATACATTTTATTAGCCCAGCTGATGAAAAGTGGGAAGAGGTAGGTAAGTTTGGGGGGTTACGTTCTGCTTTTCTGTCTCTCAGTAAGTCAAAAAACCCCATTCCATGCAGGCTTTTCCACTTTGGGAAAAGTATTGCGTGATAAATAAACTACAGAGCTGCTTGGTGCAGAATTACAACACTTCCCCAACTCCGAAACGGGCACCTTTTCTAATTGTTTAAATTTAATTTTAGACATTTATATAGTTTTGAACTAATGTGAGACAGTTTATCTTTTGGTTCTTTGAACTGAATAGGAAAGTGATTTGTAGTCATGTAACTAACTTTACACTCAGTAATCGCTAGGCATAGGACTAATCCTATTGAATTCAGTAGGATTGCTACCGCTAACAAAGTTACTTTTGTAAATAATTGTTTGCAAAATCTGCCCACACAGTTTTTGTTCCATATCTATAATGTTAGTACTATTCTTGGAAGGCAGGTTTTGTTGAATGCTAACATATGGGTATGTTGTTAAATTTTTCTACATTTTTTTCATTGTGATTGCAAGCTTATAAAGCTTCAGCTGGGAAATCCTTACTATTGTTATGAAACTTGGTCCCTCATCTCATTAAGGTGGCATCCCTGATGGGTTTAAGTACAGTAAAATATAATCACCACAAACATACGCTGAAGTGACTAGCACCAGCTGTATGGCAACGTTTGGTCTCCAGCAATGTTCAAGCATAACTGTGCTTGAAGCCTGCTAGAAAGAAATCTTCACGTTGTTTGAAATGTTGTAAAGAGCAACAAGTAATGACACTAATGCTTCAGTCTTTGCAGATTTAAATACAGCACACATAGTACACCAACCATTGGACAGTTTTGTGGGTTTTTTCTAAATCTAAAATGGTCATTGAAAACAAAATATTACTACATGCTGAACACTGATGATTTAGTTCCTGCGTATTAGTCGTGTTTCACCATTAAACTTTCTTTATTTAGAATATTTTTCATGTTCTGTAGATTTGATCCTCAATAATTCCCAAGGGAAATATTTTGAAAGATGACTTTCTAGAACAGTATCCAGGGCAAGATGTTGACTGGAGAAAATGTAAATTGTCAGTCTTAACGGGAGCAGTGCTTTTCTCAAAGTGAAAGGGCGGTCTGGAGGGGAGGCAAAAATGCAGAAGGGTAGCTCCAACAAAGTTTAACATAACAGGGCACACAGAGGGTAATCATAAATGGAAGCTGCTGAGAGACCCTCATTTTCTCTGTTTGTTTGTAGGGGGCGAATCTACTGTCAATTCTGTGGCTATGCGAATTGTAATGGGAAGCTGGTGGCTCTTCACCCTTATCGTGTGCTCTTCCTACACAGCGAACTTAGCAGCATTTCTCACAGTATCAAGAATGGATAATCCTATAAGGTAAGAGCCTCTTCTTAACATGAAGCCGGAAACCTGGATTTCACAGAAAGGTATTATCCATTTGAGCGCTCATTCTTGCAAGAAGGAGATAACTCTCTAATAAAATACTCTGCTTATTTGCAGTGTCTGATTTCTCTTCTCAGCCCCTCTTCTCCTTCGCTCCTACAACCCCCAAGCAGTTTTGACAGGTGCATGGAGGGGACAATGGCACTTTAATTGTGCATTTTCCAGAAGAGATTGTCTTTCATGTTTATGTGTATTTTGCTTAAGTAGAGCTCTCACTGCTTCAGCTGTCTTTATTTTTTTGCTGAACATCAGAGGGAACTGTCACCTCTAGGGAACTATATAACATTTCACTTCTCACCTTCAATGTGTAATTTTATGTTCTCAACATTTTGATATACACTGTTTTTTATACTAGTATTTGCACGTAAGGTAATATAGGTGGTCTTTTAAAATATAAATGGCCAGATTCAGTGGCATTATTTGCAGAAAAATCTTCTTCTCAAGGAGGAAAAGATAACCGAACCTGACTCCGGGATAATAGATGTAATATAGCAGTTGTGTTATTAAATTTATATGCAATTCTCTACAGTTGTGTTGGCAATATTGTGATGATAAATTACAGCTTCTGTAACAAACCAAATTTATCTTGCACCTTTGACTTCTTTCCCCTGACATTTGCCTACTAATCCATTCCCAATGAGAATATTTTCAATACACCAGACCTCTAAGCAGCTCCAGAGAGCTGCCGGTTGTTTGGTGGCAATTTGTTTGTGTGTGTTTTGCTTCAGAAAATTTAAAGGCTAAAGAATGTTTTCATTTTTTCTCTCAAAACGTGGACAAAATTTCCAGCTTCACACTGTCATGGAGTACTGGGAGGGCCATTGATCTTCCATGGTCAGTGTTGACAGGATTAGAGCCTGGTATCTCATGTTTGGTCTGATGGTGATGGAGTGGAGAGGTGGCCAGAGGACAGGCAGTGTGACACAGGCGCTCCTCCTAGGAAATGCTGAGCCAAGGATTTTAGGTGCTAGAGAGTGAGAGTTACTCTGTTGGTCTCATTCAGGGTTGCACTGGGAAAACTGGGACTGTAATCTTGTGATTGGCTCCTGAAGGTGAGGCTGACACTTAAAAAAAGTTGTTTTTGCCTCCTTGTGGTATCAGAAGGACATAAATAAATGCATTTCTCATAAACATGAGTTTAACAGTATTTCCAGTTTTTAACTTGCCATTGTGTGCTTGCAGGTAATGTAATGCTTTGTATGGATATAGTGTAATAATAATAATAATAATAATAATAATAATAATAAAACCAGCCCAAAACCATAAAAAGTTTTGGTTTAAAATTAATTTTCTGTTAGTTCGGCCAAAATAAGTGGGTTTTAACAGTAATAGAAATAAGAACTGCAAGTAATTTCTGGAAATAACATGAGAAAGTAAACAGAACATAACTACCACACAGAGTATCTGTGAGGCCCGGCTGTAATGGGAATAAGGTTAAGCTCAGTGAATAAATTGCTCTTGAAACCAAAGACAGAAATAGTTATCCAGAAAGCTTGAATAATGGTCTTCTAAAAATTTCTGAAAGTTCTAGTTCCTTCACGGCAGAAGAAATTGTCTGTTTGGTCTACTGAGCACCTCCCAAAACTCAGCAAAGTTCAGAGGAGGCCAGAAGTTGGGGTGAAATGCAGTGAGGAATCTGCAAAAAGAGACACAGGTTTAAGAGCAGAACTATGAATTATTAGAGGAGGCCTTTGAGGCTGAGCTATTACAACATTTACAAGGGGTTTTGATTCCCCTTCTTATTAAAATGAAAGGACATTGCTAAGAATCTTGAGGGAGGGGGAGAAGATTTTGGGGTAAAGGAGCTGCTTGGCCTTGTTTTGGGACTTCAGAGCCCAGACGCCCTTCTACTGTTAGAGATGGCAGCTGAAGCTTTATAATTAAATGCCTTTCTATATCTAACAGTAGCTGCCACTTTTCAGGTTCCCGATATCACATCCCCTTGTACAAAGTGAGGATACAGAAGGAAGAAAGCACTCTACTGTGATCTGCAAACACCAGCAGAGTAATTCAGGTGCCAAACCAGAAATGTCTAAAGTAATTTAAGTTGCCATGAGGTTCACTGCCTGTGCTCCAGCTACTTGCCTGTAAGGGCGGAGGTCCCTATTAGGTGTTGGCAGCCACAATGTGGATTATTCATATTGCCTGGGGTATCTAAAGTGGTCCTGAATGCTTTGGCTTAGGCACCCAAGTCATTCCCCAAATAATCTGAAACGGCAGCTGTCAGAAAACTCTTTGATTTGATCACTGGTTGGCATAACTGAGCCAGTATAAGGGTCTTGCTTGGCTTGGCTTGTCTATGGCTTTTTTACAAAGTTTGCAGAATCCCCTGAGATCCTGCTACTCTGAAAGAGAGAGAGAGAGAGAGAGAGATCTGGATTAAACCTTCTCATCAAAACCTGCTAGTGGCTTAGGGGAGAGGGGATGGGGTAAAAAAATACGTTCCCCAGAAACTGTTGAGCCTTCATCCATTTCTAAGCTACGATGAAGGTATTTTCATGTCCCCACTCTTTAGGAGAAACATCTTATAAAATGTTGTGTCAGATTTAGAACAAATATTTTTCCTGAGAAAGTAAATTGCTGCCTTACATGAATGCATTGTGGCCTAGTGTCTCAGCTCCCAGTACTACTTAGCTTCAGTATCGTATGATGTGGAGTGACTATTTTTGCCTTTCTAAATTTGCCACTCAGCTTGCCTGCATTATATCTTTCATGGACTTAGAAAGGAATACTTACTTAAAATCCATTTTCTCCCCCCGAAGAGGCACAATGAGTCATAGCTGAAAATTTGCTCACCAGCTGAGAACTACCAAATCCCTCTGTGTATACTTCCATTGTTAAGAAACCAACCCCCCAGCCTCTCAGTAAATGTGTGCTGTTATCTCTCCCTCCATAGGAAAGTCCTCTGGTGTTCCGTACTGCTGCTGCTACGATCCCAGCAGGAGAGACAATAGTATTATGTGCTGCAGTACCTGCAACATAGTTAAGATTTTCATTACAAGACTGATTTTCTTCCCAAGCCCCCTCCAAAATGCCTAATAAAAGTTGTTTCAGCATCAAATTTGGCATGTGTGGTCTGTGACTAGCAAAATAGGAGTATGCCTGATTGAATAACTGGGTGTCAATCAACCCAGTGATCCTTACCTCCACAATTTCACTGCAAAATAAGTGTGTCACAGAAATCATAAATGATATTTATTAGAAGGGGTTTGGTGAGACATTCACTGAAGCAAAGTTGAACTGTTGGAAGGCAGATTTTTAGAATTAGCACATCAGATGAAAGCCTGCTGATGAGGGAATAATTTTTTTTTAAATCTGATATTGGTAAAACTCACAAGGCTTTTCCACCCTGCCATGAGTTTCAGGGACTGCCTGTGGCTCACGGGAAGGTGAAGTACCTGGAGTAGGAGGCACGGCAGAAAGCAGCTTTGATATGCTGCCTGTATTTCTGTATTTCCTGACAGAGACTTCCTAAATCCCAAAGGGTTTCCCAAGTGCTGTGCTGTCCAGGTGCCCAGATCCCATGTAAGAAACGTGCCTATCTTGGAAAGAACAAAAATCTTCTCCTTGGATTTTCCCAAACCCTCAAGGGCTTCATCACAAGCATGATAATGGGAAGAAGCACTGGTTTTCTGGTCTGGCACAGCTGCACATGCTGCCTTGCTCCTCGCGTGTCCCGTGTGCCCGTCACTTGTCCAGCTGTGACAGAACGTGGAGTTTGAGACCCACACCAAAACCTCTGGCCCTTCAGGAGATCAAGGACAGCAGAAAATAGTGTGAACCTTCCCCAGCTGTCCTCCATTTTCCAGTTGCTAGCAGTTGGTACTTCTGCACCCCTTTGCGCTTTTAATACTGCTTCTCTGAGCCCTCTGTCCAAATTGCCTCTTGTGCTCTTCTCATCTTCTCTCTGCCCCAACCTCACAACAAGCGAACAAAGGCAACGTAGTGGTTACCTCAGGATTTCTGTGTTCGTGGAGATTCACTGGTGGGGTAGCGAACCATCAAGCAGATTTCCTGACTGCCCGTGGGCAGAGGAGTGAGATGTTACCTTTTCCAAAAGAGAAGGCATTTTTTGCAAATATGTTGGTGGCAATCACTTTGGAGCTCAGGCTAGGAGGCGGTGACCCATGTTCTAACTTTGTAAATGAGCAATTCTTAATTTTTGTTTTTTAAATAGAAATCTAGGTAATGTTTAGAGCCTGTGCTAATCCTTGACAAACTTGTTTAAACCCAAATGATTTGCATTTATTATTCCAATATTTGCCTTCAGAACTGTATGCAGCTGAGAAGTCTTCTAATGGGTCAGTCTGCCAAGTAAGGGCTGAATTACTACATGACAGTTTGTTCTTTCTTTTGTCTTATTACATTTTCAAACAGCCCTTGGATCTGCTGTCTGACCTTCCATTTGTAATTATGAGTTTAATTAGCAGTGACTTAACTTCCAGTTTCATTTCTTGTTAACCAGCAGACTACATGCAGTTCAGTAGCTGCACAGATATTCTGAAGCTCAGGTTTAGGAGAGCTTGTCTAGCAAGAGGTTGAGAACCATGCAGGAAAAAATAGGACATAAAAAAGTAGGCTATTTGAAAATTCAAGAGAGTTTAAAGTTAAGATTTTATCAAATTGATCCTTAATGTTTGCATGTGCTATGGATGTTTTGAAAGGCATCTGTATATATGCATTCATGGACTGCATACAAATGCACGTTATATCTGCTTTTAAGTTCACAGCTGTTGTTTCATGATTTGGGATTTCCTTATTTGCATTTTAATTCCCAAATTTTATGTGTTTTGGTGACAGCTGAAGATTTACTGCAGCTTAGTTGGGGTGATAGTCTGGCACTTGGAAGACTTGGGTGCAAATTATTTTTCTACCACAAGCTTTGTTTGATCTTGGCAAGCTTAGCCTCCTCTCCGTCTCAGTTCCCTTTCTGTACAACAGAGTAACAATTTTTTCATATCTTATATGGCATGTTGTCAGTTTAGCTGCTTTAAAGATGATGGCCAGAAATGACCATATTATAATAGCTCTGCAGGTATCAAAAAAGGTAGATTTTCTGGGTTGCATACAAACCAGAAACAATCTAAAAATATTTTAAAAGAAAATGAGGAAAGTATTTTGAAGAAGCCAGCTAAAGGGAAATGAAAAAAGGTTTCATCTGCTGTAGTTAAGTGGATTTGATAGGGTCGGTAGCAAGAACCTCACAGGAATCCCTCTGTATTTGCAGTGATTTTGCCTTGAAATTCCTTGTGTTCGAAAACAGCCTTTCTGTTGTTAATATCATACATGGCTTTCTAAATATTTCATTGGATTTTCTTTTGTTATGCTTAATTTTGTTATGTTCAATTTGTACTATGTTTTGCAGTGTCTGTGCAGCACCTCAAGCACGTTGGCAGGAGGCATGTATGAATGAGCATGATAAAAAATAATTATCGTTATTATTATTTAAGGCCTGTGAGCAAAAGCTTCAATCATTAAATATCTAGATTAAGTTCATCCATAAAAATGAAGCCTAAAAAAGAGTGTAAGAAAGATGCAAGTGAATGAGCAAGGACAAAAACTCAAGACTTTTTTTTTCTTTCCAGAACATTCTCTGTTTAGACAACATGGCAGAAATGTCATGGGAAATGCTCTGCAAGCTGTGCAGCAGGGCAGCAGTGCTCAAGGGCAGAGCTTGCCAGCCATTTGCCTTCAGGCACTGTTCAGGACAAGACACTGTGCTGTTGCCAGTGCTAGAACCCCCATCGTCTATCTTTTCATTTCACTTGCATTGATGGTGTTGCCCAGTGGGTGCTTCCGGGAAACCCAGGGCTTCACAAAGTCGGGAGCCTTTTAAAAAGCTTTCTGAATGTCGGCATATGCCGTTCAACCGCAGTTTAAAATGGATCCTAATTACTCCTGTAATTGAGCAAGCAGGCAAGCATATAAGTGCAAATATTTCCCAAGGACATTTTTCTGGGAAAAATAAGAATGCACAGCTGAAAATCAAGCTTGCATTCCATCTTGCATTCCACTTGCCATTATAAAAATGGGGCATATATTGGAGATCAATGCAAAAGCAAGAGATTTGTGATTCCACGCCTTCTTCAACTCTACTTTTACAACACCTATGTTATAGCATCCCTTCATTTGTTCTTGTTACTGGGAAATTCTGTGACTTAAGTGGGTTGAGACATTAACATTCAGATGCATGTATAGTTTAGAGAAGAAAATGATTTTGATAGATATGACGTTAGCAAAATCTACCATCTGTGCAGGTAATAAAATGATTTTTTATTATTTTTTTCTTTTGCTTTGGAAGGGTGAAAATCTAGCAAGAGCAGCAAACCTCATGACAGCCCATCAAAATGTACATGGATTGGTTCAAACCTGAGATTTGATGTGTAGTCTCCTCTTCTCAGCTCAGGTTGAGTCACCTTTTAAGTCAGATTTTCTCACGTTAATATAGGTTATTCACTGGCTGTCCATAGACTAGAGTAGCCATATGCTTTCTGCATACATTAAATCTCATTGGCCCCTGACTTCAACCTTCTTTGTTGTAGTATGTGGTTTCTTTTTATTACAAGGATAGTACCTATGGCTTATTTGGTTGGGGTTTATTTTCTATTTGACTCCTAAGGGATAAACAATACAAAATTCAGTAACAGAAGATTTTTACCCTATAGGATATTTCTATTGTTTTTTCTGTAAAGAAGCTGATTTAATGTCTTACATGAACCAGTCATGAAATTTAATATAACAGGATATTAAAAAGGCAAAATAATGATTACTACAGCAATTCAAATGGAGATGGCCCTAAAGCTTCAGACGTCTCCTAACTGTAAAGACTACCTCAGCCCACCATTTTTTAAGGACAAAAACAGGAGTAAGAAGAAAAACTTCATGGTGAATTCTGTTTTGGAAATGGATTTTGGGTGTGGCACAACCATTAAAGCAGGCTGGCCAGTGTGCTCAAGTATTTGAGTTTCACTTCTGTAAAAGCACTAATATTTTTTTCCACTATATCAGATAGATATTTATTTGACCTACAATGCAAAATTACCTAACTGCTTTTTGCGTGTTAATATACTATTCCATGTGTTTGCCTGCTGGCCATGTTTGCTATGCTTTTGGACAGACAGATACTGTTACATGCCCCTATGGTATATATCTTTGTCAGAAAAGTATTTAAACAAAGACCCTCAAAGTGGGAAGCCAGGTAGACCTAAAAAAAATATAAATATCTTCATGACACTTCCTAGTGAAACAGCTGCCTGGAAAAAAAAAAAAGAAACATCAAAATACCTGTAAAATTACTTGTATTTTATACTATTTATCTGTGCTGGTCAGAGTAATTAGTGTAACAGTGGGCCCTATTATAAAAGCCCTGAAGGTTGGTCTATTATGGGGTAATATAGTGCGTACCTCTGCATAGGTTTCCAAATCATCTGGAGTCGGAAGGTCTCTCTGAAAGCAACCCTGCAGCCAGAACAAGCAAATAAATTGCATTTGCAAAACTACCAATAATTAGTAAGCACTTTATCACAGTAAGTTACTTCCTGTGAAACAATGAGATGAAGTTGAAAGTAGGCATACCTACTTGTAAGAAGGGAAAGCTGTACCTGTTTGCTTACTTGCTGTCAGCTCAGACAGGACACGTATGAGCTTCCAACTCGGTTAATCTGTTGCATGTTTTGGAAAACATTTAATTTGCTTGTGTAAAAAAAAAAAAAAAAAAAAATTATTCTCATCTTGCACAATTCCTCACCAACATCCGCACGCGAGCAGCGGTTCTGTCATTCTTGTACCATGGTTGTTCAGCACCAGAATTTCCCACCCTCCTGGCAGCAAAAGTAATTTTCCCACCTTCTGTTCGTTGCCATATATTCAATGTCAGCAGGATGACTGTGAGTATAAGCAACATGCACTGCATTGTTTATTTCTTTAGATTATTTTGGATGGAGGGAGGAGAGGGGAAAGAAGGGACGTTTCCAGCAGGAGCAGAGGAAGAACGCTTGCCCAGTCATCCTCCTGGAATAGTGGTTGGTTGGTTAACACTGACCAGTGTCATCGTGCTATGGCCAGTCCTCTGCTCCACTTAGATGATCCGTCTTTCACATTGCAAGGTTTGAATTAATAGCCTGCAATAAAAATTAAGTAATTATCATACCTGCTATAGCCTAAAAGTTCAGTTCATACAATCAATTCAAAAGCTGATTGCTTGGAGCAAAGTTCAGCAGCCATTCTTTCAGAGACTAAAGATTGAGCATGCCTATGCTGTAGGTTGTGAGGTTAAGAGTTTCAGTTTTGGTGAGCTCAGTGCACTGTCATCTGTTTCATGTTGTGCTGATGAAATCAGCCATAAATTAAGAAATCAAACTTTGTATGGGATAGCTGGGGTACAGGCACGTGTCGTCTTGCCAGCTCTGCTGTGGACACAGGAACTTCAGTCAAGGGATGATGCAAACAGCTTTGTGCAGTAACATCTTAAATCATGTAAGCTAGATTGGTTGGTGTTGTGAGGAGGATTTATTTTTGATTCTCAATTTTTTTCCTCCCATGCATTTTTATGATGCCCATACATTTGTAGTATCTATGCATATTTAGTCAAATTGTTGCACCACTCTCTTATAATCACTTAGAAAAAAATGCTTTGGGTTTTCTAGGTCCTGAAGGAGCTCTTGCTGACATTATAACAGCTTTTTATAATTTATTATTATAGGTCTTCATGTTAAGATAGTTTGCATCTGTGTCCTTGATACGGTTTCTTTCAGGAATTGCCAGCCCCTCTGTAGTTCTTTATCCTTTAAATCAACTTTCCAAGAGACTTTATCCTCCAGTTCCTGAAGTCTGTTGAGGCCTGGTCTTTAGAAATTCATTATTTTTGTGCTGTTACTCTTGCCCCTCCCCCCCCCCCCCCAGTGAGCTCCATCATCTTGCAAACACTTTTAATCTAGTTACTTTTATCTTTGACATTTTCATTCAAATCTAAAAGAGCCATTCCCCTTATAAATGTCTCCATGATAGAAGATCGTTCTTTCTCACACCTTAAACTCTTCACACTTGAATGATATATAGGATGGTATTTCGTCTTCTGAAATAAACGTTGTTCCAATACATTCTAAAATGTTTATAGACCGTCTTGCAATGAGGTGGAAAACTCTAAACTTGCCATTTAAAGAAAAGGCTTTAAAGATTGAATATCCTCATAAGGAGATTTAGAAACTATTCCTGATGATGTAAAAAAAAAAAAAAAAAGAAAAAACCCAGCAAAACACACTGGAGCTTAGTTTCCCTGGAAACTAAGATGCTACTGTTTATTACCATGAGTGCTTTCCCATTAGTTCTTAGTTCCTGTGTTGCAAAAGATTTTCTGGAGAGGAAGAAACTTTTCTGGAAATAATACTGTGTTGCTAAGGGAAGGATTGCATGTGTTCTTTCCACTTCCTGGGCTCATCTGCCTTACTGAGCAATGTTCTCTTCTTCTGCATGCGTGTCCCCATATAGTGTATTACAGAGCGTTTCCAGACTCATCTGGAGATGAGGGAGAGAATGGTGTTGCCTTAGAAAAGTGATTATGATACAGCTGCCAAAGTTCCATTAAAAGAAATGTAATCACATGCACTAAAGTTGTTTGCCTTCCAAACCATTAAAACCAGCCTAGGAGAATAAGCCACTGATTTAATTTAATTGATTTATGAATAGTCATATCTATCTAAAAAAGAACAGAAAACCATCAGTCAGAATGGGGTGGATGTTAACTACTATGTTTCTTTCATACGGCAGTAATGCAATTTCCAAGCTCATATTTCAAGGTACGTAATTAGGCTACCCAATAAACTAATTAATCTCAATATAAGGAACAGCTAGTTGGTTTTGATGCAGTGCTGTCAGTGTTTCTAGTATGAGGTTTGGTATTCAGGCGAGACTTGTGTTCAGGGTGAGGAGAGAGAGGCAAAAGGGTAAGGTCTCTTTTTCTGTTTACCTCATTGTACGTCAGGATGAGGTGGGAAGGACGCCATATACCAAGTGCTTGCAATCTGGGTCCCCTGAGAAACAGGCAAGTGGGCCTCCAGACTTTAAAATATGCATATGTAATGCATGCACTTTAGACATCAATAATAACTGATGAATGCTATATGTGCTTTCAGTATTAATGAAGAGCCCTATGTTTTGATTTCCCAGGAGTACCCAGCACATGTTCTAGCAATCAAGATGCCTCTTCAGAGCCCTTCTGTTTTCTTCTCTTCTTTCTGTCAATGTTGATAGCTTCTGCTTTACTCCCTGTGGTAAGGGAAGGGTGTGAAGCTGTTTTCCAGCATCACTTTGTACCTCTGACAGATCTGAGCCATGTGAATTCATCCAGCCCCTCCACCCCGGCTATGAGACTGCTGACACTGGTGCAGGCAGCAGCCCAGAGCTCTCCACACCAAGATCCTCATTCTCTCAGCGTGCGACAGCTCCTGATAAATCAAAAATTAATAAAGAGTTGAGTAGGACCTTATCCCACACTGGGATTTCATGGACTTTAATGGAACTACTCACAGTATAATGATATCCTAACAGTCATGGTATAAAGTACCACTCGCCCTGAGTAAGGACTTTATAAGCCAGGACCAAGATGCCAAGCTTATCCATTCCGCACTCTCTTTAATTAAAAAGCTACTCTTTGTCATCTGAGTGCAAAACAGAACGGCAGTGGTATCAGTACTTATAACACCAGTTGAGAAGGAAGAAAGCAATTTCTTCCCTCTCAATCTTAATCATTAATCTTCATTAGGATTTTTAGCTTCCGAATGTGAGTGGTAGAAGATAACAGCGTAGCAAACAATTTAAAGTGCATCTGCATAAATAATAGACGTAGTTTGTTATTTTCATTATAGGTAAAAGCGTGTCAGTCGCCAGATGTGTTTGATTCAGACAATATGATTTTCATGCCAACTTTATGATATGTTTGATTTAGATGAAGTGACTAAAACCTGCTGTTGGGACTAAGTTGCTGTTAAACACCAGCTGCAGTTTTTATTTTAATTAATAATTTAAGGAGTAGAGTACCTTGCTTTAATTAACATGTTAACCCTTCAAGGTACTCAGAGAAAGGTCACAATGGCAAAGTGGTTTAAAAATAAAGCAAGAAAATATTCAAAGGTAGTCCAAATGATGTATTTCTTTCCCCCAAACATGCTACAAGCTCTTGAGATGTTTTCACCTTTTCTTCTTTGCATTTGAATTTCCTCCTCACTGTTGAATGGAATATGGAGTGTGGGTAAAGGACCCAGGCTAACCCAGATTTTTTAGCAGGACTGCTCATTCTGGAATTGCAGGATGAGCAACAACTGCTCATAGCTGCTCTGGATCCCTTTTCAGGCTTTTAACTGAATCTGCGAACATCTTAGAGATGTGCTGTTGTGCCAAAACTTTCCTTGATCCGTTCTGAAAATCTGCCCAGTCATGTAGTAGTTTAAATGTGGATCTGAGCATACAAATTAAAGTTCCAGCTTTTGAAAACCTGGGCCTGCATCTTAAAAAAACCCTCTAATGTAATTACTCTGAATGTCTCTTTGTCAGTCTACTTCTTTCCATTGTTAAATTGCAAACATGGTGGCCAAACCAGGTAATATCTCAAGGGTATTAATTTTTAGAAATATGGAAGAATGGGGTGGTGAAGAGGGGTCCTGTAAATGTCCCTTGTAAATATAAAGGAAAGACTGCCTTCTAACTTCACTCCCTCAATTAGACAGATAAACTCATATGTGATCATAAATGCCCAGCCATGAGAGAAACTTCATCCAGAGGTCGCAAACTATTGGGTGCCAGTGGATCCAGCTTTGAGATGCAAGTCCTCGGAAATTAGCTTCCATTGCTACCACTATTAATGGAGTTATTTGTTACGCTATTTTTTGTTTTTTAAAAACATTTTCAAGCAAAGTAATCATAACTTCTACTGTAAGGACCATCATGGTTTCTTTCCCATATAATAACAATGCAGAAAATATAGGGCATCCAGAAAGAAAAGACTTATTACAAATAAGCAACCAAAAAAAACCCTAGTTAATGGAAAAATCAGCAATCTAAGTGACTTTTGCTCTTATTGCCTGGAGGAGGTTTGGAGAAGAGGAAGGTTGGAAGCAGAGTTAGAAACATTGGACTGGCAATCAGGAGATGTTTAGCTTATTTCTAGCTGTTTAACAGATTTCTTTATGTGCGGTGCTGGAGCAGAGCCAGTGTCGGCTCCAGGCAAAATGAACTTCTACAATTCAGCGACAAGTCAAGTCACACTTGTGCAGATCACTGCAGATGACTGGGGTTGCTGAGGTGGTCCTGAGGGCATCATTTAGAAATAGCAATGGATAGGAATAACCAGAGGTCTAATTTTGTTTATAGAAGAACCTGTTCTACTGCTGCTGCTGAGAATCCAGTTTGAATTTTGGATCCAAAGTTGAGTCTCACAGCCAGAAAAACTATTAAGTCTTTTTTTGAAAATGGGCATGTTTCCTAAATAAACCGCTGGAGGATATTATGAAGTTCTGCGAGCAACGGGACACAGCCTAGTTGTATGGATTTTTGTCCTACATTCCCCACACTTCTTTGACTGTAGCAAAAATGCTGCAGATTGTTCTGAGATCAGCAAAGCAAAAGTGAGATTCCAAGCAATGGTAATAGAGCATATTCCTGTTGCATCTCAGATTCTTAGAAAAAGTACACAAAGCCTACAAATGTTTTGCCAATACAATGTGTGTAGCTAGTAATTAATTACTATTAAAATCATAAACATGACAGTGTATCATTTATTAATAGCCGGACTGTCTTTGCATTTCAGTGAGTATACATATGGTTTGTTCCCTTCTTTTAAAACTGAATCATGCAGTAGCTCTGCAGGAGCAGAGTCCCAGGAAAAACACTCAATCTGCAGTGAAAGCATTGCTGTATCGGGAATTTAGAAGACAGTTTAGTTTAGTTTTCTTGTCTTTCCGTTTCCATGTAGGAACTGAAGCTAGTGGAAGTCGTTTTAAAGAAAGAAAATCATTGTAGAGGCTGTACAAGTTCTGTGCTTCTACGACTTTGTGTACAAATTATTTGGCTATTTTGTTTTGCCTTTTTCTTAGTGTTTATACTTTTGTCTCCTATCCTGCAAATGCTTGACCATGTGCTTTTGTGTGCATGAATAATTTCACTGATCTCAGCAGTACTGGTCTACCTGTTGGGTATGCTAGGTACCCTAAAAAAGAAATTTCGTTGGGGCAGCAGGAGAGAGAGGGTTCTGATCCTATCCTGGAAGGGTGACAGAACTGTTGCCATCACACGTGGCACAGGGGGCAGGTAGCAAACCCTCTCCTTCTGTGGCAGAAATAAAGCCGGCTTTAGCTTCCTTCCCCCAGTAAATCCATAACTGAATGTTATATTTTGTTTTTGGATGCACCTAACATAGGGCAGTGAGTCCCAGTCCAGACAAGGGCTCATAGATGCCACCACACTGGCAGCAATGACCATTATTGTCATGAAAATAGCTGCTATCATAAGCAGCTGCTGCAGTGCCATTACCTGCTGAGGAGTTTAATCACTGTTTGTTTTAACTATAGTAAAAGTATGTAGTTGACATGGCAACGTGTTCTGTGACACATGCCAATTGATTGGTTTTTCCACTGGAGGAAAGTCCCTGCTTCTTTGAAATCATGTGTAGCAGCTGTTCCTGCTCCACTGATGATGACAAGCGCATACATAGCCGTAACTGTCTGCACTGTTTGTCTCCTTCTGTTATTTGGAAATGTTTAGTCCTGGTGTGAAGGGCTGCAACTTCATTGATTCAGTGTAGTTTAATCTGTCAGAGCTTATGGCTTCCCTTGGAGAAACTCCCATGAGGCTTTTTCTGTTAAGGCTTTTGTTTAGAGTAAAGTGGATGGTATTTTTCATGGATGGCTGATGAAATGCGTTTTATATGAACTATAGAATGATATATTTGCTGGTGAAGGACTTGATCCTACGAAGTGTATACTAAGCATGCAAGTACTGCTGCCAATTTCTAGTGGACTACCTCTATTGGTAAAGTCAAGATTTTGCTTAGTGTATTTGCTGAAGAAACCCATTGCTCTGCACATCACTGAACTGAGGCAGAACGAAGAGCATTTAAAGTGACTGGATCTGCAGTGAAATGGAACAATGCAGAATTTGATCATGTCACTATAGAGAAGTTGGCAATCTAATGATTAATTTAAGAGCTCAGCTTGATTATTCATAATTTCAAAGAAAGTCAGAGAGATGCACAAATTAAAACCATGGACCTAATTCTTCTGAAGTCTAAGGTTATTAGATATGGAGATAAACGTGCTTTCATTTTAATAATCTCTCTGTCTACTGCCATTCTAACAATACTTTGAACAATTTTATTGTTATCACTAAAAATAATCTTTAAAGTGGCCAGTCTTTTAGTTTATGTATCTTACATCCAGTTTAACACATTCTAGTAACATGGACCTGGAACAAATGTTGGAAATTTATAGAAATATGACACATTCCTTTTTTTTTTTTTAATGGGTATTTACTTTTTAGGCTTGCATGTGCTAAAGATAGGTCAATTCTAATGTTATCTCATCATTCAGCTAATATACCACTCTTTCCAGTATAGTTGAAGGCTTATTAAGTATTGGCTACACTAATGTTTAGGGGGAATAACTGCTATTCTTTCTTCCATTTTTAAGTGGGCTTGTGCTTTTGTAACTTGGATTCGGTAAGACAGTGAAACTTTTCACGTAAGTCTCTGAGTCAATGAGACTATCATCACCTAGTGGCAACTTATATCCATAACAGATTATTTTTATTTTTTTTCCTGGTCTTCAACCATTTAAACTCTTCAATTTGGGTAGACTAGCTCTAGAGAATATCTTTATGTGGAAATTTGAACTCATTTTCAGCTGTCTTAAGACATAATATACTCACTCACAAATCTTACTTAAAACTGGAGATCCAAAGTCCAAAGATTGTTCATCTGTGAATAACGGACTAAGGCTCAAATCCTTTGGCTTGCTACTTCACAAATGGATATAAAAAATACGTGGGACTCGGGTCAGGACTCAGGTTCTGAATGGAAGAATCTTCTGCTCATGTAGAAATTATCCGTACCATCACACTACCACCCACAATCTTGATTCAGCTTTGCAGACTATTCCCTCACTGGAGACATATACAAATGAGAAGCTGATCCTGCAAAGCTTGCCTGGCTTCCAAGTCTGTCTCTCAGTGGGTGGACTGATGTGTCACCAACAATAAACACCATTTTCTCATTTGTTCTCATTGTCTTGGCAAATACAGCCAAGGAGGGTGTAGTTGTGAACAATTTTATGTCTCAAAATATGAACGCTTTTCTGCAGTTCATAGTAGGCAGAATTCTCTTTCAACTCATTGCTTTCCACTGGTGATAACTTTATCAAATAAATCCCTTTTCAGATAGGATTTTATATTCTAGGTTTCAGCTCATAGGTATTTCTTGGGCTTATACTGGTGGTATAAGGTTGTCAAATCAATACAGCTACTTTTATTTTTACTTAGAAGTTTAGTGGGATTACTTTTTTCCCAATGCGTAAAGCATGTATTTCTCTTCCATATATCCTGTTGAGAAAACAGTTATAGTTAGGAACTGCACTTATATGTAATTCTGTAGATGTCATTAATTCCTAGCTTTTGAAAAAAAAAAGTTTAAAAGAAAATAAAGTAGCTTCAAGGTATTTAAAAATAGAAATTTAGGACTTGTGCCATATGTTTTATGTATGCATTTCTAAGGCTTTATTTAGGTAGAACAGCTTAAAAAGTCTCATCATCTCTGGGACACTTTATCTTGATGGCAGCCATTACCTAAAACATTATGCTGCATTGAGCAAAAATCTCAGGGTACTGGCTTCCTTAGGTAAACGAAGAACAGATCTTTCTCTGCCAAATATGGAAAAAGCAGTAAATTTATTTTATTGTCTGTATATGACTTAGGGATTAATATTAATTAAGAAAATTAATTAATTTTAGTTGAGAGGAATTATTTATATTGTATTATTTGACAAAACATATGTAGTGCTGTGAAGGGAGAGATTACTCTGGAGTTTACTCACAATGTGGAAGAATGAGGGTAGAGAGCTGATCACTACTTCTATGTCTAACCTTAAGCCTTGTTATTTCTAATGGTATATGTGCAGACAAACGAACAGGAACTAAGCATGAAAAATCTTGCATCATTTTAAATAATACTGTGGATTCAGAAACTGCTGAAATATTATTTTCCCATAAGTAATAGCAGACTGGAAAAATCCCCAGTTTTACAGTGTCAGAACACATGCAGTTGTGAATGCTAACGAGAAACTACTCTAAATCAAGGAGCTGTCAGGATTTTCCCATTATGGTTTCTCTAAGGCTGAAGTCAAGATAAAATGCCACGGTGAATACTGTGATCTAAAAGACCAGTATTGCATGACACTGCGGTGCCAGCTGATTGGCTTGTTTACAGTCATAGACTTTACGCACAGGAGTCCAGGTGTGCAGCTTGCTACAAACTTTTTAAAAAAAGAATGAGGAAAAACCCAATAAGCAAGTATTTTTTGCCTTTTTTCCTTGCTCCTTTGTTTAAAGACCTTCTTTAAATTAAAAAAAAAAAAAAAGTTGCTATGAAAAGAAATACCATTGTTTTAAATTTAGAAATGACAGAAGACTGTTTTTTTTTTTTAATTACTTTGATCACATCTGATGATCCTGATGACTCCAGTTGAGTTAATTGATCAGCAGTTACTTCAAAGCACCGAGTGACAGGTTTAGTCTGTCACATAGACAAGGTTTGTTTGTATTATTCATCCAGAAAGTCTTGGGTTTATAGCAGTTCCAGAGTAAATAAACCTATACTCGCAGCACATTTTTAGTCTAGACATCTACAGCCACACAAACCTTTTACTAGTAAGAAAACATCTCCAAAAAGTGTAACTTAACCAGTATTTTTATTCTGGCAATTATTTCTAGAGGTCTAATTATAAATGCCAGTACAGCTAATGCCTGAGTGTTTATTCTGCAGCATATGGTTTATGTCAATATGTTTCTAAAAAATAAAACAAGCAGAAAGTCCAGTTTTCAGTTGACTCTACATGAAGTAATTGCAACCTCACTGGAAATTACGTATCAATTGTTGCATTTACCTAGCAGGCATAACTACATGCGTTAAATATTTTAGCTGGTAATACAGTTTTAAAAGACACCATTTTTGTTTAGATTGACCACAGATACATTTACTTAAATCAATTGGTTTACACGTACTTGCCTATTATAGCAATCACACAGTGGATGTATTTATCTACAAATTGAAGTCTGGCTCCTATAACTGTAAGTGAGGAACATTGGCTTTTTCTGCTTTACTAGCTTTATCTTTAATCACACTTACAGAGAGTCCTTAATGGCTTGTGAGATCCAATAATTGAGGTGGTAAGGTTAATGGGGCATCTTGTTATGCTACCCGTTTTTGTTGCAAATAATTTTATATATTAAATGCATGAAATCTTTGCCATAGGAAAGGGAGCCAAGAATTTGAGTTGCTAAACAAGGTGGGTCCAGCTAGTGGCTGGTTGCAAAAATAAAGTCTAAGAATGATGAGAACAGCTGCCTTTAGAGAATGACACAATTGTAAGATACAACCAGTATCTCAGATGTGGCAGGGAATGATTTTGTCTAGCAATGGCAGATCTAAGGGAGCTAAAATAAAAATGGTTAAAACCTGCACTTGTGATGATCTTACTTCATCCTATAAAAGTCAGGAGATACTAATCTCCATTCAGTGCCTTTTGTGTATGTGACTGTACCTGCCATGCCCAGATCTTTTGATCACCTCTCTGGTGATGAAGATGCTGAACATTGCCTCCACTTTCAGTGCAGAAATACAGTATAGAGACATTTTTATGCCAACTAAGAACTGTGGTCTAGACCATTCCCTGTCAGGATAATTTCTGAGATAGGTTTCTGGCTAAGTGGTCCATTTGGTAAAGGCATAAGGTTGTTTTCTCACCCAAACAGTCATCATCCTTCTGAATTTATGCTACAGGAACCGCTTGCAAACTTGGTTACCTACTGTGACCCTCGCTGTGTCCTTTGGCGACCATCTGCCTCTCACAGGATATTTCCAATGATGGTGCAGTATGGAGAACTTCTTGTGGCAGTGGCTGTTCTTATAACACATCAAATGGGGCACTGCAAGAAAGGCACATGCGATCCTTAGGATACGCAATACTCCATATTATCTCTTCTAAGGACAGTCTGCCAGCTAAAGGGGCAGTAGTTGCCTTACCACACCCAGGCAAAGGCTGTGCTTCCCTCCCTGCCACCAGTACTGATTATCTGCTTACTGGGCCAGCAAAGCACTTGACTTAAAGCCTGAATTTGCTCACTGTGCACTGTGATGTTTAGAGAATTGAAGAAACTGTGCTGCTCAAAAAGCAAGATGTACTGTGCTTTTGTACAGTACTGATTGTCAATAAAATGTAATTTAACTAAAACAAAAGTACTGATTGTCAATAAAGTACAATTTAGCTAAAACAAAAGGCATATTTCTGACAAAAAGCTTCCACAGCAGCAGAGGCAGTAGAAGTGATCCAGAAAATACTGACGTTATTAAAACTGCAGGTTTAATTTTTTTTTAATATCCAAACTCTCATGTTCAAACTTTCAAACAGACTGGCAGCATGAGCAGTAGGCATTCGTAAAGCTGTTATCAGCTGAAAGCTGTGTTAAAGAACATTAGCTAAACATGTTTCTGCTACTGTGCTTCTACCAAACATGCACTCCTACACATGCTGGAATCCATACGCCAAGCCCGGTGTGAAAAAGGTTGCCACAGAAACCCTCCTGTGTGTATTGAGTACCTTTCTGAGTCATCTGTACATGGAATAGACAGAAATGTGTCTTTTAACAGCCAGACCATCCGTCCCCAGGATGTATGTAATTCCATGGGATATGATGAAACTTATTTTAAAAAACAAAGGAACTAAATGTAGCGTGTAATCATTTAGATCAAGACTGGAGGAAAAATGGTCCTGTTCAATGAAATGTACAGGAAACATTTAGGAGACCAGAACATAACTTTCAGGATTGTTACACAAAGAGAGGAAGAAAACTGACAGGAATTTTGTCATTTTTCATTAGAATTTTGATTTTCCAGCAACATCCAGGGTGTTCATTTTGTACTTTACCAAAGTGCCATATACAGAGCTAGAGAAATAATAGGAGGTTTGGGTTTTGATGTAACTCCCAGAGTTAGCCCAAATCCACAAGTCTGCAATGTATATAGAAAAAAACTGTTCACACAGTCTTACTTAAAGCTGCTTAACAGCTTAAAATGATAAAAAGTCCTTAACGCAATTTAAGAACTTAAACCACTTAAACTCTTCGAAGCAGCTCGTGAGTTTGAAGAGTTTTGGCAGGGGTGGGAGAGGCATCCCTGCTGAGATCCAGCTCTGGGGACAGAGCTGGCAGGCTCCCACACAATGTGGCCAGGCCAAGGGGCCCTTTTGGGGCCAAACCTGGGAGGCTTGGAGGTGATGTGACGGAGAAGATGGAAGAGTTTTCTACATATTTTTATGTAGCATTGTGTAGGTACCCAGATTGCTTTGCTTTAAATAACGTGGCAGGGAAGCTTACAGGTATGTGAGGTGTAAGCAGTGGCATCCCCCCAGTGAAGCAGGGAAGAGAGAGGGTGGCAGAAAAATATTGTCTATGACAAGTCTTCAGCTGTGAAAAACAGCTTCAGCTCATGGGCCAAGGGAAGGCTTCTCACGAGCATTGTGAAGAAATCCTCTGCAAGAGCTGCAAGGCAAAATGTTTTGCTTTTGTGGCTCCAGGAGCTGGAGGCAGGTGGGAGGTGGCATGAGTGGGCCTTTCAGACGTTTTCAGGAGGATTTTTTTTTCTGAAAGACTGTTTTTGAGAAAAAGAAATGGGGTGGGGGTGGCAGGGAGGGTTGCTTTAGTCTTACTGATCTCAAACAGCATTAGTCGGTCATATCAGAAGCATGTCATTGTTATTATGGGAAGTTATACATTTGTAAAACATAAAATAAACCATTATTTGTAAGATCCAGTTTGGTCCCTGCTGCCGCATGTGGTGGTCAATAGTTGAGTGTGTGTTTGTCTGTGTGTATGCTCAGATGAAAAAAATGGTGGCACCGCACAGAAGCGACACTTGAGGACAAAGGAAGGAGGCACAGGAATGGGAATGAACCTCTGAAGGTGGGAAACAGCTAGGATGCTTCTTCTGATGGCAGTAATGCCACCTTAAATGTTTTGAAACTTGGCCTGGTTTTCATTGATGCAGGCAGTGATTTACACCTTCCTCTACAGAAAAGGCTGTAAAACAGGAGTGAATTACATTCTGTACAATTTGAAAATAAATGGTGCATTCACAGCCACTCAGGTTGAGGCCCATTTACACTTCCAGAGTGGTATGATGAGTAAATGAAAGTTAGGCCTGTGTGTGAATGAAAAATGCCTGTTTTACCAGAGGCTGTGAAAAGAGAGAGAGAGAGAGACTTAGTGGAAATTGGAAGCGATATTTTTATTTGTTTGTTTAAAACAGTCGTATTGATTTGGAGTCAGATGGAGTATTGGTGTAACTGCAAACTAATTCCACTGAATTCTGCAAGGTATTTCTGGTGATGCTGATGGGTCTGGAAGTTTATATTCATAATCTGAGTTTTTCCTGTGCTCGAGTAAGCCCTTATTGCACTACATTCTTGTGCAAACTTGGCATCGTAAACTTAACATGAATGTTAACTGTCAAAAAAAAAAATTTACTGGGGTGAAAAAGAGCTCGGGTATAGTTAAATTCATATGATCTCAATACAATTAAATTACTCCTTGGTTTTCTTTTACGATGAGGAAAGAGATATGCAAATGTTACTTGGTGAGGGTAAGTGCTTTCTGACTAATGATAGACATAGAAAGAAACCATTTAATGAATGAAATCTTGGTAATGTACTACGTAATACTAACATCTCAGTATCACTTGAATTTCAGAACATTTCAGGATCTCTCCAAACAAATGGATATATCTTACGGTACAGTCAGGGATTCAGCAGTGTATGAATACTTTAAAGCAAAAGGGACAAACCCTTTGGAGCAGGATAACACATTTGCTGAACTGTGGAGGACTATCAGTAAGAATAATGGGGCAGATAATTGTGTATCGAACCCTTCTGAAGGCATCAGGAAGGTAAGACTGGATCACAGGGGTTTTCATTTAATTTTTGTGCTGTATCAATGTTGTTTGCATGGAGTTAATAATGTTAAGTCACAGGAAAGCAATTACATAGTCATTTAAAAAAAAAAAATCCCTATCTAAAGTTCCTTTCAGTAACCTGATGGCAGATAAGAATCATATTTTGGGGTCATGGTTTTGAATTTAAGTACCTTAGCTCTGCCTAAGTCTTCAGGATATAAGTCCTTCTTTGGATCTGGCCACAAGGTTTCTAAGTTTCTTGGGAGCTCCGATAATACCATTTTGAATGTCATTTATTATATTATTCAGGTACTAACTCTTGTCCTTTGCTCATTTGAGTGGGTTTTTTTCTGAGTTGATGGATTGAACTTATTGGAAACATGAGTAAGAATCAAGGGATTCACTGAACGTATACTCATTTCTCTCAGAACAGAAATTTAATGCAAGATTTTCTTTGTTTATTCCAAACGTAAAGAAAATGCATATATTCCTTCACATGTCATTATGCTTTCACCTAACTTTTATTTCTCTCAGATATGACTACATGATTTTTTGGTGAAGCTGAGCATTGATGTGGGATTCAAGGGCTGATATATAATGGCTTGGGATCCTACATCCTTGTGCCGAGTCCTGTGATAAACAGTCCTGGTCCACATCATGCAAATAAACATGTCCCCACTTTCTCACTTAGTCTGCCTCTGTTCTTCTCTGCTTCCCGTCTTGTAGCTCAGCAAAACCAGATAGTAAATAACATCAAACCACATGTGTCCAGGAGTACGTTATGGCAGAAGGGATGCAGACACGGTGAAAGTTTAATGTGCTGTTCCTTTAGTGATAACTGTCCCCTTTATTCGTCAATTGATTTTTTTCACAAAACAAGCAAACAGCTGTTATTAACGTAGTGATTATTTGATCAAAGTTATTCTGTTGTCAGTGAAACACTGATTCTGAATAAATATATTACTAGTTCTTTATACTTTTGTAAGTGGGAAAAAATAAAACGGTTGGGGCTTGGGTTTCTTTTTTTTCTTTGAATCTTTGAAAGCTTTTCTGACCAGTCAGAGGGAAAGCATCCAAAATTTACTGGGTTTTACAGTGCCATAACCAGGCTGAACACAGCAACACAGGCCATCCCATTTCCCAAATCAAAGTCCTTTAACATAAGATTCTCAACTGTTTGTGTGACTTTTGGACAAAATCCTTATACAAACACTCTTGTCTCTTCTCCTCAGGTCTATTTAGTCAATAGTTTTGGTTCACCCTGCCTTTTCTCCCACCTCCCAGCTGAGCTTTCCTAAAGCCCTCTGCACTCAGCTCAAGGAGCCTTTCTTCCTTGGTACAAGGTAGAGCTCTGGCAATAGCAAAGTCTGCAGTGTGTTGCTTTTTTTTTTTAATCTGCTCAACACTTTATGAAAATGAGGCCTCTATTTTGAGAAACTTTGTTAACATTTAAAGGAGGTAGAAATAGAGACATTAAGTAAGTACTTTTCTATGTACCCTGGCATTAAAACCAATAATAAAACCGTATACACAGAAAAATACACAGTATTTTACTTTTTTTTTTCTTTTTTACCATTCTTATGTCAGTGGATGCTCTTTAGCTGTGAGATTGTAAATGCTCCTATTCTGTAAGCCTACTGCATACTGCCTTTTACGATAGCTAGATTTGCCTAAGCCAGAAATGTTACTAGATTGCCAGGCTGTTTAGAATACCAACTACGTTGCCTGTATGGAGCTGGCAACTCCATCCTATCTATGTGATAATAACTTTTCATATTAAGTTTGATTTCAGTATTGTAGGGTGATTTTTATATAACTTGATCAGCTCATTCAACTAACGTCAACAATAACCAAATTTACTTCAGTCCCCAAAGCTGACCAAAGCTGCTATTTGATTAGACACCTACATAAATTTGGCTTAATATTTAATAACATTGTCAACTAAACTGTTGTGTTTATAGTTTAAATGTTGCTGTTCCTAGCTCATTGAACTCTTTGAATAAACAGAGAAGGTTTCCATGTATTATGGCTAGAAATTCTGTTTTTCTAAAGGAGAATTGATGCCAGCAAAGGAAATGGGACTTTCCATCTGTAAACATGTACTGTCACGTGAAAGAAATGTAAATGTGCCTTAAAAGTGTATTTTATAGGAAATGGGAAATCTAAATCTCTCTAGCATAAAAAGATCCCTAACACATTTTTCTGAATGAGGACTTGCCTGACACAGTGCAAAAAAAATCACTACTACGCTTTCTCCTCTCCTTCCCCTTTCCGTTTTCTTCAGACAGCATCGCAGTTGAGCTGCAGTTACAAACAGAGCAATGCTGCTTCAATGCAAAACAGGAGAGTGCTGCTTATTTATGGTACAGGCAGGTATTTCAGATGTTTGTCTCTATTCCCTTTACCTCTCTCCATTTCCCAGAGGTTTTGCTACTCCCTTTGACTGGCTAAAAACAAAAGGATAATAGTGGAAGACAGTCCTGAAAGCTTCTGTGGCATTTGGTTGCCATGGCAGAGATCTCTCTTCAGACACAGCGCAGTCCCTATAGCCACAATGACCATCTCCCATTGTCAAGGCACAGCTTTTGCCACGCTGGTAGAGCCACGAAAAGGGCATTAACGCACTGCAAAGTTACACAAGCGACAGAAGGACATTTCAGAGCCGGAGGGGCAAGTTGCTTTTGTTGTAGTCCCAAGGCAATTGAAAGTGCATTGCAGATGGAAAACGTCCTCCTATTCATAAATGTCTCTACATAGTGTTAAGAGGAGGTTACCAGACAATCCACCAGTCCATAGAAAATGCTATTTTGCCACTTGAGTTTTCTGGTACTATAACAGATGAAGATTGACTAACACTGTCATATGGGAAGTGTCTTTCTGGGTCAAGCTACAGCCCAGATCCCCAAGAAGCATGCAGCTCCTGCTGTCTTATCCCAGGTGGACACTGGCATTGGAATTGCACACATTTCTAAGCCATTTGCAAAACTCAGCAAACCGTGTGCATAATACCTGGTGGCAATCAGCTCTTCGGGGTAATTATTAGTCACCACAATATATGTAATAACCTGTGGCTTTTTTCATTGTGGGCAGTCATTTTTGCTTTGAACAAATGTAGTAATATGATCCCTATGTATTCCCATATATATATCCTTTATATATACATAGGAGAATTAAACTGTTATTGTATTTCTTTAAATGCGTTGGTGGAGACTGTTTGTTCCCCTGCCCAGTCAATTTGGTGCCAAAATTACTCTGAATCCTTTCTTTTCTTCCTCTATATGACTTTTGATGAAGTGATCAAAACCAGGTACAGTACAAAATGTGCATGTATCATTGATTTAGGCAATGGCACAGTAAGAGTTTATTCCTTCCCTTTTTTGCTTCCTTCAAAAGGTTTCTTTCCCTTAATGAAAGCTAAACATTAAATCAGAGCATTTCTTGTTGAAGTCACCTCTGTTCATTTTTATTTTGAGAGTAAAAGTAATTTACAAGTTCAATGAATAGGATTTTTTTAAACTATTTTTTCCAATACTTTATTGTCCACAATGAATTTTATATTGTAAATTGTGGTTGCTCATCCATGTGTTTTCATGGGTCCTCATAAATCAGCCTTTGGAGTGAAAGCAAATGATTCCTTAAAGCCTGAATATATGACATCCTTTAGTGACTCCTTAATTATATTAATTTTTAAATCATTTGAACAGGATTGAATGGCATGTTTTCTTCTTATTAGAACTGTGTTGCTTCTCTTAAAGCACTTTTTTATAGATAATAAATGTTACCCAGGCATGTTTTTGAACTATTCCACTAATGCCAATGTAAACATCACTTTTTGATATTTCTGTGGTACCATATAGCTACCACTGTATACCACCCATATAATGGGATGAGCTACATTGACACTCCATTCTGGCAGTAAATTAATGATGAATGTTGCTTTATTCTTGCACTTTTGTCTTTAGTATGGTTTTGGATAAAGTTTCAGATAAATCATGGACATACTAGTGATTAATCTGGAATTCATCTTTTTTCAAGGTATTATTATTTCTTACCATGCTTTCTTTGGAAAAACATCGTTTTACCATCAGTAAACCAGGATCCTTTGAACAATATTCTTCTATCTCCCTCCATGTTGAAGCGTGACATTATGAGGTTGCTCACCGCTTTACTGAAGTATTACTAATCTCTTTGTGGTCTTTCTTATACCTAGGAGGCAATCTTCCTTGGCCTTTTAATTTTTTATGATTGTGAAGAAGAAATATTTTTAATATAAGTATTGCCTACGGGGTTCGTTTTTTCTTAAATCTGTTTTCTTAAACCTTTCAACCAAAGATAAATCTGGTGTATTTGGTGTAAACCATCACAGTAGTTCCACCTGAGTGGAATAAATGAGTGCTGCTTTGGCTGAATTTCTGTTAAAGAGTTTTTTGAATGTTTAACTGAGCTATTTTTGTTTTGCTCTGCAATATGCCTGCATGCTGAGAGTCGCAATAAGGCCATAGCAAAGGGGAAAAATATGAAAGCCAATTAAAAGTCTAAAGTATAAATTTTAGCTAATTATTCTGTGTTTCATTTCAGCCATTCTGTATTCAAGCTATCTTACCTATTCTCAGCTGGTATTTGCCACATTCCCTTTTACCAGCTCTCTCTAGATATTGTCTTTGCAATGAGGTCTGATCACTAGAATATTTTTATTCTATTTTGGGCCCTAAAAGTATACAATGCAGGCTTTAGATGGTTGAGCTGTGAATGCAAGAGCCTGAGGATATGGATCTTTGCTGTATTGTGGTCAGGACTCGGTTGCATGGGTAGGTACATCTGTGTCATATGCAACTAGGGAGCCTTAATATGTTTCCTGCTCATACATCCCATGGGTTGCCAAGTGTTTCCTGCAATTCTTAGTCTTCCTACCTCCAGTACCCCTCTGGCCTGGAAGCTAATGGGTACACACATGTGCACACATGCATTCTTTCACATGACAAAAATGAAAAGTTTAAACTACTTTTAAAAAGTTTTGGTTTGATTTTTGGTTGAAAATAAGTGTCAGTTCGATTTTATTTGGCTTTTACTGGTTGCCTAGCGAAGGTACATAAAAAATAACCATATCTCAAACACACATATGTATGTGTCTGGTTGTGTGTCTTGTGCATATGTTTTTCAAATTCTTTAAATTGAACAAATGATACTGCTTAGTTGTCACAGCAGATATTACAAGGATGGGAAGGATGCTGAATTTAGACCGCAACTAAACATTTGGTCATAAGGATGCTTTCCATGCAATGAACATTTCTTCAGAGAAGAAAATTACACAAGTGGAAGAAGTTTTGGAAGAGACAAATCTTCCCTTAGGAAAAAGGGATCATTGGAGATTCTGTTTTTGACAATCAGAGAGGGGAAACAGTCTTACATCCAGTATTTCTGGGAGTTGAGAAGTATGCATAACTAAGAGTTTAAAACTCAGATTCCTGTTTATGCTAAAATGACCAGGCTGTTAGAGAAATAATGCTCTACAGATGTCATGGCACAGGATAGAATGATTTATGTCATAAAAAATATAAAATTGATATGAAGAGACCTGGTAGACTTTTTTTATTGACCACTTACAGTTGTAGGACACAACTTAGGATAGCAACATTGCAAATGCAAGAGAAGTAGACCTTGTCAAAAGATCTGCTGTCTAACATTGAAAGTCAGTGTACAAAGCTCTTCTATATAAAATAACATACAGAAAACCGAGGCTTGAAAAGTAGAATCAATAATGTGATTTTTCTCTAGACATTGCCTTATAATTGAAATCGAATATTTGAGGAAGGCTCTGTTCCTGAAGTATTACTAAGAAAAAGATGAGGAATGTATGACATGTTGTCAGTGATCTTCTTTTGTAAATTGTAAATTTGAAAAGATGATCTACAGAGCAATTCTGATACAACTATTTAAAACAAACAAACAAACATACAAAAAACCACCAGAAAAATGAAAGACATGTTTTAGCACAGTGATTTAGGCCAAATCTTTTCTGGGTCTTCTCTTTCTGTACATCCATCAGGCAAGTTTTTGTTCTCTAATAACATAGATTTTGAATAAATTCTGTGTACAGTAACAAATGCCGTTGTCTTTGGTCCCATGAGTACATATTTTTAACACACATGAACTTGGGCAGTTTTCTATCATAGGTAGTAAAAGCCTGTGTACTATTTACCATAGAACACGACCTGCCTAAGATGTGCAAAAACAGGGCTTTTGATGGTCCTTCCCTTCCAGGAATGGCAGTGGGACTGATGCCCATTGCCTGTTTTCCCTAGCCAGGTAGGAGGCCTATCAGCACCATCGCAGATGTGAAAGCATAAAATGTGAATCGTTAAAGCCCATCACAGGAAGAGCAGAGGGCAAGATGCAGAGATTTGCCACTAACAATGCAGTTAATTATGGGTACATGATCATTCAGAAAATACCTTTGAAAAGCATAATTTAGACTTCCAAGAATGTAGGTCGCTGGCTGAATATAGACTAGATGCCTTGAGGAATCACTCCCTTGCCATCCTTAATTTTTTACACATCCTTGTGTTGATAGGTTATGAAGCCTTTTCTGGCTGTCGCATATAGTAAAGAGCGATTTGTTTGTTCTTTCCTCCTTTGCGCCACTATTTTCAGTTTAGATAGACAGCCAGGGATAGTATTACAATGCAGATGTGGAAGTCTTGCTCTGGTCCGGTTTCATACAGTGACATTTAAGTGAGATATATTTTTATGAACATGCTAGTTTAATAAGTTGTGTCAGCTAAATCAATGTATGATTTTAACAGTGGAGTCCTGTGGCTCCTATTTGAATAACTCCTGTAAGGCCCATACTGTAGTTTAGATTTTAATGATGTTTTGTACTAGTATGGCAACAGTTGTCTGAGGCCATATGCATTAATTACTGTCACTCTGAACTGACCAGGGAGGTGGCAAAGGAGAAAGTGGGGACAAACCCACAACAGTGGCATACCCTTAACAAAAAATTATTTTCAAAGTGGTCAGTATAGGCTCATTTAAATCTTACCAAAGAGGAAGGATATAACATTTTTACTCTGGTTTAACTCAGAAGCAAATGAATTTGGGGATCTTTAATTGCCTTGATGCAGATAAAAGGGAAGAGGGGGAAAGATGTGGATCATGGCAAGAAGCTTACAGAAAAAACAGACAACATACTTTAATCTTTGTTTCCCTGGATTCTGCCCACTAGAGGATAACTCACCCATTTGATTTATTGTCATGTTTAAACAACTGTCAGGGACTTCAGAAAGCTATGGTTTATATCAAAGCATGGTGAAGTAAAAGTAGCTTAATTACTCAACTGAGGAATCCAATATAATAAAATAACTAAGGGAGTCTTATAGGCTTACAGGTGAATTAAAAACTGAGCTTACACAAAAATGGAAAATATGTGGAAGGATGAGCTAATTCTGTGTCAGAGCTGCAGGCATTTGCTAGGGGAGCTTAGTGATTCAGTTCCCATAAAGAAATATATGCAGGACTTCCACTCCCTGTCTTGCTTTGTTCTGAGCTAAAGAAAGATCTGAAATCACCCGAAGTTTAAAAAAAAAAAAAAAAAAAAAGTCTTGGAAGTCTACGGTCGTGACTACTCATTTATTTGCATTAGATGTTCCAGCCCGTCTGTTCCGTTGTGCTCTGTATGTTCACTAGAGACTTAAAAACATACTACTTAAATATATTAGGAAACCAATGATTACTTTAACCAAACAAAATGATGTCTTTTTCTTTACTGAATCCCTATCCAGAGATGTTTCTTACATCTTATGTTAAGTAAGGTGATTTACATTCATCGTATGCACTGCGTGCAGGCATTGGTTTGAATCCCAATTAAGGCTGACATTTAAGGACACCTGCGTGGGTGTGTGCTAAAATAAAACAATACTTGTCCCAAAACTGAGATAATAGGAGATGCTGGTGACTCTTCTTACCTGTGAAAAAAAGAGCGAACTCTTTAAGCTCAGAGCATGCCTTTTGTTAGAGGACTAACAGCTCTCAGAAGGGCTTTGTTTATTTACACATTAATATGAGGAAACCTGTAAAGTTACCATTTTGGTGACTGTGATGACTAGGAAGCACCGCTTAGTGCTCATACAGTACCCATCTAGTTACATGAATGCATGGACCCGGTCACATGCCTGCTAATCCATGTCTCCTACAAAACATACATCAAATTTCATCAGCTAAGGCAATAGCTTTCATTGATAATTACCTGTTATGTAAGCCTTGCCTACACTTACAGTTGGCTATGTTATCCTATGTATTCCTATTAAAAATGGAAGACATTTTAGCAAGGTTTGATGTGGATGAGAGACCGCTGGGAGGGAAGAGCGTTAGAAATGTATTAAGATGTTGGAGGTCTATGGATAAACTGTGACCTAATGAAATACCACCATGGTCTAATGACAAGCTCAGGGTTGGTTTGTTTGTTTGTTTGCTTGGTTTTTTCCTACCTAGAAATGTAGTTTAGTTCAGATTTTGTTGTGTTCATGATGTATTTACAGGCAAAGAAAGGAAACTATGCTTTCCTGTGGGATGTGACAGTGGTGGAATATGCTGCACTGACGGATGATGAATGCTCTGTGACAGTCATTGGAAACAGCATCAGCAGCAAAGGATACGGGATAGCACTCCAGCATGGAAGCCCCTACAGAGATCTTTTCTCCCAGAGGTAAACTGAAACAAAGCTTGTTTTATAGGATTCCTCTCTACAACCAGCAAGGTATCCCATTTGTGGCTGACATTAATTTTGGCAATTATTGAATACAGGACAGTGAATAAACGACAGCAGAGAGGTTACGAGTTCAGGCTTCAACAAAGCTGCTACTTCTGCTCCATGTGCATGTGCTTAGGGAGGAGGGGACTGGAGGTGGCGTGTGGCCTCACACCTCCAGGCAGCTCTGCCTCCGGCAGAAAAAGGACTGATGTCCTCAGAGCTTTGTATGAGCTAGGGGAGAGATTGAAGAGAGATCTTTGATTCATGCTACGTTTTGCAGGCTATGAAACAATGTGTTGCTCCCTACAGTAAGCAAGTAATAATGCCCTGGTTTACCCTTTAGGATGGAGAGACAGGTCGAAGCCTCCCAACGGTACAGGAAAACAAGAATTGCTGAGTATTGCATGGGATTGCCAAGACTATGAGACTATAAGACTATGCCATTTAGTGATCAACTAGGAATATCTTTTTCATGTGAATACGTACACTGAAATGAAGACATGCAGTTGTGCAGGCATGTGTGGCCTTAGCAGAAGGTGAGCGGGTGCTCTGCTCCAGGCAGGGAGCTGAAGCAAGATTTCCTCGTCTCGCTCCTTCTTTATAAAAAGGGGTAAAACTCCAGCTGCATAACCAGAGACAAAGCTGCCTCAAGAGAAAAGATTGTTAGTAAACAGCTAAAACAGTTATCAAACCAAATCCAAAATGAATCATTCATGGAGAGAAGGGACACTTCACAAGAGGCAAAACAATGATTAATTAGCAACTGTTAACACAGTAATTCAGGCATGAAGTAACAGCATTGAAGTAAAATCGTTTTGAATAAACTACATTTGCTGAAGCAAATGAGTTGGTCACTGCTTAAACAGATTTGTGCTGTGGCGCACAAATAGTAGCATGTTTAGTCTCACGTGATTTTGAAATTATTGTGGGAGCAGTAGAGTGGGTTGAGCATTTCACTAGTGGGACCAGCTGTTGCGGCTGAATGTAGCCAGACCAGCCATGCCGAACTGGAATATGGTGATTTCCCCTGGAAATGCTTCTTGCATTGCAGTGGAATTTCTGAGTATCTTCTTTTACTAAAGTTACCCAGTGGAGTTTACTTGCTGCTGTGAGTAGAAAGAAATCCTGGTATAACTGAGTTTCAGATGAAGAATACTACACGGTGGTGGTGGTGGTGGGATGGAGCTTTGAATTGTGGGACAGTAGATTTAAGAGTTATGAGACATACGGAAAAGACCAAAAAACTGTGAAAAACTATCATTGAAAATAATACTTGTCTTTTGAAATGTCTGCAGGATCTTAGAGTTGCAAGAAAGCGGAGATTTGGATGTTCTTAAACAGAAATGGTGGCCACGGATGGGACGTTGTGACCTGAATAGCCATACCAACGCACAGACAGATGGGAAGGCACTCAAGCTTCACAGTTTTGCAGGCGTTTTCTGCATTTTAGCAATAGGCCTTCTTCTTGCATGCTTGGTGGCAGCATTGGAGTTGTGGTGGAACAGCAACCGTTGTCATCAAGAAACACCGAAAGAGGTCCATAACTTTTATTCTTATCACAATTAAAAGTAGAAAACACAAAAGAAAGAGAGAGCGAGTGGAAGTTGTGGGATTTTAGGTGCTCTCATACAATAAATTTGATTTATTTTGATTTGCCATACTAAGCTTTGCATATAACTTTTTGGGTGGTTGTTTCTAAACAAATAAAAAAAAACCAAAACATGTCTTTTGTGCACATGGAAGGTGCCAAACTGACAGCCCTGGAGACTAAAGTCCTCTATTTATTTATAGAGCAGATACAGCACAGGCAGCAGCAGTGCAAACTTCCCCACGTTGCCCCACCAATGTGCCTCAACCCTGACCTGGAGAGACCACCTTTAGGGGTAAGAGAGTAGTTCAGAAACATGCCCTCGGCCTCTCTGCTGTGAGTGATGGGGAGGCCAGTCACGGGCAGCCAGTTGTGCCATCTGTGGTAATGTTTTCTCTGATCTGAGACCCCATCCATCCGCTGTGAGAACCATGCCCATCCTGCACAGGCTGTGCAGCTGCCAGCAGCTGGTGGCTGTTTTCCCTCATGGCTGACCTAGGCTGAGTTTGAAGAGGTACACGAGCAATTAAAAAGAAACCAGCTAGTTATTAACTGAACAAGCCATATTGCCATGACACTGTTTAAACGCTTCCTTTCTTTTGAAATCAGTTTTATTTCTAAAAGTACGAGCCTCTGAGTAAAACGACCTTCACGTGACATATTTTACCCAGGAAAATATATCTGAGAACTTCTTGGTTTTGAAGTTTTCGTGCACAGCAGTGAGTAATAGTTAGCAATGCTATGATAGAATAATCAGTCCATACTCAGATCTGTCTTGCATGAAGCCTGTATTTGTTTAGATTAAACGTTTAATAAACTAACCTCTTGTAACTTTGGAGACACTGAGGCGTTCGTAGGTGCTTTCATCTTGGAACACATGTTTGTTACAAGCAAGTAATAGCAGCGAGCTGCACTACAGCTGGAAAATAGTACATAGCCCATCAATTCCAATCTATGTTTCTCAGGTTGCCAGGAGTACTGCACTAATTGGCGTTCCTATCACCTGTAAGCAATTCTGGCAAATGGGATCTAAAGATATATGTTACAGTCTGTAATGTTGTGAAATATTTATCAGTAAGATTCCATTCTTCTCAGTTCCCGCTTCTCCCATTTGAATTCGTCCATCAAGCGCTCGGTGATAAACATCTGTTCCGTGTTTGTGGGACAAAGCTGCAAAGTCACTTGTCTGTGGCTCCACAACGTACAATAGCTAAAGGGAAATTTTGGTAAAAGGAAGGATGTCTCCGCCTTGCACAACGCAGCACTCCAAAAGCAGGCACAGGGAGAGCACGAGTAGGTACTCTTGCTTATAAAGAATCTTTCATATGAACAGAAGTGCATATTTAATTGCTCTTTGGTTAAATACTGTAGCATTTTGCCCTGCTGCCTTGCAGAAGTCACTCCTGCTGTAACCCCAAAGGCCCTGCCCCATGTCAGCATTGCTAAAGCCTAAACCCTAGCAGCAGACGGTTCACTGCCCACTCTGAAAGCCTGGCAGGGCAAGGGGCAGGGACGTTGCCTGAAGTGTCCTCGTGCTGCGTGTGCACGAGCATTCCTCTTGCCATACCCTGCAGTGTGTTCCCCTCTCTACGCTCAGGGACTTGCCTTTGTGCATCTTTGTAAAGTGAGATGAGAATATGCCCCAAAAGCAGAGTTTCATATAGGTAAGGTGAAATAATTCACTGTTTTATTGCAAGGAGTTTTAAATACTCAGTTTCCATCTCTGAAAAAGGATCTGTCTTCTTGACTTTAAATATTTTCTTTTTGCCCATCCCCTTCATTTCTCTTTTTATATCTGTAAGGATTATTACAGATCCCTGGCTACCCCATCCCATCTTTTCTCCCCTTCCCATCCCTCTCCTCCTCCTCCTTCCCTCCAGTGCATTCTCGATTAGGGTTGCTCTGTACATCCTCTTTTGCAGTTTCCGTGACAAACGATAGAATACTTTTAAGCTTCCGTTTTTTAAAGTATAGTAAAGTTACCCATATGGTAAAGCTGTACTTGGGAAGATCACCTGTGTGCGAGGCTGGGTCTGCCCTGAAGAGCGCAGCCAGTCTGCGTTAAGGGAGGCAAATTAAACTCACACACAAACAGGCTCAGAAAGGGTCAGTGATGTGGGTGCTGCCAAGAAAGAGGGAACAGAGTCAGTGGGAGCCCTGGCGCAAGTAGGTGTTAAGGTTGAACGAGAAAGTGCATGTTCCGGAGGAGAGGGCACAGGGATGAGGGCTTACAGGCCGAGCTGGCCATGAGGAAAGCATAAGGAGGGCACGTGGGGCAGACAGGATGGAACATAATGAGGGGTCCCCAAAAAGGACAGCTGGGTACAATGAAAGGCGGGTGGTGAGATCAGATCAGATCAGCCTCTGGATCAGATCAGAGCAGCCGGAGGGAAGGACGACCGTGGCCCAGCGCCAGGGATGGGCAGGGTCTTCAGGGATCCTCTGCTTCACCGTGACGCAGCCAAGTAGCGGTTGCGATCTAAACTTACACCGACCGTAACCCGAGCTCCCAGTGCACACCCGAAGCCGGCCTGGCCACGGCGGCAGCAGCCGCGGGCGGCGTCCCCGGCCGGGGGTGGCAACCGAGTGGCTCCGGTCCCTCTCCGTGGGCCGAGACCCCACCACAGCAGGAGCAGGTACGTGACCAGCTGGCCCGCGCCGATGGCTGCCCGCCCCGCGGCAGGGCGAGCCAGGGGTGGGCGTAGGGGGCTCCAGTCACAGTGACCACAACATCCACTCAGATAAATTAGCAAACCAATGTAGCAGCTATTTCTTGGTAGATTAGTGGGCAGAGATATTTTATTTATGTATGACTAGTGAGGAGGGATTGAAGTGGGATTGCTGATGGCTACTGAAGATGAGAAGCCAAGTTTCAGAAGAGATGGTGTAGATTGGTTGAAGATTTTCAACGTATTTAGGAGAGCCAAGTTTCAAAACTTTGGAAAGGACAGGATTTAGGAATGAGGCGAGCATTGAGTCCTGGGTACCCCTCTGCTTGAGTCAGGAACAGTGGCAGAGCATTGCTTAGGGGAACAAAAGCAAAAAGAGGATTTGATTTCCACAAGGAGTGTATTTGGGATATCTCGTTTCTGTCACTGCATATTATCCAGCATTTCTACAGCAATAGCCATAATAACAGAGCTATGGCATACGTAGCATATACAGAACATTAAAATCTGCCTCTTGACTGCATCTGATACTCCAGCCAAGTCGTTAGTTCAGTAACAGCTGCAAACCTAACTCATGCTGCTGAGCATCTTCTGCTTTTGGGAAGGCTTTGGCAAAACACGAGTGTTGTGATATCACCTCAAAATTGTGGGAACTGGATTGTCTCCCAGCCATTTGCTTCTGTGAAATGCAGAGCTTGTGGAGGGTCACAGAAGGGGCTGATTTTCTTGCAGCCTAAGATTAGACTTTGGTGTCACCTCATGCAGAAGTCACCTCATGAGGCGAAGGACAAGGAGGCAGTGTTTGGCTTCTGTGACTCTTACCCTGTTAGGAGCTTTATAAATCCGTTGCAGAAAATTACAGCGGATTCAGGATTGAATGAGGAGTCGTCATAACTTGCGGAGCCCTTGTGTAACATTCTCTCTTTGGCTTGACCCATTTGGTAGGCTGTATCGTGCCAACAATTGCCAACTCAAAAACTGGTGTTGGGAAGATGGATGCATGGCCGCTCTGGCAGATTTATGACAGGATTGGGCAGCCATGCAGCTTGCTGGAGAGAGAGAGAAAGGATTTTTTTAGAGACTATCATTCTGTATGTTGAGGGTCTGTGAAGTCTATGGCTAGAAGAATGTGCACAGCCTTCATTAGCATTGGAGAGATGTTTTCAGCTGACATTAAGGTTTTGATATTTGCCAGTTCGTTGTCTTTTCCTCTTCCACTTTGTATTCCTTTGGCTTTTGTGGAGGTTAGCCTTAGCCAGTACATTGAGGTTTTCAAGGACTCAGATGTCTGTGTGGTGTAAATCACAACTCTTAATTACAATGAGTGTGAAAATGTAGTGTTAACTATGTGACTGGCAGGAACAGGAAGCCTATCTTTTGAAATCTGACAGCGTAACTTGGACTTTGACATGAATATCTGATCTACATTGGAGAGACTATAGGAAGAGCTATGTCAGATGGAGACTACTTCCAACTGGAATATTTTTTACATTGTTTGCATATGAAGAAAATCTGTCCCACCTGATTAAAAAAATAGTATTGTTTCTACCCATTAAGTCAGTTCATTAAGGTAAACATTCAGGGAAGATGGACTGTCTTTACTTTCCCAAGAACAGAGTTGTCATTGGTTCACAATTCTCTCATGCAAGGAATAGTGAAATTTCTTGCTAGAAGAGTGAAGGCTGTGTTGATTTTCTTTTTCAGGATGTTGATACAAGATATTTTAATTCTATTTGAAGCAGATTTGTAAAAATGTTTCTAATGAGTTCTGCTGTGAAAATCTTAATGCTATCCCCTTTAATTCTTCATTTAATCCTTATCAAATCAGATTAACAAAAGAAAGATTAGCTCCAACATCAGGAAAAAATGCATAGCTGCAACACCATGCTGCATTCTTCTATTAGGGCTCAAGCTTGTAATCTCTTAAGTTGGAAAGATATCTGGTAATGTTTAAATGCCCTTATTATTATCTAATTCAGGAAAATTTACATTTGATCATCCTTTTCAAATCAGATTTTCTAGAATTTATAATCATCCTCTCCTAATTATTGTTAATATCCAGCCATTCTATACCCACAGTGAAATTTAGCCAGTTCATACATGTATCTCTGTGTGTTAAAATCTTGAATTTACACAGCTGCTACTCAGCCTGCAATACTGATACGTAATATTTTGACTTTGACAAGCTTCAGAATTTGGAGAGTTGTAAAATAAAAAATGACAATATTTATTCTGGAATCTCTGTTCAGTCACTCTATGTTCCTTTTGAATAACTGAGCAATCAGATAAAGTTACCAAAACCTGGTACCATAGAAATGTCGAGCTTTCAATAATTATTTCTGGATTTCTATATGTTTTGGTATGAGTCCTATGCATTTATTTCATGATATCAGTAAGCTGTAATATAATTTGGATCATTTAACTGCCAAGGGCTTTGCCACATCATCAGGTTGTTGGTATCTTTTATTCCATTTGACACACCGAAAGACAGTTTTCAAATCTTCATTGTCATTATGATCAAGTGTAGCTGCTTACTGCAATGGACTCCCCAGCATCCTCTGTGCTTTATCAGCTATGTCTTATTGTGATGTACTATTCCCCTTGAAGATTATTACTTCTGAGATCTCTTCAGAACTATTAAGAAAGCACTCTTAGTTAATCCACATACTATAGTCCAAAACAATGAAAACTTAGACGCAAAGATAAAATATATTAATCATGGAAAGAAACTTGAATTCCCCTATTTTTCACTGTGCACAAGAGCTATTAACTAAAAACAAATTAACAGGCAAGCCTACGTCAAAGAAAATTAGTCACTTATACAGGATGATTTTTTTACTGGGAACGGATACTTGTTGCGTCTTCCATAAAAATTGATATTGGTTCACTTATTGTCAATATAGCTCGTGAAAGACAACGTTAGAATAATCTTAAGAAATTCTTGGTTTGATTCTTTCTTAGTTCAGATAATATATATTATAAATCAGAAATGTATTTTCTCCAAACTGACTGTGCTACTCCTAGCAATGTGAGCATTTCAGAAACTGTACCCAGTGTGTCTGTGATTTTGTAGTGCATGAAGATTTTGGTTTTTTACTGGTTAAAGAATAGCATAACTTTCCACCTCCTGAGTTGTTACTAGTCATTGCCTCATAACTTGTGTCAAATTTATAATTCATTAACAATCACAGTCTTCACAGCTAGTTTGTGATTTCTTAACTTTCTCATGCTTCTGCAAAACCATTTTATTCAACAGACTCTTTTCACTTTTCTATTTTCACTTTTTATTTTTAAATGATTAAAAGGGGGCAGCAATTCAGGTACTGTCCAGAGTGGGAACAGACTTGTGCACTAGTAACAGCATCTTACCATTCCTGTTTCCTGCTACTCCCAGCTTAATAATATTTTAAACGTTATTGAATCTCAGAAAGTCTAGACTCTGCAATACTGTCCAGCTCTATAGGATAGGGAGAGGTAGCAAAATTACTTTAAAAATCATCACAAATATCTTGGCAGTATGCAGGATGAAAGAAAGAAAACCTGTATCTCTGGCCAGGGCAGCCTTTTATGATCTGCCTTAAGTTCCCCTGTTTCCATGTTTGATGATATGCAAATTCCAGCCTACCTCAAAAATCCATATTTGCAGCTTTAGCAGTCGTGAAAGTTACCTACTAGGACTCTCCTCTGGCATCTGACTATGAAACCCAGTGTACCTTGGAAGTGGAAATACGAGCTAGCAGATATGAGTCCAATGGATCAAAATTTGTCATTGCTAAGAATTGTGGTTTGCACCGTATTCGTCTCACTTCAGTTCTCCAACCAGATATTATTCCATGGCAATCGAGGCTTCCATACCTTCAGCACGGTGTCAGCAGTGTTGGTTTTGATTATTAAAGAGTCTTATGCTTTCACCATTATTTTCACTTTCCTTGTCTTTTTCTTTGTCACTTCATTTACCTTGTCTCCTTTGTGGTGTTATCTTTTTAGCTGACAATTTGATTTCCCCCAGGATGGTTCCTTTTGAGAGTGAAAGGAAACATGACATCATCAAACTGATATTTTATTTTCCCTTCATTGCCTGTCCTCTATATTTTATCTTGTTTTTATTTTAAATTATTTTTTTCTGTATTTTTATGACATGTCTGAAATCTTTGTACATTTTTTGCTCAGTTGCATATAAATGATCATTTGTTTGTACCACTGTATTGTATTCTACTTTTCTAAGAATAAATAAAGTTTTTTGGGGAAAATAAATAATGCAAACACTGGCAAAATAATGCATTTTAATGCCATCTAGAAATTCAGTTTCAAACTAGCTTTGAATAATAAGCTGAGAAACTTCGTTTAACTAGCATTTTTAAATCAGCAAAGTGGTGTTAGGAATCAGTCATCCTGGAATGCAAAGTTTAATGTTGTTTGATGATGAAGTATAAGCTGGAAGAGTCAGTTAAAGAAAAAAAAAAGAGGAGGAGGATATAATATATAAATTGCCTTGTACAGAAATTGATAGTAGCTGGAAGGGCTTTTTGACTAACTCAGTGCTGGCTTTTTACATGAGTGAAGAAACAAGATTTTCTCCTTAGAGGTCCCTAACAGTGAAGCCGATATTCTGTAATAGCTGGTCACAGACAGTGTGCTCATTGAGAATCCAATGAAATCAGTCAACTCTTGCTATTGATCACCATAGATTTAAGTCAAGGCTGTAATGGATTTAAAAGTGACATGTCATCCCTATGACTAATGACACTGGGCCCAGGCTTCTGCTACCCAAAGCAGTACTGAAGTATTCAAGTTTGGTTCCAGCATATTTCCCTAGCTGCAAGGAAGGGATTTTTGTGTTTGCTTTAATTTTTCTCTCAGTCTTATAAGAAAAGCCTGCTAATGGGATTCTTAGGGGTATAATCTGGACCTACTCTGCATAAACCTTGGCGGGGTGGGAAATAATTGAACAGAAATAAGCTTAAAAAATGAATGTTGCCATGCAGGGAAGTCAGAAAGAAGCAACCTGTTTAAAGTTCCAGTTTGGTGATGAATTTAAGTTACATTCTTAGTTGGTGATGCTTAAGTTACATTACATCACCTGTCCCAGAGAACTTCTGTGGCTACTCATGTGCTCAGCATGAGCTTATGTATTTTACTGAATTGGAGCCTTAATGTGTCAGATTCTTTTAGATTCTTCACACAATGTTTATGGAGCTAACGTTTGTATATTTTATCTCAGCCTACAGTGGTATTTTAAAGTTGACTTTTTGAGGGGATGTTGAATGTTGAGTAATAACAAAATCAGTAAAAGTTTAAAATAAAAAACATAAAATGTGACTGTTTTCTCAATTTTTTTTCCATTTTTGTGGTTTATAAAGTGTCTTAGGACTTAATCCAACTAAGCATTTAAACATGTACATAAAATTAAATAAGAGTTTGATCCTGATCTCACCCTGATCACCAAAACACTTCCATTCATTTTAGTGGTGTACAATCAAACTTGAGTTGCTTTGAAACCAGCATGTATAAAGCATAAAGTGGAAGTTACATTTGCATTGAAGTGATTTGCTGAAGATTGAACTTACTGTACAATAATATTAACAAGCAATTTATAAATCTATTTATCTATTGAATTTAAGTCATTTTATAATATGTGAAATAATCTGTGCTCAATATTAGCAAAATACTAAAGAATCAAAGGTACTAATATTGTGGAAAATATATATTTTTTTTTTTTTAAACTTGATGGTTTGGTTATGATGTTGCATAAGTTCAGAACCACATTTATAAGCACATATATAGAAAAGACCTACTTGGACTTACTCAACATAACAAGTACTATTTTTTCAGAAGTATTCAGTATGCAAGAGTTCTGTTTTGGGAAACTGGTGGCCAGATCTTTATTATGCTGAGCTGTTTTAATGATTTGGCTGGCCATATCTTTTCTCATGTCAGAATAGGAGCTTGGGCAGTTTCCAAAATACAGCCCTGAATGGGGAGTGCAAAAACCTTTTCAAAATTCAGTTTTTAATTAAAACATTTGTGGCTAATAGTCAGGAGTAAGAGTTTGCTAAGGCTTTCACATAGCTGGAGTGGAGAGGAGAGGCTTTGCAAGGCAACGATTGCTGGGCATCAAGCAGGTTGTAGAAGCAACTTCTTGTGTCTGCTGTGCCAACTGTCTCTTGTACTCCTGGCATAATAGGAAAAAATGGGAACTTTTGAGATTTGAATTTGACTAGGCTGGGATGGTGAAGAAGGATAATGATAGAGCAATCTGTTATGCCTGATGCTCCAGTGGAGTAAATCAGACCGTTAAAGGGTAGCATTGCTTTGCTTTGGGCTCAGTAGAATGAAAAATTACATCCCTTATGGACTAGAAAATAATTTAGGATTTAAAAGCTGTGTAAAGCAATATAAAAAATCCATTAATTTTTAGTGAGTTTTGGAACAGAACCTTTGTGAATTTAATCTTTATTTTGTAAAAGAATAATCTGTCACCTCATAGGGTCATTTTAGATGTAGTTGAATTGTGAAAACACCACCCTCTTCAGGACCATCCTCTTTGTTTGCAGTGCCTAGAATTTGCTATTTCAAACCAGAAGTATAAGAAGTAATAAGCATATGCTTGCTAAAAAGAGTGAAATATTAATTACATTATTAGCCTCACTATCTTGATCCTTTTTTTCTCCCCACATCTTCCTTTCCCTTTCTATCTGGAGATGGCCAATGATGTGAGGTTGGGCCTCAGAAGCATGGTGAGAATTTATAATAAACATACAGATAATTGGTTTGTTGTTGAAAATGCCTGCACAGATGAATCCTTGCTAGTTTTCTGCTCATCTTTACCTCTCCCTGGAACTGCCCTTGAACCTAACCTTCGTGTTGTTGTAAATGCCTGTAACTACAATATATGCAGTGCGTGCACAGTAAAGGTTTCTCCATGTGCAAGTTCTCCTTTCTCCTAAAAGAGTTCCTTTGCAGAGACATTGGCATGCTCATCAACCAGCACTCATTCAGTACTGCATTTTGCTGCTTGTGTTGAAAAATGTTTCTTTGCATTCTCTTACTATCCTGTTTATTTTTAACCTCATGACAACTGTGGAAACATCTGTATAATGTGAACCAGTCATTAATTTTCTTTGTAGTTGAGTTACCAGCTTCTAATGCTTGTGAACCAAGGTTGGTAAGGATTTTAAGGTTGAATACGTCAGCATGAGGCTGAATGTCCCCTTTCTTATTGAGTAACAAATGAGGATGCTATCACAGCCTCTTACCTTGCAGGTTTGAGTCTGCTGTTGGTTGTGAGGACTAGCCAGTGTGTCTCTGTGATTTAGAGAGAATCATGCACTTAGTTCATGGATTGTGATGAATGTGGGAGCAGATCACTGCAAGAGACTGGGGCTACATGCTGTCACCTAATGTGCGATGCTTGTCCCGTTGGTACTGTGTCCTGCATATTTATTCACACAGTGCCATAGCATGCAGATGCAGTTGAAGAGAAAAAATAAAACAAAGACAGATGTTTAGCTGGTTTAAATTGGTGTGCATCGTCAGCTTCAGTGGCCTGGTGGGGAGCTTATTGTCCAGTGCATTTCTGGACAAGGCTCACAGGCACGGACTATGGGACAGTCACAGCCATGTTCAGAATTAGATCCCTGGCTAGATGTGATTTTAGGTTAGATAAATCCAACCTGGGTAAGGGGGGCAACGTGAATGTGGGAAGATATGGACTGCTTCATTATGCTCCTTGCTACTTGTAGCAGTTCTGTAGCAAGTCACTGTTACTTGACTGGTCTCTAGGTTTTTGGTAATAGTTTCTTACTGTCACCAATTGTAGATATTTTCTGTCTGTGGGTAGGTGGGAATAAACTTTGGCAATGTATTTGAAAGATTTTCTATCACATTAACATCATCTTTGCAGTATTCTGTTATTTCTCACTTTTTTCCAGGTTTACTTAGAAGGGAAAAGAATATTACTGTCTCTTCATAAAGGAATTTCTGCTCTTTGGTGAAGGAGAGCACCTAGTGAATAAGGTGTCCTCTTGTACATAATTTTTTATGAAGTTTTGTTTCTTTGAAGATGATTACACATTGAATGAAATTAATATATTGCAAAACTCTTTCATTTCTTTTATCCTTTCAATTGGATAACAGTCTACTGGACCTCAACCGATGTCATTCTCAATGCATTCTTCTAACAACTGTTTTATGGATGATAGCTTAGTTAATTGCTAATTTAAAATACATGGTATAGTTTCTACTTATAACAGCAGAAGCTTGATTTCAGAGTTGGGCCAATTTGTAGAAGTAGTTTTTCAAGTAGACTCTTGAGGTGCATCTGTACTTATTTCTAATAAGATACTGTTACGGTCAAACCGGCATCTAGCAAAGTACAGTTAGAAACCACTCAGCAAATTTTATGTAACATTAAGAGCTATTTGACTAGGTTAGTTGCCTGTGTTAAATTAATGACAGCAAACATACATCATCGCTGCATCTGTTTACACGTCTGTCTGCATTTCACTGCATTGTCGACTGCGAAATCTCTAGAATAATGAGTGTGGCAAACTGAGTCGTATTAAAAAGGGGTTATTTGTATTAATATAACACCATACTGTGTTGTCATTGTTTTGCAGCACATCTATTACATATATCATCACTGCTTTTTCTTCTTGAGCAAGCCAATTATGTCTGGTTTTGCCACTCTGTCAGAGCCTCCTGGAATAAATTAAAATTACAGCTATACGTGTGCAGAAGCTGCAGCTGAAAGTAATGATTATGACCCTGGGTGAATACAGAATTTCAAAATAATCTTAAACAAATGTACATATGCAGAACTGCTGCTTCTTCATTTCTCCTTAACAAGCTAAATGTTTGAGTCCATGATGTCTGAAACCCATGGACAGAAGCTGGTAGCTGGGTGGAGCTGTGGGTTTTGATGCTGAGCTGAGAAGAGAATAGCCTGTGGGTACGTGAGCATGGAAACATCCCTGTTTCAGTTTTATTTCTCTGCTTTGTTTTTCAGTTATGCAGTATGTCTGTCTGTGCATGCAAGTGCTTCAGAGACTTCCATTCTGCCTACCTGGGTACATGTGTGCCCTCCATCATCTGTGTCTCATGACCGCTGATACTTGTATTTTTTAACATGTGTGTGTGGGTTAAGAGGTGTTTTATATGGATGGTAGAGGGACTGGCATGTGACCTGGTCAAGTTCAGAAGAGGAAACATCTGTCTGAGGCTGGGGCTTGATTCAAATTTTGAACCCCAGTCCTAATCACAAAATTGCCTTATTTTCTTAAATAGTTGTTTCACAGAATGAAAATGTAATATTAATGTTTATGTCTTGGTTTCATTCTCTCATTGAAAGATAATCCTTCATATTGTCACCCAAGACAGAAAGAAAGAAACAAACAAAACAGAAATGTGCCATGATTGATGATTAAGACTATATTACTTTAAAAGATCTCAAGCGTTATTTTCTGCATATCTCCTGAGGCTTATTAAGAACTGCATTAACAGGCTTTTAATACTTGGCACAGTTATCAGCATCAGACCAGGAGGTATCGACGCATTCATGATAGTCCCTCAGTGTATGTGCCTGTCGGCCCATATTGGCAACGTTTCTGAATTTTTAGTGCTTGATATTTAGGGTCAGGACCATCAGTCTTTTTCTTCTCCTCTAGTCTAGTGTGGTTTTATTTGCATATGTGGGATGCAGATGCAACTTATCACAGTTTTGGCATAGTTTTAGCATCAAATTTCTGCAGATATTTGGCCTTCCTTTTTGGGCATTTGTCTTCTTTTTGGCCTTACTGAAACTGCTTCGTCAGCTTGCAACATTTTTATCTCTTCAAGTGGCTTCTCTTGAACTTTGTGATAAGATCAGAGAAATCACGAGTAAGAACAAGAGGCCACATTAGTGCCTTTAATAAAAATATTTTTCTCAAAAATCTTCACTTTGGAAAATCGCAGCCATTGCAAGCCTGGCAGCTGAACAGTATTACCTTTGAATTAATTGTGTTTAGTGTGATGTAGGCAATTTCTTGCAAACATCAGCCAGTAGCTCCTTTCCAACACTCAGTGAGATGTTTCTCAAATTTGATTATGTTAACTGACTCCAAACCTCCCAAGTAGTTTCATATTCTTTCAGTCTGACTACCCACATGCTTTTATTAGAGCCCACTGTCAAAAGTCACAGAAAATAAGCTAGAAAAAAATATTGATTACTCTAAATCATCCTGTCTGCTTTGTATCTTGCCATGATTTCTCTCCGTGTAAGGCCAAACTTGGTTAGCCCTTAAAGGGAGTCGTAGTTTCTTGCAGGTACGGTTGTGCAGGGTTAGTCGTTCCCAGATAATTTTGGTGAGCATCCTTCAAATCCATACCAACGGTTGCCCCGGTGTGCTCCTGCAGTCAGTCATAGGCCATTGAACCTGTCACTCATGATCAAGTGCTTGGGATGTATCAGCAACATGCCCTTCATTTGCCCTTCCAGAACTCAAACTCATTGGGGAAGAATGACATTTAAATTGGTATTTATTAATAAGATGATTTCCTGACCAGAAGCAATGTTTGGTTAGCTGCTTTCCTTAAGCTTGCGGAGGATAAGCCTGTGTTTATAATTCATTTTCCTTACACGTGATATTTTTTCTTCCCTTCACTGATTAATTTCTTCAACTGATCTGTCTGGAGTACAACATTAATATTGAAAATAGAATTATGAAAGTAGCAAAGGAAAAATATTTGATCTCCTTCTGGCAACACAAACATATACATTATCCAATGTAGTTATATATGAGAAATGAAGTTGAATTGGCATGAAACATCTGAGATGTGACATAATATTAACTAAGTTTTGCATATTAAGTACAAAAAAAAAAAAAAAGAGAAGAAACCTTTGGTAACGTGTCTGTCACAGACATTGAAGTATTAAGTTTGGAGCTCATTCTTTCAGCTCTTGAAGAGAGCTAAGTGGAGCTGAAGCCAGAAACCTTTGTGAAGAGAAGCAGTAAGGCTTCCCCCGAGGGGCTCTCCTTTGGGTAAGGGAAGTCTCTATGCTACAAAACCGGCACGCCAGCCTCCACTATGGCTCCTCTTTTTTCCAGCCAGCTGCCAGGTCTGGTGCCTCTGCCATTCCCTAGTTCCAAGCCTCAATTTATTAATTTATAGTAATTTATTAATTTTGATTCATTAATTTTGTCATAGTGAAATACAAAAATAGAGAATAGTTACAGCATCTTGAAAATCTTTTGCAGTTCTACATTACCGTTTCACAATTAAGGTGACAAAGCTTCAGGAAATGAAAAAAAAATGCAACCTAACTAAATGCTTAAAAATTATAACAAATGGCTCATATTTACTGAGAATTATAGAACTAAAAATAAAGGCGAACACTGAGCTGACAAGGGAGCAAAACATCATAACTTTTAAGATTTGTTTTGCTAGCTTTATTACTGTTTAACCCTTTTTCCATTTACCTTGTTACTTTTCAGTAACATATGCTTTGTTACTGAATCTTCCAGAACAATAAAGGAAAAGAAAGATGAGAGTTACAGAATTTACAAATTCTGAAAGCTTGGCTTGTCAAATAAAGCTATCCCAAAACTTTCAGTTCTGGAAATCTTGGGATGCAAGGCAGTCTTCTAGTATGTAATGACAAACTAATCTTTTCAAGGGTTTCTAATTTTTATCTTAGGGTTTTTTTAAAGCATTTGAAGAATCATTCAGCATTAAGATAGTTTCATACAAAGCTTGACATTTCGTTATTTAGCTGCTCTTCATCTAATAAGACAAAGGGAAGAACCTTTAAAAATGTGGTTTTATTATTCCTCAGAGACAGAGTTGTTTTCCTTAACCTTTACAAACATTTTATTTTAACAACAACAAGAAGGAATAATGTGAACTTCCGGGCTCTTGGAAACCTTTAAAAACTTTTCTCTGATCTTAATAAGGCCAGAAAGTTGTCCTTAATGCTGAAAAAAGAGTTAGAAGTAGGCAAATGAAATCCCCACCCCTACCTCTTAAAAAAATCCCAGGCATTTACTTCTATACTTACTTCATAAAGTATTCTGTAGTAGATAAAATGTGATGTCTGTGTGGAGGAATTACGTTTTTCTTAATACTGAAAACTTTAGCACAGTGAAACATATGTTTATATTGTGAAACATAAGCAACTCTAAATCCACCATTTTCTGAGGAATGCTGTCCCAGGGCTAGACTGTGCATAGTAGAAGAAAAGAGGGCAATTTTGTTAGGCCAGCGGAGGGAAACATTCCAAACGATATAGTCCTTAATAACCCCTCTGGTCTGGACCAGGAGATGTCTGTTAAGAGCATCCCATCTGTGGCTCTTCAAGTTTACATCTTAGAAGAGCTAAGCTAAATATATAACCAGGATTAATTAATCCTTTGAATTTTATGACCTTTTGTGCACAGATGCTCCAAGTGAAGAGCACACTTAATTCACAAATGTATTTTTCCTCTGCAAAGAGTTAATGACTGCATGTTGTAAATACTGAAACCCTACCTTTCCCTCTGGCTTGGCTAGTTATCTCAGTCACATTATATTTGTTCCTGTAGCAAAGCAGGATGGAATGCACTGAGGATGTACTTGCAATCAAAAGATACAAATAAAATGTTGATGTATATTTTCACTTGAAACGATGTGAAGAAAGCAGTAGTATTTGGCAAAAGCTCAGAAAAATGCAAATGAGTCCTGAACATTTCTCCAAAGTCTTATTTAGGAAAATTTGTTCTAGTATTTGCTCAGTTCTACCCTGAGTTCTCTACTTTTTTCTTATTTTGTAGTAGAGACTTATCAAGAATGTGGGTCCCAGATAACTACAATGCCAACCTAGGAGTCTAAATCAAAGTTAACAGCATTTTTGAGAAAAGAAATAGTACAGGGTACCTAAAGAAGCGTTATATAACGGGCTTCTGGGAGGTAGGTTCCTTAGATGTGGGTATCATTATACGTTGTGGTAGCTGAGGTTTGCGGATAAGCAGAACTTTGCAGCAAGCTTTCGTTGGCAGACAGCTGAGGAAAACACAGCAGTATGTGGCCAGGCAGCTGTGCAAAAGGAACCCGCCCATGGAGGTTGAGCCCTTACTCCCAACGGAGCATAATCTATGAACACTTCTCACACTTGCCCCCGGTCCACAATTTTACTTCAATAAATAGAAATAAATAAAATTATGAATTAAATCCGTGTAATCCTCTGGCCATTATACCACAAATCCTTAATTTACCTTGCTACAGAGTTTATGAAAGAGCCTCTTTGTTATTGTCAGCTTGGTGTACTGTCTAACTTATTGAATGAAGAGCCTGACAGGTCAGGTACGGCTGTTGGCAAGAAGGACTTAAAGCAGCTGCAGTGGTTATCTGATCAAGTATTGCATGATCCCTTTCTGCCACAAAAGTTTATTTTTTATTTATTGTCCGTTGATTTTCTCTAACTCAAAAATATCTGATTAGAGGATTTGGCTGAAAAAGCAGTATTTAAAAAAAAATAGTTTGTTTCTCTGGTGAGGAAGATGATATCCCCAGGATTCCTGGAAGCTTCATTGGGAGTTTGGTGGATTTGTGATGTAAATGAAATAGGAATTCATTTTGCACTGATTAGCAAAGGAGGTGCAATGTGCAGCTCAGCCCTGTAATTGTTGAACAATTGTACTCCAGTTGAAATCAATAGGGATTTAGCCTAAGCTAAGGACACAGGTTTGGGTTCATCATCATGTAACACTAATTCATTTCCAAATCCAAGCAGAGATCAGCAAATCCAATGGTTCTTGAGTAATATAGAAGTGGTGTTAAATCACAAGGTTAGAATCAAATCTGTAGTTGGCATTGACTGGAATCAAGGGCTTTGGAGTTGACTTGAATGTCAATTTACAGGTGAAAGCAAAGTTGCATAGCAGTGGATAGATACCACTGGAATAATATTGTAATTCTCTGTGCTCCACCTGAACACCAGTGGCAAAAGATCATGAGGAGTGGGTGGCAGTGACACCTTATGCTTCTCTCTTCCCACAGCCTATTTTTTTCATGAGTCACAGCATCTGTAAGGCTGCTGTTGTTTGATTTAACCAACATCTAAGCACACATTGATCTGTGGGCAATCGGGGATTACTGGAACACAAAAGTTTAAGGTAGTCCTATTTCCTAGGCTGGGATTCTGCTGGTTGCCTAGTGTAATTACAGGTTTCTGTCAGACCAGGGAATTTCTCTAGTTCCAGGATTGTTGGGCTTTTATAGATGCTTTGCTGCTAGTCTGCTGTATGTTACACTTGCACCAAATAACTACAACTGCAGATCATAGCTGTGCTTTATGAAATATAGAGAAATTATATAATATAATACCTTTTTATTGGCAATACAATGCTAGCTATTACAGTTCAGTCATACAGCATCCCAGGTGGTTGACTTTACCCTGCCAGTTTTGTTGCTTTCCAATTTGAGCATCCTGAATGTCGCGCTGAGGTGATAAACAGCCCATTGTAGGCCTTTGCTGCTTCAGGTTTTAAAGACAATTTCTTTGGCCGTATCTCCTCATGGAAGCTAAAACATGTTGAACAAGTAGTACTGAAAGTCCCTCAAGGAGACCACTCTGGGACCCTTAGCCAATGCATTCTCAGAAGATGGTGACGCATTTTCTGAAGACCAGTGTTGCTTTCCCAAGCTCTAACCACAGACACAAACTTTTACCAGATGACGTGTCAAGGTGACAGACAGTTTGTAGCTGGTCACGCAACTGTTCAAAACACAAATGAGCGGTCCTCTCCCCAGGGCTCACAGAGCAGGTGTCTCTCTTAGTGCTGTTTCAGTAGGTCAATAGTCTGGGCCACGTAGGTGACCCAGGGCTTCCTGCTGGGAAAGGAAGACTTCATCACCGCAACCCCTGACCGGTAGATTTTGGCACATGAAGCAACTACCCTGAAGTCAGCTAGGCTGTGCGCAGTGTTTTACTGACATGTTCCATAGAAAATTCACTGCAGCTAGATGAGACAGTGGTGAGCTGTCCTGCGATTACAAGGTGGTAAGCTACTCGCTGGAATTTGGAGTCCCAACGTGTTTGCCTGCCATATGCTTTTTTTCTGGGCTTGTGCAATTTGAGCTAAGGGCTTGCAGGATGTGCTGGTCCCTGGTGCCAGCTCTTGTTAGCTGAACCGAAGCCATCGGTTTACCTCCAAGGAGGATGATATTGACATCAGGGGCTTTTGCAGGCTGCAATTGAGCTGGTGTTTTCTTCAGCATATGTTTCTTAGCTGGAGATGTTGGGCAGACCTCGAGGTTTTGCATAGGCACAGATGAAATCGAAGCAATGTAATGAGTGAACAGCAACTCCTGTCACACAGAGGAAGTGGAGGGGGGCCAGATGGGATTGGAGATTGTGTTTGGACTGATCGTTTTGGTTTCTTCCTCACTAGGACAAAGAAGTTAACCTGGAGCAGGTCCATAGACGCATGAACAGTTTAATTGATGAAGACATAGCCCACAAGCAAATCTCTCCAGCATCCATTGAAATCTCAGCCTTGGAAATTGGTGGCATGCAGCCAACTCAGACCCTGGAGCCGGTACGCGAATACCAGAACACGCAACTTTCTGTCACCACCTTTTTACCAGAACAGACAACTCATGGTGCCAGCAGGACACTTACAGCTGCCTCCGGCAGCAACCTGCCGCTGCCCCTGAGCAGCTCAGCCACTATGCCCTCCATACAGTGTAAACACAGGTCGCCAAATGGAGGACTATTTCGCCAGAGTCCCGTGAAAACCCCAATCCCAATGTCATTTCAGTCTGTGCCAGGGGGAGTCATTCCAGAAGCGATGGAGCCCTCGCATGGAACATCCATATGATGAAAACAAACAGTAAAACAACCAGCAGAGCTTTTTAATACAAAATTTAAAAGAAACAACAAAAAAAAAAAAAAAGAAAAAACAAACTCTTACATTTTTCTTGTATATACTTGTAAATAATGAAAGAATGAAGTGGGTAAAAGTGTATTTTGAATATTCCCAATTTTCGAAGTCAGTAAAAAACAAAACAAAAAACAAAACAAAAATGTATGAATGACTTTGTAAATTTTGTTCTATATGAATAAAAAGGCAAACTACTTGTGATCGTTCTCAAGTGCCAAAGAAGACCAGTTACTGGGACTGAGGGCCGTACTTTTTTTTTCTGTGGATTTCAACACTTATTCCCTTACCGTTCCTTTTTTTTTTTTTTAGAGCAAAAAAACTATCCGTTTCTTGCTAGAAAAGTTCACCATGCTCAGATCTCTCCTTTCCCCAGAACCCTATTTTATAGTCAAGATGGCAATTCAGAGAATTTAACAGCTGGTATTAGCGTAGCAGTAACAAATGTTTTAAACGTGACTTATAACTAAAATCCAACAAACAATAAACAGAAAAAAAAGATAACTTGTTCCTTCTAACAAAAATTTAAACTTCCACACAGTTTCTAAGTTTAAGCACAGGATTACTGAATTGTGTTTTTACATGTCTGCTGTGCTGTGTGGCTCTTTTTATTTAACCTTCTGTGTTTTGTTATATATATAATTATATTTTATATATATTATATATATGACGTATATATTATATATAAAAATGCTTTGATAAACAGGTTTTAGGTTAAGGGGAAGGCTTTTAAGAAAAACTGATCAGCTCTTTTTTGTCTCTTGTATACACGACTGAAAATGGGGAGGAACCCATCGCTGAAAGGAGTGAGACAAGGAAGAGCTTTAACGGGCAGGAGATAATGGCATTGCAGTGACTGTGCCCTCTGGTGCCGTCTCTTTCTTTAAGATTTCAAGGAATTTGCTGCATAATGGTTGCAACGCACTCTGTTGAAGTCATATCCCTGAATGGCAAGGCTAAGCTCACGACTATAAGCACAGCTCTGCTTTTTTGCCATTGATTTTGTAAAGAGAAACATTTTAATGGCTGTGTCTATAATCTTGGTAGAAATGGCTGTAAAATGCCTTTTTTTTGTCTGTGAAACACAATAAGAGGACAAAGATAGAGCAACACATATAGCGAATTTAATGTCTTGTTCTGCAAATATTACCAGTGCAATTTCATATGACAAAAAAATCAAAACAAAACCAAACCACATTGTTTCCTTCCCAGATAGTAGTTCGAATGCCCAAGATAACTGATCCCCCCCCCCCCCCCCCCCCCCCCGTTGCTAATGGACCATCACTATCTTTCAGAATTGGGATAATTTAGTGTCTTCTCAAATATATCCCTATAGATACAATGTAATTTCCCTTTGTAGCTGGATTTCTTCACTTTATTAGAACACTGCTATTTGGAAAAGTCTGTAGATCTCGGTGCAGCAAAATCACTGCCTGCATTAAGGTGAAAAATTATGTTTGAACAGAGGTAAAAATGCATTCACATCCCAAGAAAGTCAGCAGGCAATCTGGGTCAGGTTTTTGGGTAAATAAACATTCCATTGACTGCTCCTAATCTGATTTGCATAATTACACAACAGGTAATTTATGGCATGATAAAAGTCCCCAAATTTTTACATTTCTAGTTTAAGTGGTAGAGAAGAAAAGTCAAACTGTGATACAAAAACAGCCTAATGGAAGAGCATACTCAGCATACTACTTTTTAAATGAGGAATATTGATGGTGAGCTTACAGAAGGGGTACTCTTGCAGGGATTAATTTGTCTGTTGTCAAGCTGGTTCCTTGTGAAGACAGTGCAATTTTTGCAGCTTGGCACAAATTGCACTATTTGCTTCAAACTAATTAAAAATGAATAATGCTCTAGTCAGCTGACTAGATTTATCCTATTTAGAGACTTGGCCCACACAAGCTTGGGATTTTTTTCTTGCTTCTTTTGTCGTACTTTTTCTTATCATTATCTCAACACACCTATGGCCACAGGAAAAAATAGACATTTCTTCCCCTGATTTTTTTCCCCACCTTCCATGAATACACCAATTAGTTATGGCAGAAATAGCTGCACAAAAAGACTATGCGCACCTAGGTATCTGTGAAGACACTTAGGAGAAAGCATGCAACTACTTGCATTGTAAAAATTCCTCATTCTTGTTACCAATTTAAGATTTTAGCAGCTGCAGAGGAACATGCTTCAGAAGAGGTGCAAGGGGATGTTCGTGTAGCTACAAGGGCGCAATCTGCAAGCTAGGTCTTGGCTGGAGCGGGTACTCCCTCCCCAGCGGTACCAGAGCGAGGAGGCCATCGCCCCTCATCCTGAGCATCCTCCAGCGCACTTGTGGGTGAGCAGCTCACTTGGCCACCTCAGCAGCACGAGGCAATCACCCAGCCACATCCTCGCTTCTGGATGGTGAAGAACCGTGGTGAGCTGCTGGTGTACGGCAGGGTAGCCACTGCTGGTGGCTCTGCAACAGTGTTGTAGCAAACAAGCTTGTCAGAGGTTGTCTGAGCTGCTGCCTTGCTATTTCCCCACAAAGCATGCTACTTACTTGCTGCAGCAAAGCTCAGAGCAGGGGATTGAAACCCTCCTTTACTGAGGCATCATTGCTTTCACAAAACACGTTAGATTTTCATATTATGGTCTAAACCACTGCACTGAATAATTTAAACAGAACTGCATTTGTGGAATAAATTGTGAATATAGTATATTTTGGGGATTAACTTTAACATTCTACATATTCAGTGTTCTCCTCCTGGCTTAGGCTTGCCACGTGCTGTAAAGTGCGGAAGCGTGGTTTAACTTATAAACAATGTTGGATCTCACTGATTCTTATACATAGAATATGACTCACCTGTTTGAATGCTCTGCAGCATTACATCTAAAAAGATCAGGATCCTGAAGAATCAAACCACAAAATCCTCTTTCAGAAAAGTATGCAAACATGTGTGTAAGCCCTATAGAAAGCAGCTGCTTTATGCACAGGTTGAAGTGCTTTGCTGATTAATGATGGAGTTAAAATGCACATCTCAAATTAAATATATGGCTAATTTTAAGCAGATGAGTGAGCTCACCAAACTCCCTGGGACTATTCTGTTGCTTAAAGTTAACAGTCTTGAGTGCTTTGCTGCACCAGGGTCTATACTGTAAAAGTAGGAATCCACAATGGATCTGTCACTGTCTAGTAATTATTTGTTTATATAAAAGTTAGCAAGTCATGGCTTGAGCCTGTCAACCATGACAGGAAGCTGTTAAATCTTTCATGTGATGGTGGTTTGGTTTTAGATTATAAGCAAATCACCAGGTTCTCCTTGAACATAAACAATGTTTCTTTTCCCATAACTTTCAGTTTTCAAAGTAAATGCAGAATGTATGATTTCCATATTCTGTCTCCTGTTTTATATTTATATCTTCATTTTGACAGATCAAAGCATACACTTTCTAAATAATATGTATTCACCACACACTCATGCATATATATATATACATGCGCAGTTACTCACAGAAGAAGTGAGAAATATAATTTCCATGTGATGTAAATGAGCATAAGCTCAAAGCTCTCACAGAGCTGTGCTTATTTACACCACCTGCAGATTTGACCCTTCACTTTTAACATCTGGCAAGTCGAAGTAGAAAAACTGCAGAAATTCCTGAAAACTTTGAAGATGAAACTGTGCCCTTGATTTTCGAATGGAACTTCCCCTGAGTATGCTTAAAAAAGGGAATAATGTATGATCCCAAATATTCCAGCTCCTCCGGAATGTTTACATTGCAAAGGTGGTTGTACATGAAATGGAAATCGAGTGCCTATACCTTCCTTTTATCACGCTTTTTTGCTGATGAACTTTTGCGAGTGACATCTGTGGCACAGCACTTGTAGTGCGTCTTGTTCTATTGATCCATTAGCGTAGAAATGACTTTATTTTCATACAAAAATGTGACTCCGTTTCTTCTATTTGCTTGCAATCCACAGGCAATCTGCTTGCAATCTGAAGAATGCATTGCTCTTATTTCTTACTATGTCATGTTTTCCTATTGCGATGGAAAAAACAGTAATTGTGCTTTTTAATTTCAGAGTTGAAACTTGATAGAACTTTTTTATGCTGAGTTACAACTACACGTGTGCAATATTAGTCTTGCAAAGTGAAATTCCCAATATCTGCCTTGCTTTGATAACCATTGCTGCACTGTAGATGAAGTCTCAGCAAAACAACTCACTTTCTTTTAGTCTGCTGATAGAATAAACCACTTAAACCTGGGTTCTCACCTGTGTAAATCAGCATCCCTCCAGTGAAAGGGTCAAGCATACTGAGTTTCAGTAGGTGAAGATTTGGCTCTTAATATTGGGCTTGAGAGCGCTGCTTCCCCTAAACTTGTATTCAGCAATAGCTCTGAAAAGGAAAATGTTTTGAGTGTCTCAAAAATGAACCTGAAAGTGGGACATTTATTACTATTTTGAGACTTAATGTGGATTTGAGTTTCAACTGTATGCTGAAATAGCTTAGAGAACAAATTTCTTCTTAAAAATCTGTTCAAATTTAGGTATACCTCACCTCTAAGAAAGGTTAAAAGCTGTTGGCTTAATGGCAAGTGGAGCATTCCTTTCAGAGTAAATCATGTTACAGCAACTACAGTGCTCAGACCTTTTTATTTTATTTCATTTTGCTTTACTGACTTGAACTTATGTTGTAAGCAGCTAAAGAATGACATAGATCTAAACACAACACATTTGGGGGACCCTGTTGGAAATTTCCCCAAGAATCCACATCCTTTGGCAACCCCGGGAAAGGCAAGGAGAAAGTTAGAAGAAAACTCTGAAGAGAAGCAAAATTAAAGGTAAAAATGAACATGTGGTGAAGGGGGAGGGAGAAAAGGGTGGTTACAACTCGTATGTCTAGCAAAGCTGTATTACTTGTACCAGAAGCCTAGATTCCATCATACAAGCAGTCACCTCAGTTAATTATTATTTTTCTTAATTTTTAGGAAACAAATAAAACCAGCACTTGTTCTACCAGAAACAGTTGTTATATTATTTAAGAGTTGGAATTATTTGTTTGGTGATTCTCCAGTTGTTTGGTTTTATTCTCACTCAGCTGGGGAAAATCAGCTTCAATCAGTGATTTGCACCTAAAGGAGCTGTGGGCTGCTTGCTGGATGACACTCCCAATGGCTGCAGGTCTGCAGCTGGGAAAAATCAACCACACTCAGCTACCCATAAACCTCTAACTTCTCTGATTTTGGGTAAGAGTCAAGGCTTAGCAGTATCAGCTGCATGTGTCTCTGGATTCCTGCATAAGGATGCTGCTTTGCTAGTGTTCTTATTGGAGGGATGCGGCACAGAAACTTGGCTTCTCCAAGCTTGTAAGTTAACTAATAACAGAAGCAAGTAATGTGTAAGGCTTCAGTCTCTTACTGAGTTTTATTTTCTTCTAAGTTTACTGTCAGGCTTATTAGAAGGATTTTTTTTTTAACTGCATGCTTACAGGGTACTACTTAAATTACTTTCTTTTTTCCTATTTGAATTGATATCGGATAGCTTGCCTAGAAATCAATTAATGCTGGTAGTAACTTCATGTCATTGTAATGGAACACTCCCATGAGAAAGTTATTTTGTCTTTTTTTTAATTCCTTTTTTTCTAAGTCTTGTTGGAAGATGTCTCATCTCTCAGTAACTGTTCAGTTCTTTTGTTGCAGTTATAAAGCTCTAGTTTTGAGGGTGTCAAGGTTTCTGTCTGTTTTGATCCCTATATAATATAACAAGGGGAAAATAAGTTCTCACAATCATAGATAAACACAGACATGGAAAGTAGCAGGGTAGGGAAAAAAATTGAACAAAAAAGAAAAAATGTTTGCACATCTTGCTAAAGCTTCAACTGCTTGGATGACTGGCTGGGACAGAAAATGATTTCTGAATAATATGTTGCATGTGACTGACTGTACTGTAGAAATCATCTGAAATGTTTCTAGGGGGAAAACCACAAATCACAGCTCAAAGTGCCCCAAGTTGTTTTCAAGATAAAGAATGTTTTTTAAATTATTATTACTAATTGTTTTGTTATAATGTCATAACTGAAGCTGTATGTGAAGGGATATGGAACCAGAGGTTTTTAAAACAGCTTTAGTTAACTATCAGACTGATTTTGGACTCTGATTCTAAAAAGTCACTTGCTCATAAAGAAAATATCTTTGAGATTTTCTATATTTCAACATTTTTCTTAATTTCTTTCCCTCTTGTAAAATGTATGTATCTGTTTTCTGATGGAATTATTTTTGAAGTGGTTAAGTATAGCACAAAGGAGCCCAGCACTTCAGGTGAGAATTGCAGCTTAAAGAATGAAAGAGCATACAACCATGTTAATGAACTGTGAAGAAGAGAGATCCCAGATTTATGTATCTTTTTCTATATAACAGCAGAAAAAGCTTGACTTCTGTTTAATGTACTTTTTATATGATTTATATTGGATCAATCCCATCAAATTAAATACTTACCAGAAGCAAAATATTCCAGCCCACCAAAGTGCTGAAATGCATATTTTCAAATAAATCTAAGCAGACACTGGAAATGTTTCCCTGTCTTATATAGAAAGTATCATTTTAATCTGCTGAAGTGGGTATACTTATCAGTTAAAGATCTAAAGGACATAACTCAACCATTTGGCAGTGCTGTCCTGCACCCAGGCTTACTGTACCCGGGGCTCATGACGTGGTGTAGTGTCCTGCAGCCGTCGATAGCCACACCAGCAGCACAGGAAAATGGGGGTGAGACTAGGTTTGGGAACTACTTCTTCATTCTGAGACAGAGAGTTCTCACCCATAAATAGATCTGGGATGACAGTAGGTGAAAATCTTTATCTGCAGTCACAGACCCTTTTTCATCTTGGTACATTATTAAGGATCCCAGAGGACTGAGCTCAGCCCTGGTTGCTGCCCATTGCCCCCAGCAGAAGGGACAGGCATGTCCTGCTCTGGGTGAAGGAGAGGGATCTGTCCGTGTCTGCTGTCCTGTGGGCTTTGCCCATCCATCGGGATGCTGCTTTCCAGTGTTGGCTATGTTGCTGCTGCTGCATGGTTAATGTGTGACAGGAGAAACTCTCCTGAGAAGTGTTGGGTGTAGGCTGTTGAAAATAAGTAGTTTCTGCATTTCAGCTGCCATTTAAGAGCTGTCCAGGAAAATATATTGCAATATTTTTCTTGATCCTAAAGTCAGCTTGAATTATGGTGAGAACCAATTTTTGGGAGGGTGTTTTGGTCATGAAAGCTTTCAACTTCCAGTATAGCAACCACTAACGTGGCAGTAGAGCCCGTGGCTCGTGTACGCACCCTGCGGGGACCCTGAGATGATGGCAAAGTGAGGGTGGAGTGAGGCATTTATCAACGTTTGCTGCAAGCTTCCCGGAGAGCTCGTGCCTGTGTGGCAGTGGTGGAGGAGCACAGGAGAGCCCCAAAGCAGCAGTGGGAGGGGGAGCTGCTGGGGAAGGCAGATGTGGGGCAACCCCAGAGAGTGGGAGTAGTAGCTGGGGGGCCGAACGTCTCTGGAGAGGAGTGCTGATGGTGTAGGTGAGGTGCTGGGGTAGGAATTACCCCTCAGCAAGGATTGGTGAGGCTTGGAAATAAAATGGGGAAAATGCTGTATCAGAGTATGAATACCCACCGGGGTACGAAACGTGGAGGTGGAGGTTGCTGGATGCCACTGTTGTTGTTTATGTAAAGGTTCCTAAAATCCACGTGATGCTAAATGGGGAAACTTGGATCAGACCGATCCTGGCATATGGAGAGAACAAATAGCGATCATATTGGGCTGTGCAGATAGGGCTGTGAGTTACTGTTTTAAGTCCATGCTGTTTGATTTCCCCTCCCGTTCTGTGGCTGTAGATCGGCTTGCTCATCTCTTCTGGGCTATGATTAGTTGTGCAACGTTTACCCAACTCTCTGACAGGGGGAATGTGCTTTTACAACACAAGAACAGTTTCCTCTTCACATTTGCATTTCTGGCTTTGTCTTGTCATTCATGTCAAAATGTCAAGCAGGAAAACATATGCTTTCAAATGGAGTTTCTGCGAACCATTTGGATCAATAAGGACTGTCTGTCTGCATATTTGTAACATCTGCCATGGAGGAATATGAAGCCCTATCAATTCAGTGGCTTAGTAAACCATATTTTACTCCAGACTGTAGCTTGTTTACATTCAGTGACAGGAAAAAATCGGTGCTCTGGGCACTGCAGAAGTCTATTGTAAAGCAAGTCCTGCTTTTTGGAAAGTAGATGTCTCATCTTTTGCATGCAGCAAATACCTGCCATCCCGACAAGCTGGGGTATTAATCCATAGACGTGTCACTCTGAGCTCCTGACAGCTCAATGCAGCTGCTGATCATCCCTGGTCTGCTCCGAAGGCTGGTGCAGGCAATAACTTTGATTATTCTGAGACAGCACCTGAAAAACTGCCAGGGTGTCAGGAGGAGAAATCGCCTGCCTGTGGACAGCAAGAGGGGTTTGGGGGGGGAGTGTGTGTGTGTGGGGGGAGTGTCTGGCCACAGTCCATGGGAGTAAAGAAGGCGAAGGCTCCCCCGTGCTCTGCCTGGTGGGATTTGGAGGATGAGGTACACCTCTAAGGGCTGAAATATCACACCAAAAAATGGTGGTGGAGCACAGTGATAGGAGAGAGATCTCAAAAATAGGGAGAGATGATGATCCCTCCGTTAACTCTGCGTAGGGCAGGTTAAGAGCTTGCTTGGCCCCAGAGCGAAGGGGTGTAGGTATGTTGCCATGAGAAACCGTGAGGTTACGAAAGAAGCATCCTACAGTGCCAGCTTGGTTATTAAGCAGTTGGGCAAGTCCCAGACCTTTAGTTATAAAGCCTGCTTAGTTCCACAGTATTAAGTGCCATGAAAAGTGTATTAAACCTTTTATTAAGAACTCAAACAGCAGACAGTGAAAGCATGCAAAATGTAAAGTGTTAAATTAGACCATCAATTTAATTATTCTTTATCACTTAATCCCTTTACCTGTGTGGCTTGTTAAAGGAAAACCCTTCTCTGCCTTTCGGGTTGGAATTGCAGAAGACGGCAGCAGTCCTCCGGGAGGGAAGGAGGAGAATTGGGGAAAGCCGCCGCGCAGGGGTGGAGGCAGCCTCTGTTTGCAAGAGGCAGACTTGAGCTTCAGCAGGACTAATGCACGAGCAGAGAGTGAGAGGAGATGGCCACGATGGAGAAGACCAACTTGGTCAGCAGTGCACTGCCCCTGGCTTTCCAATTCAGTGTGGGTGGAGCAAGGTGCAAGGCATGGTGCCAGCAGCCAGAAATTACACCACTCTTGAGCTGAGATCTTGGGTTTTAGTTTTACCTGAAGGTGGGGAATGGAAAGTAGTTCTGCTGCAATGCTTGGACTGTGTTGGCAGCACCCGTCAGGGTATGCTGGTGCCTTGAGTGGTGCTGCTGCAGGTCAGCAGGAACAGGCTCAGCACCAGCTGCTTCAGGGCTGGCAGTGGGTTTACTTCAGCGGTTGTGACTTTGCCTGTCTGGCTTGACCTTAAACTGTTACAAACAAATGTTAAGAAGAGAAGATAGATTTAAAAAAAAAATATATATATATATTTCAGTAAAGCCTAAGGGAAAATTCCAGCTTTTTCCTCACCAATAATGTGCTTATTTTCTCAAAGACAAGACAAAAGCTTCTGTATATGTGGGATTTGATGAGCAGATAACAATGCATTAAGAAAAAAATAAAAAAAAATAGCTTGCTCTGAAGTTTCTGATGCTTCTGGAGTTCTTTTGCATTGTAATCTATTGTTCAGAATTATCTTGAGTTGAATTTTGATAAAAGCTTACATTGGAACTGAGGGTCGGTAATTCATCTAGTTGGGAAATGCATAGGATTTTGTGTTTAAAGTAGTTGGTCAGTATTACACAAATACCAGCGAAAGTCAAAATGAATACTCAGTGAGTTGCAAATTAAAAGTATTCATAGTTATTAAAGAAACATTAACATTTCACTTTGCTTTTGTTTTTAAAAGAAGTAACTAATTGGAAATCATTAGCATTAAATTACTCACCTGGCTTTAGTTATGATGGGCTTATTAAGTCATTATTGAGAGATTGAATGGTGGCACATGTTGATTATGTTTAGATGTCACTTGTCTTTGTTTTTTCAAGCACTAGAAAGAAATAAGTCTTCTGACAGCCAAAAAAAAAAGGTAAAAATTGATGCAATGGTTGAGTCCAAGACATTTAAAGTCTCCAAACTATTAAATTTCAGTGGGAATTACAAGCTTAACTCCACAGAACCCCTTTGATAGTCCCTGATCAAAGTAGAAGTCAGCTCACCATTATTTTGTGCATGTCGTGTCAGATGCATGGATTGAAATTTCAAAGCCATTTCACTATTTTGGATGATTAATTCAAACCCATACCCTAATATTTGTGGAAGGTTTTTTTCTTTCACTTTGATCAGTTTTGAAATTTTCGTTATTTTGAGTATGTTTCCATCTTAATAATTGAAAAACTTCAGACAACAAGTTTTGCATTCTTCTGCCAGGAGAGGAAAATACTGAAAAGAGGACTTTAAATCACAGTTATTAACCAAGACACCCAAAGTACCTGCCGTTTTGTTCTGTCTCTGGGCAGAGCCTCATAATGTGGGGTCTTTGGTCGTCTGCTGGGATCCTCTCTGTTGTGCTCCTACAGATGATACAGAAATAGATGTGTATCTGTGGAATTCTGATAATGTAAAAGGTTTCAGATTCATCAAATCTTTAAATACTTAATGTTTACTTATGCTGGCCTTCTATTAGATATCCTGTATAACCCACCTTTGTGGGTCATATAGACTTTAAGTCCCATGAAAAGATCCAACTGTTCAAAAATAAAAACAATACAGAAGTCTTTCAGCACTGTAAACAGATGTTATTTCACTCCTAATGTTGTATAGAGAAAGTACATTTCAAGGACTAGTAATGCGGAGACCATTAAATAAACTGCAAGTAAATATTGCTTATATTCTATTAATGCTAATGTTGTTTGTATTTTTCAGTCGCCTTTGGTTAATTTAGTTCAATGATTCATGCAGCATCTGCTGTCTTGTATATATTTATGAAAAGAGATTATATTTCTTAGCATGTAAACACAAAGGCAATGTTACCTTTTGTGATGGGAGTAGGAAGGCATATTTATTTTTATCTGTATTTGCTGTATTACAGCTCTTATATTGAAAGTGCAATAATTTTAAAAGCACAAAGAATTATCTTGTGCAAGTGAATCCAATCTGGCTGAAAAACTGAAAGCATTTTTGAGGAATTGGGCACAAAATAGGGTCCTTCTGCCTGGCTGAAAACCTTGAAATTAAAAAGTTTTGTTATTCTCTTTAGGTAGATTTTTATTTTTGCTGTAAAGTGTGTTTGAAAAGTCTTTTTTTTTTTTTTTCTTCTCGTTGGGGAAGAGACAAAACGTGTAATGTTTCTCTGGCTGTCCTTTGCATGGTTATCTCTAAGGTTGCTGTGATACATGTGGCATACGTGGGTTTTTGAGGGCAGAGGGGTGTTTGTATGGGTTGGGGGTTTTTTGTTTTTGTGGGTTGTGTGCATTTTTTGTTGTTGAGATGAAGAAGAATAATGTCCCAAAGAAAATGGTCCCAAGGTCTCAGCCTTAACACCAGGGAATTATTTGCTGTCTAGCAGAATCTGGTATTTCTAGCTGTCATCTTCGTGGCTAAATCATAATCTGTTCTTCTGACTGAGACTTCCCGGAGAACCAAAAACTTTGATCTATTGCTGTGGCTGGCGTAAATAAGAATAATTTTCTGTGAAATGTGATCTATCGCATAGTGCCTAATTATGTCACCTTGAGGCTTGACCCCTCCTCACTGTGACAGGCACAGTTAGCAATTTCCTCAGATTTCCAAACCAGGATAAAAAACCCCATCTGTTTATAATTGAAGGAAAAGAAAAGCAGTGGGAAAGAGAAGCATTCAACTCGTCCCAATGTGATGGTGTACCTTATTCCTACACATCAGGCTTGACTCCTTAGCCAGGTTGCAGGTGGATAATGACTTATTTGTAAGCAAGATTTGCTGGAGCTGGAGGTCTGTCTTATTGCCCCAGGTAGATGAGATTTTTTTTTTTAACTAGTCTTTTTCTTTTGTCCTTGCCATGCGCTTCAACAGTCCTGACTGCAGATATCCAGGAGAGCTTATCAATGCTTTCTAATTACTCCTTGCTCCTCCTTTTAGGATTTGCCTGCATGAAAACCTTTTTCCATCCTGAAGGAGTGGTCTACTCTGCATTTGACGTGGCTCACATAAATGATATTTCCTCCACTGGACTCGCCTATTTTTTTCAGGGAGTAACTTGGGAACTTAGGAATAGCTATCTTCTTGCTGGCTGATGTATGCTTGTGCAGCTGAGGGAGAGGAAAAACGAGGGAGGGGAAAAATCAGCAGACAATGAAAAGTAAAATCCTTTTAAAATCTGAATTCCTGTGTCTGGGGATAATTCTGTTTAGCTAGTAAAGATTTGAAACTTTGTCCCTTGAATACAATATACAAACAGTTTTACGTTAAAATAATCACCATTGTGAGCAAGAAGATTTCTCAGCTTGGCCTATGTTTATCCTTGAGGCTGGTTTTGTTACCTGCTGTACCGGCTGCTTTTCTGTATTTCGCTGGCACCTCTTGCTGGAGCCTCTCCAGCAGCAGAGCACAGACTTGCCCCCATGTGTTGCATGGGGTCAGTGCTGGATGAAGTGGTAAGCTAAGTTGTCAGGCTTCAAGACATGGCAATTGCTGCTTTATTCTCTTTTTTTCTTTCTTTTTTCCCCTCTTAGTAAATTATCTTCTCAGCTGTCACACAGTACCCCTTATTTTGAACACCACCACTAGCAAACTGAGTCCAGGGCTGAAAATTTGGGGGTGCCTGAGCAGAGGCTTGGCCCTAGCTGAAACTCCGTGGGACTGACTTATGCCTGGGTGCTTGCCGCCCACTGCCCCGGACAGGCACTCGCCTCCCTCGCCCCTGGAGGAGAAGCGTTTGTGGTCCGATTTCTACCAAGCCTTCATGTTTCATGTTCCTCGCAGTCTGTCTCGTTTAGGCACTATGAACCTGTCTGTCTTTGTCCCTGCAGATGCAGAAGAGATTACAATTGTGTTGGGCACCCAAAACTGATCCCATCTGTGAACGCTTCAGTATTCAGCCTGTTACAGAGGATGGGCAATCAGCTCCTGTCAACTTTTGAGGAGAGAAGGATGGTTTGAATATTCATCTACCATCTATAACCTAACTCCTCTAATCTTGATATAGTTCTTCTGCTGTTTAGATATTATTGTAAGCACATCTTATATTGTAAGATGTGAGTGAAGTTACAGGTTGGGTACAGGTCTCTGTGTTAGCAATTACACGTGCAGCGTAACTCAGTCTTGTTTGAACATGTGGATTTGTTTTATGCTGGGTAGCTCAATTTGCATGTGTGAAATGCTTAAGTTTTAGCTGTGTGACCTTTTTAATTGTTTGGCTTTTACATGTAAATTGGTTCTATGTCAGCCAAATGCTACCTTAATTGGAAAACAAAATATGCAGCCTGGCACCTAATGTTTCCATTAGCTTGTTTAAGTAGTCTGCAGATTTGGAGTTAGGCCAGATTGTTTATTCAGAATGTATTTTTAATTGGATTATTGGTACATAATAATTGATATATCACTGATCCATTATTAAAATATGGATGTGTTTGAAAGTGTTCTGACACATCCCAGTGGAGTTTAATTGAAATATTTACTCCTATACAGCAGTATAGGCCTTTCTTCTTTCGATGCTAAATAATAAAAAGCAAACGGTTTGATGGTATATTTAATATATACATCCCTTTGTCAAAAATATTCATCTTTTGCTCATATTTGAGATATATCTTTTGAGCTTTTTTATGTATAAAGAAAACTACTGTTTTCCTCTAAACCTTCAGAATGGGCATCCTCATTTTTGAAGTAGGAAACCGAAATAAAGACTATTTTTGTCAGAAAGCTAGGAAATAATTTTTTCTTGGAGTGCACTTCCTTTGAAAACTGACCAATTGTTTCCACTTTTGGGGTTTTTTTATCTTTTTAGTAACTTATCTCTTTATACCTGACTAAAACATAAATCCATTCTTAATCCAAGAAAAGATCTCTTGCTATCTCTTAACAACCAAGTTGCACTAAGAACCACTTTTGAGGAACAGCTTCAAATGATTTTTTGAAAATGCACCTTTGTTATGTCAACTGGATCATCCTTTGTGACCCTTTCAAAAGGAGAATAGATTTAAGAAGCATGGCTTTTCCCTTCTGAAAAGGCACAGTGGTTAGTGTGGGGTTTTTTGTCTGTCCCTCCCAAGCCCAAGGCCACCCCTACACACAATTTTTCTTGTATAAACCCTGCTGCATGGGCTGTACACGGTAATTTGGGAGGAGGGGACTGGAAAAAGAGCAAGACCTGAACATTGCCCTGCTCAGCTATGGCTTCCCTGGCAGCTTGCAGCGGGGCTGCCACCTCCGAGACCCCTTGGGTGCCCACAGAACTGCTCGGCCAAGAGCGTGCGGAGGGTCTGAGCTGCTGGCTCTCCTCCTGCCCCGGCAGAGCCCAGTCCCATAGGAGCTGCACCGGCTCGTGTTCACCTCTGTCGTGATGTTATGTGCTCCTGGACATACTTGCCTGAAGGATAAATGAATAACAAACAAAAATATTGGAAGGGATCCTCCTTATTCAGTCCAGCCGTACATCATTGTGAGTCCATTGCTCTACTTTCAGCCTTTTCCTGGCCATAGACATCTCCCACCCTGTAAAGCTTTTGCCCGTGCTGAGTTACCATCCTTTGAACCAACTGTGTTAGTGGATCCTTTGGAGGTTTCTGGCCCAAAGGCCTTGCTAGCTCAGACCTGAGCTGATGTTTCTGTGAGAGGCGGCTTCTTTCTCAAATCCCTTTGCTCTGGGTTCTTGTCTGGAAGGATGTAATCATGCTCTGTCACTCGGAGCTGCTCTGTATTTTGGAGAGAGTAATGACATTTCGCCACACTTGTCTTCTTGACTGATGTGCTGAATGTTGTGGGTTTTTCGGTAAAGTTCATGATAAAGCTAAAACTGTTTTAAGCAGGCATTGGTTTCCAGTAACTGTTACTTGCCCAGCCAGAATCCGATGGATTTGCGGTGGTGGCGTCAGTGTTTTTTTGCAAGCAACTGTATAGATGCGTCAGCCTAGTTAAAGCCCTTACAGCAGATTTTGGTAGCTCTTCTTCTAAAGAGATGAGATGAATGCGTGCTAAGGACCGGAGCCCGAGGGAACAGCAGTGTTGCGTGCTCTCCCCAGTGCAGTATTTAAACCCCAAACCAAAGTCTGAAAGTGTGGGTTGTGCAGCTTTGAGGCCAAGATCAGCCTATATAATTGGGGAGAAAATGGATTTGTTTTGCATGACTTCAGTGACTGTTATGTTGATGTTTATCTGTATGCTTTTAAAAAGAAAAGGGGGGGCGGGGAGAGGGAAGGAACATGCTGTTTTACTGCTAGATGGAGGTCCCCCTCAGGAGCATGCAAGGGTAGTGATCCTTCTGTGTCCCTCTGAGTTTCCAGCTGGCATCTGAACCACACCTCACTTTGCATTGCTGAGTCAAGAATGACTAAGGGTACCGAGGCAGAGAAAATGGCATGCAGTCTGTCTGTCCCTAGCTGGTTGTCTTGTGGAAAGAATTTTTGTCAGATGCTGTTGAAAATTTGAGAAGGCTAGAAAGTGGTTTTGTTGTCCTTTTAGGCTGCTTAGATTTGAAGCTTCTTCCCCTTCCTACCTTGCATATCTTGCAAGCTTCTTAGCTACTGACGCCAACTATGTGTCTAGATCCTTCCAACGTTTTCTTTGTTAATCTGAAATCTTAAATGATTTGTGGGTTTAGGGTAAACTCTTTGTTTCCAGTTTCCAGGCAAAATGTTTTTATTTGTACAAGTATCTAATCAGAGGAATGAAGCCTCTTTTCTTTAATGACACCTATTGCTGAAGACTCACTGCCCCTGCCTGCAAAGCAGTGTTTCTGATGGAAGGAAGACAAAACATTTTTAGCCAAATATAATGACAAGTTTATTCCAGAATATCAGAAATTATCCTCTGCAGTATAGCCTCTCTTGCTTACCAAAGTCACCAGATTCTTATAGTTTGAGATATGTCTAAAATGCTTACCCTGCTGTAAAGGTTAACGATGGAGGAGTTGGAGCTGGGGACCATCTCCCACTCAGAATGAAAAACCAAAATGCCCCCTCCATAGCTTCTTAACTCCTGTAACCTCCCTGTCCTGGCCAGGATAGTCATTGCCCTATCTGCCACTTGGTTTGACTCAGGTTTCCTTCAGCTAGAAATAGTTCATAGCTGTTGCCTTCTCTACCCCAGTGCAGCTCTCTCAAAGCTGAAGCCATCTGTCTGTACACTGAGCGCCCGCAGGTACAAGCTACTCAGTTGTGTCTCAAAGCAAGAAACCCTTTCCGTGTTTGAGATGACGGGTCAGTCGCTGTCACTGTGGTTCTTGCAGTCACAATAATCATTATGGGTGTCACAATTAGCATATGGCAAAGGTGACCCTCCTGGTTGCTACTAAGTCACCGTGGAAGCTGACTGTTAATGGAGAGAGATAGATATATCTCTATATATTTAAAGAAAAAAAAAGTATTTTCAGAGTGATCTTGCTGAACAGATTTCTATGTTCACTGTGAAATCTGGGCTTTTATAGGATTCAGAGCCACAATCAGGGTACTTCCACAGGGTGGGAACTGTAAGAAAGTACAACCATCCCTAATATACAGATAGCCAGTACAGTATTATGAGTTATCATGGTTCTTAAACATGAAAAAGACAATTTCTCTGTAGGGGCAAAAATGCCCTGGAGGGACAAATAGAGGTTTTGGCTCTTACCAAGAAATGAAAGAATGAAAATTTACCTGACGCAGCTTTTGTTCACATATGGCATGGATTCACTTATTCTTTTATTTGTAGTAGGGCCAATGGTCAATTTGAATCCTGGGTCATTTTAAGACTAGGGAAAGCCTCAGCAGCAACATCTCTAATTCAGCTTGGTATTTCTGGAGGGAACTACCTTTTTGCAATAAATTTGTTTCCTAGAGAAAGGATCAGTTAATACCTAATACTCTACTTACATTCCCAGATACTAGTATTCTTATTATAACATTGCATGAGAAATTTAGGATTTTAAAAAAAAAAAAATCACACCAGGATAATGCAGAAGAACAGATACAGTCAGTAGTGAGTAAGGCCACCAGCATGTTTTGGAAATGTAGGGGCAAAAGACAGGGTGGTTTTCTTTTCTGGAGAGAAAAAAATTATCAACTCTCTGCCTTTATCAATCATTTATTTCCTCTGGAAGAAAAAAGACTCCCAACAATCTTGCATCTCTCTCTCTCTGGAAGCCCCTATACCTGTTCTTCAGCCAGGATTTACAGTCCTTGGTAGAGTCCCAGTACCAGTGTGCTGTTTCTTAAATGAATCTTAAAGGGCTCATTTCCTTAGTTATATTCCCATTTTATTTAATTACACTTCCTGAAGAGAAGCCATTCTATTTTATGTTTAACACTGCTGTCCGCATGGGAAGCGAGAGGTAGATAGAGCTGGTAAAAATCTAGTGCAATGAAGCTTTTTGTGACAGTAATGAAGCTGTGACCATATCACTATGATATCTGGAAAATAGATTTCTCCAGCATTGTTTTATTTGTTTTTGTTCTTTGAAGATTTCAAGCAAAGCATTTTATAAAAAAAAATATTAAAAAACATTTTTTAGAAAGTAATGCTTTTTTTTTAAGGTTATACTTGCTGCAAAATTTCCTCTGGTTCTAACTCCTTTGTCTGAAAAGCTTGAAATGACTTCAGTTTAGCTGAAATAAACCTGTGAATCTGAAAGGGAATGTAATGCTTGCTCCAAGAGAGACTCTTCTTAACCTTTCATTGCCAGTAAGCAGACCAGTTAAAGGGAAGATAACTGATTTGTGAGGTGCATCACCTCCAGATCCCTTAGATAGAGACCCCTCTGTCCGAATGGGAATTCAGTGTGAGAGGAAGGGTGAGGGAAAGCAGAAGTCTTTCTTGCTATTTCTGAAATGCCCCATTATGACTTTTGCAACTGTTCTGTCCCCCTTTCTCTAAGGTGGTAGCTTAGCCCTCTCTGTGAAAGTTAGGAGTACTACTGCTTCCCTGGTCTCTTAAGTGTGTCTCAGCTGGGATACAAAGCCAAGCTTAGTGCAATAAGCCTGTTAGACTTTCATCTTTTTAGCCAGGTCAAAGGATTGGTATATAGACCAGCACTATGCGTTGCTGCTGTTATATGTAAAAGTGGTTGAAAACTAGAGGTAAAAAGATGAAATTGGTTGTATGGCTGTAGCAGTCGATATCAGAGAGTAAAAGACATGGGAAACAACAGTGGTCTTTACCAGTCAAATAGCTTTTCTGCAGCCTCTCCACCAGCGCATGCTCTTGCTTAATCTCAGTCCTAACAGATATTGATCAACAAAATTGCTTTTCAAGGTCATGGCTCTGGACAGAGCCTTGCACCAGAGATAAGCAGCACCCGCTTTGCAGGCGGAGCGGTGCCCAGGATAGCCCCTGAGAGCTGCTCCTCCAGAGCTGCAGGGGCTGTGGCCTGCCTTGGCAATGCCGGAGGCTCCTGAGGGTTGTTCGGATCGTCCAAATGCTGTCTGAGAGCAGCGCGACCCTGTGGCTTTATTAATTTGAGCTGCATGGAGTAACCCAAGCTTTATCTGAATTTAAAGGGACCATTTTGACTTTTTTTGTGAGTTATTTTTTTGTCTGTGTTTATTTTTAATGTGAGATTCTGAGGGTGTGGGGTTTTTTTACTGTACATAAACTACCTGATCTTTCAATTCATAAAACTTTAAAAAGAAAATCTTTTGATTATAAGTTTAGTGAAGAATGTTTAAAATTAATGGTGCCTATGTGAAGTTTGTCTGCGGATAAGCTGACTGAGTTTAATCACTACTGGAAGAATTCTCCCCCAATTAAAATGAGGGGTGCATCTAATTTTCTTAGGATGCAAAGTACTGGGAAAATTATTACAAAATATATTGGTTTGTTCTTGTATTGAGAGTTAACAAAGGGACTGAAAAAAAAGAAACTTTGGTGAAATATTTTCTGTCCAGTAAATATTACTTACTTCCTTCTAAACGGCAAAACTCCTTTATCACTGAGGACAGCTGAACTACATGGGAACAGACACTGGAGTGATTTTTGGCTACAATAGATTGAAAAGCTGCTTCCTAGTGGATAACTGAATGGATAACTGAATAATGGTAGCAAAACCCTCAGAATTTAGTAACTAAAAAGGTTAAGATTTGGGAGTCACCCAAGCACACTATTTTGGGATGCTGTAAAATTTAGAGCCTACACTATTTTCTGGTTTTCCCTGGAAAACCACAGTGATGTCACCCACCTTTGCACCGAAAACCTTGTGAAATGAGTCCAAGCTGCTTAAGTTCTCTTCTGCTGGGTTAGCTGTAGGTATAATGAAAATCTCGGGGTAATTATTAAAAATGAAAAGGACTAGGAAGACACCTGATGGATAGCATCTTTTGTAAACTCTGCTTCATTTTGCAGTGGGGGATCAACTGCCCAATAAATGGCAGAGACATCCTTCAGTGTTACTGCATTATTTTTGGTGGAAAAGGATGGCAAAAAATGAAGGTGTACCAAGTTCAGCCTCTCTGAATCTGTCCTATTAGATTGTTGGGTTGGGTTGGGGCTTAATGTGCAAGTAGCGTGTTAAGCCATTTGGCAGCCCTACCTCTGGACAGTAACCTGTTTTCTGGGGTAAGCTGGTACATCTCCAGTGATGCTGTAATTTGTATTCACCTATACTGGATGTTAGTGTCTGAAACAGCAAATGGAGTTCTTAAGGCCTTCCCAGCATCCCCAAACCAGCTTATTTTCTTTCTGTATGCCTACCCTGTGAACATCAGGGCTAGAGCTGGCAGGCTTGAGTAGATTTTATAAGCGCACCTTCACTTATGTGTGACAGAAAATCAGCCGACACATAATCAATTTATTTCTCTGGTGCAAAGAAATAATAGGTTGCAACTGGTTACCATTTTCTAATGATCTCTGTGCATTGAAAGTGTCATCAGCTTTGTTCCATGTAATTGCATTCTTTAAATGTGGCTATTTGTGGTAGATTATAGCGTGCAACTACAAATGTATTTGAGTAGACAGCAGATGAAGTCCATTGGTTCTCCTTTTAGCCTTACCCAAGCAGTTTGCTTGGTTTTAGCGCAGTAACAGCTGGCTTACCTCTGGGAGAGGAGGTAAAAGCGACGTCTGAGGTGCACTTCAATTCCACAAAAAAATATTCAGTTGTCTTGGCCTGTCTTCTATTTCTTGAGTTATATCAATATAACTACAGAAACTTCAGTTTCCATTGTTGTGAAATACTCCTTAGAAAAATACAGAATTAGCGAGGAACTTTATGCTAAATATTCAGGCATCCTTATGCACTGCATATTTTATACAACATTTAAAATAAAACATGCACACCAAAAAAAAGACAGAGCCTCCTGTATCAGTATAGAGAGTTGGGGAAGGTCTTTGCTGTCTTCACTATAGGCTGTATCATTCTAAAGTCAATACTGATCCTATTTTCAGTGCCTCAGGTGACTTAGGAACCCAAAGAGCGGAAGTTGCCATTTTTTAACAATTAGTTCTTATGTACTGATATAGGCTAGTTAGGTTTTTTTTCCAATTTATTATAAGACTTGAGAGGTAATTCAGTCATCATGCTAGCTTAATCTTCAGCTCAGTGACTGCCAATTACTAACAGAAATGCATTGATGCTGCTTTAGCAATTACGTTTTCAAGGTCAAACGGAAATGAGAAATGAGTGACCACTCTTGTTTCAAGGTGCCCAGGCCCGAGACACGCAGGAGTCGTTTCCAAACACTGGTCTTGCTTTATTGAAAAAGAGCCATACCCTTCAAACTTTCCCAAAATCTTAATGACTGTCCATCTCTTCTGTTCTACCTCTCCAATACTTGCCTAACCTGTATTTTCATTTTGAATTCTTTTAATGTACTAGTTACTCTCATCTGTGTGTCAGAAGACACGCTAGGTGGATGCCTCTGGATGGAAAACATGGGACTGTCTCATAGTGAGACCATGGTGACCTTCTCCCCCAAAAGTAACCAGCAGGGTCTGTCTTTTTACCTGTGCATGTGACTGTGTGTGCACACACAGAGTATATTTAAAACATGACAAACATGGTTATTCTTTATGTAAATGAAAGAAGGTTTTTTCACTATAAAGGAGCCCCTTTTAAAAAAAAAAAAGTGTATAAATGTTGGGCAGGGGGATGCTTCCCACATGGTGTCGTGTTAATGAGCAGTTACATTTCCTGACCCAGTAGCAGTGCTGGATAAATGTGAGCTCCAGAACACATTCCCACCTGCATCCCTGTGCAGCAAGAGTCAATTGATACACCTCATTTGAAACAGCGTCTTGCATAGAGGAAAGAGGAATTGAGCATCTATCACCTGTTGTGGGAAAAGGGTCCTCTCTTCTCCTCACCTGAAAAGTAGAGGAGATGGTAAATGAAATATTTATTTTCACATGCCAAGGGATGTTGCCTCCCTGAACGCAGGCATCTCTCCACATGTTCTGTGTCTCGTTCTCTGATTAGCGTTGATCTTGTCTCACAGTCAGGAGACTTGTCTTTATTCAGAAAGGGAGGCTAATTTTCTACAGCTCTAAAGCAGTGCTCCACTGAAAATCATCCCTATTTTTTGTGCAGGAGAACTAGTATCACTGAACGGCAAGCTACCTGAGAATCCAGAGGAAACTATACTAGTGTCATCAAAAAAGAGAAACTCAAAGACTGTGCCTAAGGAACTTCCAAATGTCAGACCCTTATAGGGGCAAGAGGAGAAACCTAAAGAATGTGCTCCTCTGAGGCCATGCTCAGTAACACATCATGCATGGTCCTAGCACTCATGAACCACAAATCCTGTCTCTTGAAACCACAAGCCCTGGCTTCATTTCTTACCTTCAATTTGCTGCCAACACATACAAAAGTAGATAGCAAATACAGTTTGGTTTTTACGTGATTGTGCTAATAGGTTGCATGAAAGAAGATACCACTTGCAGCATGTATAGGCAATTTAGGAACTTTTACAGTGAAATACCATTAGCAGATGGCAGAGGAATATTATGAGTTGCACAAAGTCCAGCTGTAGTAGCTAAGCAACTGCCTTGCGTGCTTCTTGTCCTTTGGAGAGAGGACTTATGCAGGGGGGAGAACAACTCGCATTAGTGTTGGAGCTAATTTGGCCGACTTTCCCATCCAGGTCCTTCACGTCTTTTACCCTGTGGCAGGTACCTTTACTTTGCCTCTTCTCAGATCCCCGTGGCCATTCAGAAGTACTCCCTTCGTGCCCAAATGCTGTTGGGGGGAACACCACATGATCCCGGCTGGAGCTGTGCAGCCTTGTGCCGACATGGGCAACTGCAGCGCTCAGGGCTGTACCCTGTCCGCCTACCCCTCCCTGTGCAATGGCATCTGTGCTTGTGCAAGAGAACTTGTCTCAGTAGTTCCTACTCTCTAAAATTTGGTCTATCTTATTTGAAGCAAGAAAAAAGCAAGCAAAATAATTTCTGTTTCTGCCTTTTGATTTCCTAACCTTCCCTAACCCCCAGTACGCTGAAATGCCTGGATCTGTATTTCGTGTTTGATCAGAGGGATGTAGGTGTTTGAGGAACTTGACTTTAGTCCGTTATTAAAAATTATTCAGTGGGAAGTGACATGGTGGGCTCTCTGTCTGGGTTCTGTCTGTCTGCCAAGCCTGCTGTCACGGGTACTGCTGTGGTCATTTTTGGGAGGCAGACGTTAGCGTGAGGTGAACAAACTAAATTCTTGTGGGTCAAACTCAAAGGCCCTTGAGAGATATTTCAAGGCTGTCCATCTGACATGTTTGAAGGACAGCAGAAAAGCAGGAAATGAGATAAAATAAGTGTTGTGGGAAACCTTATTTGCAAACTTTCTTGTGTCAGTCCAATGCTGCTCGGCTCAGCCCAGCCACAGCTGCGTGCCCCCATCCTGGCAGTGCTCCTCAAGGGGGCTGCCCCTATGCCCTTCCCACCCCTTTTGTCACTGTGCAGGTGACCGGCTTTCAAGCCAGGAGATGTTTGGGAAGCCTCTTTAATTTGTGCCCCTTCTGGTGTTTGTGCATGAATTAGCCTCTTCAGCCACAATTGCCTGTCCCTGCCAGGATAGCTTGCTTGCCCACCTCTGTGCCTGCAGCCCTCCTGAAGGAGGATGGAAGGTACGAAGAGGGACCTCAAGAGTTTAAAACTTCAAGCAAATGTGCCGTACGTATGTGAGCAGCACTGGGAAAATGGGGAAAAAGGTAAACTGGGGGGAAAGGGAAGGAGAACACTTAAGCAGAAGGAAGGTTGTTCCCTCTGCCCTAGGTTGGGAGGTGGCCCTGCTGCCTGCAGAATGAGCAGGCAACAAAGAGGAGGAAGGTGTCACCTTGGTCTTGCTGTGGGACCAGCTACAACTCACTGCTGTAGCACTGGTAGCAACTTCTGTTATTTGGTGTTTCCTAGTCAAAAAGAGGGGTTTGGAACAGCTAAAGTCAAAAGTGAATGCAGAAGTGACAGAGAGAGCAGGTACCTGCAGCAACTGGGAAGAGGGGAAGGAAAAAGGAGGTGTCTGAAGTGGCTTATCTCCTCAAAGCCTCATTGTTACCCCATCTCTTTTTGCCCTTCCTCTGTTTTTTCCTCTTTCTCTAATCGTTGTTTTCCTTCAGCATTGCTCCTTTTGTTGAAGGTAGGTTGTCCAGTCAGGAGCAAAGACCTTAATATCAGACTTTATGGGACCAGTTGCACAACTGGTGTGCTGCACATCACCTGCTAGAAGGAGCATCTACTCCAGAAGCTTCGGGAAACACCGCGAATATTATGTCCTCCACTGTTTTTGAATGCGGTGCTGTGTCAGGAGCTTCATGTATGACTACATGGGTATTCCTTGTGGGTTGTTCAGCAATAGTCTTGCAGTAGTGAAGTATGGTAGAGGTTTGGTTATTTAGAAGAATTCTGAGGCTTGTCATGGTGTTTAAAAACCTTATAGAAAAAAAAAACCCCAACATTTAAGGTTTCCTTGAGAAAACAAAATGTATATAGACAGCCAGCATCTTGGAAAATCTACGGTAAACCTCACAGAGGGAATTCAGTGAAGTCTTTTCTCTGTAAATATCCACGGTGAATCACATTATGTGGCTATCAAAATTGACACCGTTCCCTTTTAGTAAGTGGCTAAAGACATAAAATTAACCTAGGTTGTAAAATCCAAAATTATTAGGGGGGAAAAAATCCTCAGAAAAACTACCCCAAAAAGGTACGTACAGTAGAAATACATTTCAAAAATGAAGTAATCTGTTTCCATGCAAGTTGTCCTGTAATTTTGCAGTACTAAATCCTTGGTGAAAAGCTCGTACTCATCCTTAGTGCAGGAAAGGAAGATCAGAGACATTTCTAGTCTGTGTTAAGCATCGCTATTTTTTTACATACTGTTAAATGCTGACCATAAATACTGCATATTGCTTCTAATTATTCATGTCTTGCATCAGCTTCAAAATCAGTGAAACTGTTCTCATATATAATTAAGGAAGAAAGGCTATGGTGTCCCAGGAAGGTACCTCACAGTGCCACTGTCTGCCTTTTCTAGCAAAAGCATGAAGTAGGTAGCAGCCCCTGACAGAGAGAAGCATATCAAGATAGATTACCAAACGCTTACAAAATAGATCAAGCAGAACAAGAACTTTTTTCTGAGAAATGTTATATTAATGCTTCACTAGACTGACCTCACTACTGTAGAATATTAATAAATGAGGCATTATTTGTTGGTGGGTGGGTGTGGATGTGTGTGTACATACCTATATATTATAGAAGGGCTTTTATTTCATAGAAGATAAATCCCTCTAGCTTTCAGAACAGGGGGCTCTTTCTAATTGACTACAATCACTTGCCCGGAAATACCCAAAGTCCCCCTAAATACTATATGAGATGCTTAACTGTGTTAATACTATAATGGATTGGAACAAAAATTATCAAGCTCTCCAGGTAAAAAAAAAAAAAAATCTTTATAGTCCAAAACTAACCTCCAGTGCTAGTAGCTGCCTCTGGTGTTTCCTCTTGTCCTAGAGAGGGATGCTCCTGCGGTTTGGGGCACGAAGCAGTCAATTGCTAAGTGGTGGCATAGGGCTCTCCAACCCACAGCATCTTCCAGATAGCACAAACTAGATGCAGAAGGCTTCTATAAGTCTTTCCTAAGTGAACAGATCTCCAGTGTTTTGGAGGGCTAACAGGAATAACTTAATGTGTTCAAGGCTTCACTTGAAAGAGATTCACATGCTGAAGTCAGTTTGTCAGCTGCAGCGCTGAGCTGGGCCCGGCGGTGGCTGACCTTGTGATGCTATTCACAGGCGCATGCCATTTCCAATATTTTCCTTTCGGCAAGGAGGAGGAAGAAGCAGACATCAAAACCTGTTTTTATATACATGTTTGACATTTCACAGTGAGTGCATTTGTTCATCAAGTGTACGTGATTTATAGGTACTGTGCGTTTGTGATGTGCTACTCTTGCTCTATCAGAACGATTGCCTGTAATGTTGGCAGCAGCAGAGAAGACTGTGGCTAATCCTGGTAATCGCTCAGACTTGTTTATGCTGTACATATTTATCTGTTGTAAATGTATGTTTGATAGGCCAGGAGTTCAATAAAAGTGAATTTGTGTCTAACCTTGTAATACCATAGCTGCTGCCAAATTAGTTCTCGGGAGCAGAGGTCTCTGCAGCCTTAAACACTGCTGGGAGTGCTGCTTACGCAGCCCTGCTAACATTTAAATAAGCCTCCTCCGTGCAAACAACTGTTCCTTACTGAACACAGGGTAGATAATTTGTGGTTATGCGTTGGCAGTAAAGCTTAGGAGATGGCGTGCACCTTGGGACAGTGGCCTGGTGTAATGTACAGCTTCAGCTCAGCCTATGTCCCAGGCTGGCAGCAAACTCTATATTATCTAAGTTGGCTCGGGCCACGTTTATATCGGTTACAGAGATTTACAGCAAACTTGTGCTTCACAGAACTGAGCAGGGTTTTACTGAAGACTTTGTGAGTTCCTGTTAGCTACAATAAGGATATTATTGCTGCTAGTCCCATTATGGTCAGATGAATTACTAATGTGTCGTTCACCATGCTGCAGAGCATGCCTGCAGCTGCAAACGGGACAGAGCTGGCTGGGGGCATCTGAAAGCCTCTGTGGGAGGCGGATAAATGGCAGAAGTTTAGAGCTGGGCTTGTCTTGGAAACAAAGTTCCACCGAACCAAAAGAAATATATGGACTTTTCAACACTTGTTTGTTTGACTTCACTGGAATTAAAACCAGGCACGTGAATGTTCAGAGGCCTGAGGGAGGTCTCCAGAAATAGCACAGGCATTTAGAGCGTCCCAGGGATAGGGATGCTGCATTACTAGCAGGTGCCTTTTTGGCAAGCAGTTTGGGGTTTAAGTCGTGTTTCCACTCAGCTGCATGCCCCGACTTTTTTTTGGGGGGGTGGGGAAGGTAAGTACTGGTCTTCACTTAGAAATGCTGTCCTGAGAAATACTTCGTTGTCCAACTGATATTTTCTCGTAGAAAGCTTCTGCTTCAATAAATCCTCAGTTTGAAAAGGGAAAGAACAGCAACATTTTATTTTTTTTAGGGAAGGCTTCTGACCTGCTGTATTTCAGAGGATGTGCTACTGCAAAGGCTTGGATATCATAGAAGTAAAGCTCCTGCTATTACTTCTCAACAGAGATCCTAAATCCCTTAGCACTTGAGAGCCGAATCAAAGCTCAATTCAAGTGAGAGTCTGAGGCTTTTGCTACTGTGGGATGTAATGTTTCCAAGGCACCTCACTGTATGTATGGAAGCCCCAGGTAAGCTGTGATGGCTGGAATGAAAGGCCTGCACCAAAGCCCAGTGACTTCAATGGGTCCCCAATGAGCCCTTACGGTGTGCTTTTCTCTTGGTGGGGAGTTGGCAGGAGGGTCACAAATACACCTGGCTCAGCCTCAGGGAGCTGCTTTGGATTTGGTTCGTGTGTGGATGAGTGCTTTCTCTTTTCCAGTATGCTTTCTTGTCTCATAATGTATATAAGATGACCAAAATCTGGGTGCCACATTTATGAAAATGTGATGTGGGAAGATATCTTGTGGACAAGGTGGTAATCAAGCCCTGTGCCTGATTTGTTCGGTGAGCTGCAGATCCTTTTATTCGTTATCTGCAGCCCCATGGGAGAGGAGAGTTTATTTACAAGTTACAATGAAATAAAAGCTGAGGAAACAAGTTAGCTAAAAAGACTGCAACAGGGAAGGTCATCAAGCTTGAAGGAGCAGGAGGGTTGCAGCGTAACCAGCCACTGTATAGTGGTGTTAATTGTTAAGGGATTAAGCACATTTCGGTAGGCTGATGGAGAAAGGTGATGCGCATCTGAAACCTCCTGTGGGGCTGGAGCTGCTCAGCACCTCCTGGGTTTGGTTGCAACATGTGCTTGGTTGGGATATCTGCATGATCAGCACCTGTCCGACCGCTGCTTTGTTATTTACTTGCGAAGTGCGGTAATGCAACATAAGCCTTAAGGTTCACTAAATTCCCTGTGCTCTCACAGGAGGTATGGTGAAGGTACAATCTGCATGCACACTGAATTGCTATCTGGAAAAAAAAAAAAAACAAAACCACAACACCACCTGCTGAAATAGAAGCATCAGAAAGATATATGGTTATTTAGGCTTTTGGTTAACTCTTCTGTAGTGTTCAGTAGTAATAAAAAGATGGTGCTTTGGGGCTGGGGTAGGTGTATGTCTTTTCTACCAGAGGGAGAGGGGGAAAAAAAATCCTCATGCATTGGTAGCTGTTTCAGGTGAGGAAATAGTCAACATTGCACTAATTTGCCACTGGAGCAGAAATGTCAGGAAGGATTGTGAAAATGCACTGATGGTAGCAATTATATTGATAACCTACCATTCCCAGAAGCAGAGAAATCAATCTTGCACTGACAGGACTCTGACAAATTTCTATGAAAATCAGAAAGGAATCAATATTTGATGTGTGATAGAAATAGCTGTGAGGATTTTCTTGGTTTTCATGGTTTTCCCCTATCCCTCTTTTTTTTTTTTTCCTTCCTCCAAACAGTATGGTTGAAAACACTGTAAATTAGAGAAGTAAGAGAAACATTAAAATACAAGTGTTATTAGATATGTAGAATGGCCACCTGACTAACCTGGCTTTCTTTATACTTAATTGTGTGTAGTATTTTAATAGCTTTGACATTTAAGAAGAGTGCTCTCTGAGTCCCTTATTCTCTGCTGAGGAATCGGGGGGGTTACATTACTGATACTGAGTTTTACACTTCCCCCCCGCCCTGACAGCCCTGCATCGGAGCATTAGAAACAATTTACCTTTTGTCCTGCCATTAGTTAACTAGATGAGTTCATTGCTCTGTTAAAAGGACATGCTCCTACAACTTCACCTCCCTGGCTGATCCTTTACTCACAGCTGTGTGCCAGGTAATAATTTTATTTGGTAGTGAATGAGAAATTTTGATGCTCCACAAACTTGTCTTACCTCCCCTTCTTCTTTGCAGAGATGCTACAAAAACTTACACCAGCTCATGATCTTCTCAAACTCTGGTTTCAAGCCCTTTGGTGTGTCACCAACCCTACACTTTGCACTGAATTTCATTTTTGTTTTCACACTGTTGTGGATTTTATTTTAGTTCTAACACATATGGAAAGGGAGTGTTTGGACCTCAAGAGAGCTTTCCATTTTGAAATATAAGTGAATTTGTGATTGGGAAGCTGAAATAAAAACAAGTGTTTTGAACGCACTGAATTTTTTTTTCTTCAGATTTTCGGTTTGGTCCTTTGAGATGTTTCTTTTTTAACCCAGTTTGGAGTGGGGAGAGCTGTAGAAATGTTCTGACACCTGTGAGCTGAAATGGATTATGCAAACTTACAGTGATGAAATAAGGGAATAAAGTTGACTGTCCTGTCTGCATTCTGTTGCTTCCTTGTCACTCGCTATGCTGAGAAGAAAGCATAATCTTTGGCAAAAAAAGGTAAGACTAATGGAAGCCACTTGAATCCGACCAGATTATAAAGGACTGCAAAAGATATGAAGGAGATGGTTAAAAGTTAATGAGCTGCAACCAAATCACATACCATTAATTGAGAATTTGCCCCTTTCAGCAGTATGTGCAAGAAAACCAGAGGCTTTGGAATATATTAGATTGGGAGCATTAAGTTTAACTAGAAATTGCTAAATGAAATGTTTAATAAAATCTCAGTAAGAAAAGAAAGAACACTTTGCTCAAAGCCATATCTCCTAGGAAATGTATATGAACCCAACAGTCTGGGCAGAGCATTGACCGTGTATTGCAAATTTGTGTGATAGAGGAATGTAATGTGAGTCTGAACCTCTAGAGAGCCAAACCTGCAAAGGTCCAGGCAGGACCAATTTATTCTTGCTGTGAATAATAACCAGGCGAAAGTAGTGTACTGCGCAAAATGCTACTTTTCCACAAAGAGCAGAGAGTGCTAGAGGGTGAGAGGAAAGTTTGCTTTTTCATAATGAGGAAATAATGTAAATGTGTGTAATTGTAGAGGCCTACAAAGGTGTTTGAGGAACACCAAGGGACTGACACTACCTGCTGCCTCTCTCGCTGTGCCTTTGTGAGATGGCAGTTAAAAGGGCAGTGAAAGCCCCAGACTGAGCTCTTGCAGGAGTCTCTCAGGGCCTGCAAGCCCAAGGACCAGGAGGTGTCCTGGGGCTGGAGCAGGGGGATGTGGGTAGGAGGAAAGTGCTCTGGTATCCCAGGAACATCTGTGGTTTGGAGGGTGCCTGTAACTGGTGCAGTAGCTTGATGTGTAGTTGCAAGAACTCTTTTGTTTCCAGGAGCAGGGGTAGTTAAGATAACCCTGATATCCAGTATCTGCTGTCCTTTCGAATTCTTTCTCCTTTGTCTTTCTAACAGTTGAAATTTTTAAATAACCTCAACATGGGGAAGCAATAGTGTACTGCTGTGAAAGTAGTGCCAAGAAATGTGGATAGCAAAACCTGCTTTGTTCTACAGTAAATGGATTTAAGGGACATGTACTTGCCATAATTAGAATATTGCAACAGTCTTTGCAAACCTTAATTAGCGTCACCAGATTAGGAACTCAAACAAAACTGTAATGCCAGCACCTAACAAGCTTCTTGAGTCAAAGGAAGCTAATCCCAAATTACTCACAAATGACTTGCACACTGTGAACATAGAGCAGGGGAAGTGAATTGTAAAAAAAAAAAAAAAAAAAAAAAAAAAAAAAAAAACCAAACAAAAAAAAACAACCAAAAAAACCCCAAAAAACACCAACAATTCTTCCCTTGGAAATAGGATGAAATCAGTTTAGTTTGCCATGCAGAAGCTCGTGTGTCAGAATTGCTCCTTGGGTTCACAGGCTGGCCTGGCTCTCAAACTTTTGAACAGAACTGGTCCCGTTGGCAAAATGAATCCCATAATGCAAAAGAATTTTTGAAATGAGAAGATTTTTGTTCTAGATCTCAGATTAGCATGAGCAGCCTGGCTTGGAAATTTTCATGAGTCTAAAATGAACTTGACTGTTGGGCATTTACAGCATTTCATTTCTAGTTTCTTTAATTCTAAATTAACCTATCTTCTGAAACAAAAAAGATGTTCTCTTTCATCAAAAGGAACTGTGTTTAGCAGTGTCATAATATCCCATTCTTTCATCTTTGATATTTTTTAAAAGAGAACTTGCTGTAAATTACTCTTTCCACAAGTAGCTGAGCTTTAACAAAGTGTCATTTTCTGGTGGAGAAATGTCTCTTTAAAAACTCTTGGGAATTTTACACAGTGAATGATGCTCCATAGGAACTAATACACTGTGGTTTGGCATTCCAGTGCATTTTGAATGCTTTCAGCGAAGTAAAATGTGTGTTGAACCGGTCATGCCTGGAATATTCAGTGTCATGTGAATATTCCTGTTGCGTATAACCATAACTTTTGTGTTTTTCTTGTTGTAGGTATTTCAGCGTGCTTTGGTACTCTTTCTCTCTTGTTGAATGCATGCCAAAACACGTGTCGTGGTTTAACCCCAGCTGGCAACTAAGCCCCACGCAGCCAGTCGCTCACTCCTCCGCAATGGAATGGGGGAGAGAATCAGAAGGGTAAAAGTGAGAAAACTCATGGGTTGAGATAAAGACAGTTTAATAGGGAAAGCAAAAGCTGCACATGCAAGCAAAGCAAAACAAAGAATTCATTCACTCCTTCCCATGGGCAGGCAGGTGTTCAGCCATCTCCAGGAAAGCAACATCACATCACAAACAACATCACTCTGAACGTCCCCCCCCTTCCTCCTTCTTTCCCCAGCTTTGTATGCTGAGCATGATGCCATATGGTATGCAATAGCCCTTTGGGCAGCTGGGGTCAGCTGTCCCAGCCGTGTCCCCTCCCAGCTTCTTCTGCACCCCCAGCCTCCTCGCTGGTGGGGTGGGGTGAGGAGCAGAAGAGGCCTTGACTCTGTGTGAGCACTGCTCAGCAATAGTGAAAACGTCCCTGTATTAACAACACTGTTTTCAGCACAAGTCCAAACCATCGCCCCATACTAGCTGCTATGAAGGAAATTAACTCTATCCCAGCCAAAACCAGCACAAAATAATTCTTTGTAACTTTAAATTCAGAAGCTGGGTTTTTTCTGTCTGTCTTCCAAGGCAGGCCAGTGTTTCTGTCCGTAGCAGCAAAGCTTATCTGGCAGCTGCGAGTGACTGGATATAACACTGGAAACACAACAGCAGCACAGTTAGTTTATTTGCTAGAAAAGGCATCACCAGCTGGGCTCTAAACTTAAGGACCACTGACTGGCCAAGCAGATTGCAAACCCTTTTTATAGAAGTCTTTGTATCTGGCAGAAAAAATGACAAATATGCTTTCAGTGTCCCCATGAGATGCACATATTTCGGCACACAGAACATCTTCACATAGTGAAATGGGTCTCTGGATTTCCTCAGAGCACTGAGATTCTTTGCATTCTTTCATGCTTCATTTTTTGTGCACCTCTTTTGCCTGGATATTACTGCTCATCTTCCTTTTTTTAACCAGGGCTGTTTGAATTCTGGGAAAGTAGCCCTTATATTTGGCCACACCAACTCCTGACATAGGCAGCCAACTGAGTATGTTATATGTAAAGAACATCTTTTATTCTATGTCCATATAAAAACCTAGCATTAGATTTTTTTGAGACTAATAATTTATTTTACTACCAAAAAATTCCTTCATTTATTTTACTCTTTCCTAAATACAGACAGTAAAGTTCACTGATGCCCATGCTCATCAAATTGTTAAATGAGTTTGTATGTTAAATACACTGAGTTATTTTCAAAGACAGTTGTTGTATTATACTCTTTAGGTATATGATAGTATCTTTTAAAGGTAAGTTTGGCCTTCCTTGACTTTCAAAGCAGAGCTAAGTAATCAAAATAGTGTTGAAAACACATAGGGTATTTTTTTTATTTTTTTGTTTTGTTTTTGTCTGGGTTTTGTTTGTGTTTGGTTTTTTTTTTTTTTCTTTTAAACTTGGCTGGTATATCTCATTATCTCATTCTTGTGCACAGAACTCTCAAATTTTTGATTGAAGAATAGAAGGTTGGCATATACAGAGACATTGGTCTGGTTTGAGGCTGAGGATAAGGCATCTTTTATCTTTCTTTTGCTTTTGCTAACTCTTTTACTATTTGGTTACAAATGATGTTTGGCTTCAGTTAACTTTCCATCAAAGAGAATTTTTTTGGTTTGTGCTGACAGCTTTGTGCTGTTGCTGAAGGACTATTTTACCACTTTACAGACAGCGTTTGAACTCAGGTAAACTAAAAAAAGGGAAAATTCGTAACCCACTGTCTAATCCGACCTCCTGCAGATTCAAATCTGGGTTACAAACTTCACTCCACACAAACTGAAATTTCTCCAGGCTTTTGTGTTAGACCTTGGCGTCCACTTAAACAAAGAACTCTCCTCTAGTTTTGCTAGAGCATCTCCATCTAACTTATGGAGCACAGGTATGAAAGCCACTTGATAAGCACTTGCCCATCTGTTGACACTGACCATTTCTGCACTTGTGCAGTATAGGTAGGCTAGTAGCACCCTTTGAGGAGCCACAGCATGTGGTCTCTTAAGCATTAATCTTGAAGTAGACATAGAGCAATTCTCCACATTTTGTGCATTTTTGTATAGCCTTATGATGAAATCTTCCTGCCCAGATTTGGACAAAAGCTTCTTAAATACTTCTTGTTTCCATTTCAAGAAATGGTCATTTACTTTTTTTTCTGAAATGGCTTTTGGAAAAGTCAGCCATATGCCTCATTGCTTATAAGAATAATAAATACCTCTGGGCTTTGGCAAATCCTTAGCTAAATGACTCTGGGGTCAATTTTCTCTAATAGACTTAGTCACTTCGTGCATGCTAATTTCTGAAGGAAAAAGAACAAAGGTGATGAATATTGAAGAGCAACTTTATAGTGGATTTCATAAGAGTGCAACATCTCGCCATAAATCCAGAGAAGGGGCTCTGAGTCCTGTTTGACTTGCCTTTGCCTGACCCTTCCTAAAAAGGGTTCCTGGAATTATGGCAGATGGTGGTGAATTAAATACAAATGGGCGCTAACCAGATTGCTCCCTTTTGGTGTGGATTGCTCCCCACCACAGGCTGTTACCAGTTCTGTTGCGTTTTTACCCTGGGTGTTGAGGCAAATCAGACCAAGCTCACCACGGGTCTCACCTGTACCTGAGAGCAGGGCCTGAGCTCACTGTTACCCTTCCCTGTCCCCCTCCTGCCTTAGGAAGTCACCAAACTTTGCACTTACCCTTTGGCCAAGGCACATAAGCATGTGTTTCAGCTGTCTTGTATCTCAGTTATTTCTGCTTTTCTTGACCTGATTAACCGGGTTAAGCCTTGCACTTGCAACTTCTCTTTGAAAGGGAGGAACAAAAGCAAAATGCTTGCTGTTTTGGCTGATGAGCTGATCATAAGGAGAGCAGTGACAAATGGCTGCATTTACTGCAAAAGCTTTCATACTTTACATTTGATGGTGCTGCCAGAGGTTTTGTCAAGAACAACTTAGAGTTTCAAAGGTGCTCGTGGCAGTGATGATCAGCAATTGTCAAATAAAATGGAATGGCAGCGAGCAAGGCACCGCTTCAAAGAGTCTTTCTTGGGCACAGAGAGATGAGACTCCAGTTGAGGTGCTCCAGAGGTCCCTAAGCTCTGACCTCGTAAGATAATTAGTGATAAAGGATTCAGAATCTTTCCTTTGTGTTCAAACTTTTGTTTCTCTGTCTAAAGGGATACTTTTAGTGAACAGAAACCTAAAATGGGCAGAAGCATTGGGACTTGAGGGAAGGTTTCTGAATGTCTATGCAGGGACTGGAAACATTTCCTTGATTTTTTTTTTTTTTTTAAGCACTACTCCAGAGGTAACAGCTCCTGCTGAGGTCAGTGACAGTTGGTCAGTGCTTTTGATGCCTGAGTGTCATTAGATCTAGTCCAAAATTCCCTGGTGCAACAGGGGTATGTCAGCGTGTGCAGATTCACTGGGATATAATTGTCCCAGGAAGACTATTTTGATTGATATTTTAGGCTGACAGAGTCCTCTCTGGCCTCTTACCGGTTTGCTTTGCTGTGTAAGACCCCAAGATAATGAAGAGAACCCCTCGGAAGCATCAGCTCCAAGTCTTCCCAGTCAACTGTCTGTCTGGGTCCTCTCACTCCATCAGTGGGTTAAGGGGAGACAAAAATCTAAACACTCTGAAAAACAGCATGTCTGGGGCTCTGGGCTTCTGGACCTTTGGAGGTTCCCAACATTTCCAAACTGAATAAAACGAAATGCTGAAAATCCCTGGGAATTATCATTCTCTGCACAGCTCCCAGATATATTTAGAAAATTAATTTCAGGCTCTTCTGGTTTCAGCGTTTTCCTCTTTCTTCTTTAAAAGGCCCTAGAGCTGAATTAACTTCCAGGATTTTCAGCGTGAATTCAGCCCCTACAGCCGCTGTAATCGCCAGATGAGCACCATGTGAAATGAACCCCTGGTCTCGCATGGGTCTTCTCCTAACAATAGCCATTGTCTCACCTGATGCAGATTTGTTATTTTTTTTTTTTGGCTGGCATCTCATTAGAGAGCTATGAATAACGAATGAGTCTGGGAGATGAATTTTGCTTTCCTCCCTGTTACAGGATAAGGCTAGGTAGAGACTGAATGTCTTCAATAGGGCAGCAAGGCCTGCTCTCTAGACAAATAAATTAATTCAGCTTTGAGAGTTGTCAAACCAGAACTTATGACCAGCGCAGAATTCAAATAGACCTTTTGCATAGGTGCAAACATAAAATAAACTGAGTGGGTACGGTGCTGAGCAGTGCAAAAAGCACAAGGAAGCTTGCACATTCTCGTGCAATGGTCTGTGCCAAGCAAAGCATTTCTTCATCTTCCTCCTATCTCTGAGCTGGGGTTGACAGCGTTATATCTCATAATGGTATTCTAAAGGAGGAATCACTCAAGCATGCAATGATATGGGAGAACTCTAAAATAAATAATAAAGTATAACACTAGATATAACATCTGGGAACTTGTTTGTTTTAATAAAGGACAATATTTTATTTCCCTGATTAAATTTCCTGGTGTGTCTGAATTTATCCCTGGTAGGGCCAGTTGCATTAGAAATAAGAGATATGTTCTACTTCTGCTTTCCAGTAACATGTCATATGTAAGCGAAGAGCATTTTCTTGAGGGCTTTTTAGAAGGGAGACGCTGACATGACAGCTTTAGATGGGATCAAAAAATATGTGGGTTTATTTTGTTGGCATTGAACTGTGGTACCCTGAATAGTCTCTGAGTTGCCTACGTACCTCCATTGGCTACACAGGAAATGTAGGTACCTAGTTTTGAAACTATGCGCAGGGCATTGCCTCTGACAAAGTGAAGAGACCTGAGCTACCCTATAGCAGTATTGGTATGATATATGACGGGCCGATTTTGATCATTCTCTGTTAAGGCACTGCTGTTGTAGAGGCGTAGAATGGATTTGTGGTTATTTCCTATTATTAAAGATAGGTCATGTGCTACCTTATTTGTATCCCAGCTGTCCCTAGTTGTGGGTGGGCAGAAACAAAGAGCTGCAGTGTCTGGGGAGAGGCAGTAGATGACATTGCTTTGATGACCCTCCTGCTCAGGTCAACAGGGAGAATGTTTTCCTTGCTCTGTCTCTCTTTCTGTTGGTTTTTTTTTTTTCTTTTTTTTCTTTTTTCTTTTTTGTGTGTTGTTTTTTTTCTTTTTTCCTCCTCCTTTTTTCTTTATGCTGTTGTAGAGTCTGTGTGAGTTTTGACTTGTAAATCCTTCACCAGCCCTAAAGTTTATGGAGAAGGCTGAGGAGATAAGGAAAAGGTTTAAACAGTGCTTTGAACTGTAAGTGGAAGCTACCAGAGCTAATAAAAATGAAGATGAATATAAATATTTGTGGGCTGGTGGAGCAGGGGTGTCAGGGGGTGAGATAAGGAAAAGTGGGAAAAAAACCCAAAAAACCAACTACCCGGTCTGTATAGAAATACCCCAAGTCTAAATAAATGTATAGAAATAGTAACAAGTTCCTTCAACTATTCTAAAAAATGTAGAGAAAACAGGAAAATTCAAAGGTTAAAGGCAGAATACAAGGATTCCTCAAATAAAAGGCTGAGCCCTTTTTATAAGTCAAGAAAAACACTGTATACTCAAAAGGCATGCTCATAAAATGATGCACAGCAAACCTAAGTATACTGTACAAAACAAACACTAAAGCACCACTGACTATAGTAATTATTGAAGTAGTGTGGTTCAAAGGAAGCAAAAAGCTGGGGAAGCCAAAGCTCAGCTTGAACTACTAAAATAAAGAGGAAAAAAAAATTTATAGGAAAATACAGGGCAAAATAAGGAAGATTACATTTGCCAAATTTGACAAAGAGCGTGTTGGTAATTGGCACGGTGCAACGTGGTGCCGTGGCAGAGCTCCTAGTCTGCTCCCAGTGAGCTGGCACCCTGGCACTGACCGGTGCAGGGATGGTAGCTCGGGGCTGGGCAGCAGTGCCAGGGCAAAGCAGAGTCCCTTTGTGCAGGCTGCATCCAGCACAGACGTGGTTCAAGGACTTAAAAATGCCCTAAAGGATAAACAGGAGTATTTCTGTGAGAATGGCATCTGGAGAGTTTCATTCCAGGGTAGACAGAATTTTGCTAGTGATTGCGAGCAACATGGAGAACCCACCAATTGACCTAGGAAACCACTTGCATTGGGTGTGACCCAGTGCTTGCAACATCGACCAAGGTAGGATCAATCAGAGTTCCCACTCATTCAGGATCTAAGCAAATAAATAAATATGTGCCTTGACAGCTGTAAAACGTGCTCTCCCTTCCTGACTCTGCTCCAAAGTTAATAGGGGCAAATGGCTCCAGATGTTGTCTGTGCTGGAGGGAGCTTTGATGTTTCTCTATCCATTTTAGGAAAGCAAGGCATCATATTGGCAAGTAATATCAACAGTGAAGCTTCTCAGCCTCTTAGGCTACATCTTGTAGAGGATGTTACTCGTGTCTTGGCTAATAGATAAGCGTTTCTCAGACATCGTAATGCAGCAGAGAAACAAAGTTTTTCCTCATTATTGTGCGTATGGCAAGGCACAGGCAGTGTGGCCTGTGCAGAGGTGTAAAGGAAGATTTCTTTCTTGTTTGGATATGCTGTTATTTCCTGATTACATTTAATTTTTATAAGGTTTTGAAATTTGTTGTGGGCCATATTTCCTTCTTCTTGACAAGAGGCTCCAGGCTATGTTACTGCTTGTGATATGTACATTGCTTACCAAGACTATGATAGTATGTTTTGATGTCCCACTTTGCTCCCAGTTATGCTGTGCTCCTTTGTAGAGGCAGCAGGGTGAGCCAGGGTATGGGGGACTGCTTTTAACCCAGGGCACCTGGGCATCTCCAGGGCCTGCATAGGGGGAGGAAAAGAAAGACCATAGGGATGGGAGGCACGTGGTGCAGAGCTGCGTGGTTTAACTTTTACTGCAGATCGTGTAATGAGGAAGAGATGGCAGCCAGGACATTGGCTACAGAAGTGATAGCAAGACTTTATTAGGGTCCAAAGCGTAGTGTACTGTACTGTGTCAGAAAGTGATTGAACAAATAAAACCACGTAATGAATTTACCAGAAAAGACAAAGCAGGTGGGAGGACAGCTGGTCAAGTAATTCTTTTTTTCTTTCTTTCTTTTTTTTTCTTTTTCCTTGTTCTACCTTGCTTTGAGTTGTATGTATTTCAGAAATTAATTATCTTAGCTCTTTTGCAAAGCTCAGCGGAAGATGTTTACAATACGATCCATTTCACGCTTTCAGCCAAGTCAGGGCCATGGTAAATACATACATTACTAAAAGCAGTCACTCTTTCTAGATGCCCAAAAATTTTACTTGGAACTAACTGTAATATTATATGTAGCTATGACAATGCTCAATAGCACTTGACTACTAGAAATGTAGAGTAAGCTGGGAATGAGAAATGAAAGAAGAAACATGCCAAGCAGTAATATCAAGCAGAACAATATGTGAAGAAATCAATATTTCTCACTTGTGCAGCTCCCATATAGGGAAAGAATGTCAGTGATTTTCTCAGTTATTGTGAAAAGCACAAAAATAATAGTTGCTGTAGTAAGAAAAGTATTTAAAAAGAAGTCATGGGGAAATTCACAATGATGGAAAAAAGCAAGCTTCAGGTTGCTCATTTCAGCTCTGTAGGTGATCTGTAGCTAGAATACATTGGAAAAGAGGCTGCCATGCTACTTGTTCATCTTGCAGGTCCCTGACTCAGTCCCCAACTGAGTCCAAGCTCATTTCTTTCTTATGATTACGTGATCAAAGCATGAACTATTTTAGCAAGTTTAACGTGGTGATAAGAGAACATTTGCCACCACAGAGATTAGGTACATTGCATTCCCAGTGAATTTCAAGGATGTTAGTACCAGGGACTGTACAACTGTTAAAAATTAAGGGGTTTGGGGGCTTTGCTAAATTATACACATTTCCTCCTGGATTTCAGTCATAAATTAGTAGAATATGGAATCTGTATAGTTAAGAAATTCTAAGAAAGCACTCAACACAAAAGTATTCTCTTAAAAGGAATAATACAATAGCCTTGTAGAAATTACTGGCAGAGCTTCAGTACAATGGGTGGTCACAGGCATTAGCAGATGAGCTGCAATCAGAACATGGCAAATAATCCAGTGATCTTTGCAAGTGAGTACATCTTAGAACATACATATAAGACAGACAGTAATATGCTTTTCCATGATGTCTGGCTTAGATCCTTTGCATTATGGAAAGCTGAAAGGAATATGAGCATTCAGCATTCCAGGTCACCTTTGCAAATCTCTGCTTTTGTTAAAATACAGCAGGAGGGTAAGCAATCAGAATAAGTCACCTCATTTACAGCTTTATATTTTTATATTTGTTGATAGATGTATGAATGCAACCTGGGTACAGAGGAATAATTGCCTAAGAGAAATGCAGCAAGAACAAATATTAAACTTCCATAGCTTGTTCTCTTTTGCATTTCTGTCTGAGACATATACAAGTTCAAAAAGTTTGAAACTTGCCTAGTCATACCTTTCTTTACTCTAAACCCAGAAATTCCTGAAGATGCTCATTGGGTCATGTAAATCGTGAGGAAAAAATATGCCCAGGTGCAGATTTCTTAAACTTTGCTCAGAGAATGAAGAAAAACAGAGACATGAGAGTTGTAGAAAGCATTTTGACCCTGCCATGATGCTTTTGGCTTTTGCAGATTCCCAAGTATATAGCAACCATCTGCAAAGACTACCATTTTTGCAGTATAAACTGTTTCTTGCTAGATTAGAAATAAGTTATTCAACATCCTGCCTTAGCCACCTTTGCAACATGAAAGGCATTACTAAAGTGTCTACTTCTCAGAAGAATTGCACAAACTATTCAGGCTGTACTTAGAGCTAAAAAAAAAAAAATTGAAAGCACTTATAATGGAAATTAGTTTATTTTTTTCCTCTGCTCCTGGAAGGGCTGTTTGAAAGCACAGCAATCTTGCACTGACGTTCTTGGCAGAGATAGGGGTGGCTAAAGAAATCAAGTTCTTACATCCTGAACTATTACTGAAGTAACACTGATAGTCTATATGAGTGAATGCTTCTTCTAAGAGTCCTATTAATAAAAAAAAAAGAAAGTGTTTATAAGACCTTACTGCTTTTATGTCAGAGAGGAATGTGGGAAAAGGGATGCTCTGAGCAGGAGAAGGGAGAGAAGAAAGCCTGTTGCACTTAATGACAGCTCTCTGACTACCCTTGAAGGCAACTCTTGTCATGTGCTTCCAAAGACCCTGGCTACGAGCAGAGCTCCTGAACACATCACTGCGGTCTGCTCTTAAAGTAAATGCAGAACTGGTGGCAGGGATAAAGGTGCCATTAATTTTCCTTTAAACAGGGGTATGTCTTTTTGCACCTTTTGCATGGAAGCAAAATACGCAGACTCTTGTTGGCTTTGTCAAGTACAGAAATGCAATGTTGATCTTATGCTCTTGCCCAGGGTTGTTTACGCACCGTGACAGGCTTCGGTAGTCCCAGTGTTGGGGTAATTTCTGCCAAAATGAAGGCAATCTGGTCTGCATGCACACAATGAAGCCAAATTAGGTCCACTGTGCTTTTCTACATCCATTCTGGATGTAACCCACAGTAGTAGGTTGTTTTTTGTGTTTTGTTGTGTGTGGTTTCTTTTTTTTTTTTTGTCAACCATGTACCATTATTAAATTTCTGGAAAAGTGCTATTAGTATAAAAACAACCACATCCGTGTAATTGCAGAAGATGCACAGGTTACCAGTGTATCCCCCAAAGTAACAAATGGGGTAATTAAGGAGGACAGTCACAGAAAGAAGCTGTAGGGAAGGACTTGTCTCTGGGAATGCGTCTCTCAGGCTCTCCGCAGGCTTGGAGGGCTTTGGCTGGCTGCCACTTCCCCTCCTCTGCCATTCAGTTAAATGCTAACACCACCCGAGAGGGTGTTTGGGCTGTTTCTGAAAAGAGTGGGCTCCTAATGCATTGGAAAGGTGTCTGCTGAGACCCGGCCCCAACCCAGGGGGTGGAGGTGCTGCTGGTGGGTGTTTTTGGCGGAATTCCCCTTTCCTGGGCCTGGCCTTTCTGCTCTAGACACTGCAGTGTCATGGTTGTGTTGTTATGACATCACCTAGAGATTAAAGATGAATTGTGGCAAGACTTGCAAAAATACATGGTAAGAAACAGCCTCCTGAAGAACTTGATTCCAAATAAGAAAAACTGATGAAGAGTAAGAAAGGACACGGAGGGACGAAGCCTTGCAAAAGGTCTCACAGCAGGGTTGGTGGCAGAGCTGGCAATTAGAGCTGGTCAGAATAGTCAATCTTTTTCCCAGTGAACATTCTCCTTGAAGGCAAAAAGGGAAATTACAAGAGCTTTCAAGGAGCTTGCTGGAAGCTAAACAGCCTGACTTTTTACCTCCTCAGCTCTCTGTAGTCTCTTGGCTGTTGCAGAGGTATCCAAACCTTGATTAGGAACAAAACATCCCAGTCTGTTGCTTAAAATTTTAGCAAAAACATATGGCAGGAACACTTAGAGCATTGCTATTTATCAAGCAGATCTCTTCACAGATGTCAAGAGTACTCACTGAATACTCAATGTATTGACTGCTGTGTTTAGTAAATCATATGTGTTAGCTGGCTAAATGCATATTTTATTATAGATGAGGAAGTATTTTCTTGCTGGGAACTGACTGGCTGTAAGGTGAGTGAGATTCCATTTCTAGGGGTTTCTGTTGTAGATCTTCAACACAACTGCAGTTAGCACCACCCAGGAACATAAGAACTAAACTAACAACATACAGTGACACCAGAGCCAAGAACTTCCCTACCTGATGTTCATTAATTTACCCCAAAGAGGTAGAAGAACAAAAGCACTTCACACTGGCGGAGCAAGGAAATGCACTAAAATCTAGGAAATGTGCCTCGCTATTAGGTGAGCAGATTTCACCCACCTGAGCTACACTGGGTAATTTACCCCAGCTGAATAATTCACCCCAGCTGAAATCATCTGACCTGCAGGAAGGCTTGTGTGTGAGTTTTTGCCTTAGCTCTCCCCTTTCGGCAGCCTTGCTGCAGCCACCCACTGCTGCTTTGTTACAGCAGGCCTTCTCCAACAGCCCACCCCACTTGTAGCCGACCCAGTAGCCAGCGCTTTTTGCCAGTGTATTGCTGCCAGTTCCTCACTCAGAGCCCACAGAAGCACCTCTTGCAGCCGTGCCTGGTGCTATGCTTCAGCTGGTTTAAGAATCAGCTTAAATCCCCACTACAAACATAAGGTGTTCCTGGATGGAGTTTGTAACTTCTTCTCAGTTTCCCAAAGCTGCTGCAACAGATGAATTCCTTTCTGTGTGGGGACTCTGTCCTTTGGGAGGTTTTAGGAGGCACTGTTCTCTGCTATGTTACCAAAGGCATTAAGTGACTTCCCCAGGTTGTCCTAGGCTATTGTCTGCCTATGTTAAACAATGATTTAACTTTATGTTTTGGTCAGGCATATAGAAACATAACCCTGTAAAAAAGTACAGTACTTCTATCAAAGTCGTATTTCAGCTTTTTCTCTTCTTTTATCTTTCTTTTTGCCTTTCGAGAAGGCCATTAAAGTCAATGGTTCTGCTTTAAATGTTAGCTTTTAAAAGTGTCTAGTTTTGTTGATACAGTGTTTGATAACTGAGATATTTCAGCTAAGGAAGTCAGTGAAAATATTCTTCAGGATGATGTTTCAGGCACATCTTTCAAGCATGACATTGCACCTTATGCTAGACTATAAAACAATTTTGAATTGAAACCATATTCTGAGTGGTAAAAAGTATACTTTTTTTTTGCTTGTCTTTTCTCTTGAACATGCTTTGCTGCAAAGCCTGTTCACCAGTCAGCTCACTCCATAAAACTCTATGCCCACTTTTCAAAAAGTTTATAACAGTTTTTATTGGAGAGCAGAAGAGTTTGCCTGCTATCTTTGGTTCTTGGAAGACCAAGCAGTAACTTACCTCTTCACTGAGGAAGAAGTCCTTGGGAATTTTTATTTTCCTTCTGGTGCTCATCCTTGTTTCTCAGTGTTTCATGGACAGCTGTTCTTGGCCATCTGTTGCACAGTCTGGGGTGCTGCTTGAGCTCGTATGGATTAAGATATGGTAGTCAGGATTTGGTGGTTTGAGTGCAAGTCTGGTGCTGAGCTCATCATGAGAACTGCCTCCAGCTGAGCCTTAAGTGCATGGCTGGCGGTTCAGAGCTGGGAGCGAAACATCGATAGATGCAGCTATTGAAGATAACGTGCCGTATCTGGACTAATTCAATGGGCTTTCTAGACTTGAGGCAAACTCTTGATTTAACCAAGATTTCTTTCCACCACGTGTATGTATATATGCTCTGTCACAAAAGAACTGCCTTGTGGTAGCATGACCCAGAGTGTTGCTAGGTCTAGAACTCTAGGCTGAGATTTGCATTTGGTTTGAAGGAATAAATAAATTGCCCCGGATTTAGAGCAGTAGCAAGCAGAGGCTAGTTGCTTGTCTCAAGAAACATCAGGCAGAGCTGCTGCCTATCATGCCTGTCTCAGCTGGCTCTCTCTGCCCCAGGGGCTGGAAAAACCTTCATGTGGTCTAAAATTGCTGCCATAGATAGGGAATGTATCACAAGTGTTTTCAGTACTTACCTCCTTTTCAGTGTCCTGTGAGGATTATTTGCACTTTCCTGAGTTGCTTATGCTTTGGCAAGGGTTGCAGGGATCTCTGAAGAAGGACTGTCTTTCTTAAAACACTACCGTTGCTCAGGTCTGACCACAGACTATGATCACAAGCTGGGTCATGTTAATATGGCTCAGCTCTTCTCAGTGTACTGCTTTAATGGCAAGGAGGTGGTTCTTTCTCATTAGATCTTTTACTTTTGTTACTTGAGTTCTGGTACATCAGTAGCTTGCCCTGACGAGCAAAGCAGTGGCTGCCACTGCTGACAGACAAGACTTTCTTGGATTTTACAAGAGTTCAGGGAAGTGCTAAAGCTATGAAGAATTATTTTAAAATCAATGAGTCAGGCAGAATAATTGGCATAAATACAGTCAGTGTTTACAGCCACATTTATATGCAGGAGTTATTTTGGGTCACTGGTATAAATAACAATGGCATAACTAAAATGTTAACATTCTTTCTGTGTTCTCCAACTCTTTTTCCATCTTGATGGCTACACTTCAGATCAGGGCAAGTAAAGACATAAGGGAAAAACAGACAACAGTGTTTTATGACTGAGAAACGCAATGCAAGTATCTGGGGTGCAGACTACAACGTAGTTTAGCTTTGAACTTTGAGCCCAGGGTAAATTAGCTGGTGCTGAGCTTCCTGCTTCGATGTCTTGATTAGTGCCTGGGTTTGCACCAGATCTGTTAGATGAGGCTGGGCGTTTCTAAACTACACTGCAGATAGGACGGCTCACTTTGCTACCCTTCTATATCTGAATGGGAACACAAATAGCAGCAGGAAATGGATGGGGCCGCAGTACAAAGTCAGCGCACAAAAGAAGAAAATTGCATGTCTATTCAGTTTCTTACCTCTTCGCACCCCCATTTAAATAACACAGGTTCAGCCTTGGGAACTTGAATATGTCATATGGCCAGGCCAATTACTGCACCTTTTGAGTTATAATGGAAAGATGTGATGTTTGAGCCCGTGCTCCAAGCATGCTCAGGGACTTTATTACTCAGCTTACAGTAAGATCCTGAGTTACTGGATGAGCTGTGTTTTATTGTGACTATTGAAGAGGCTAATAAAACTAAACGGAAAGAAAAAGCCCTGTTCAGCCTGGCTATGATGTCTTTAAATTGCCTGTGCAAATTCCCAGAGCTAGGGGTAGCTGGAGGCCAGCCGGATGCTCTTCAGGCATTAGAGCAGCCTCAGGGCTGCCCCAAACCCTGCCTGGTGCGCTCAGCTCTGCCCTGCTGCTGCTGGCGACCACCGGAGCACGTTGGTACCTGGCTTCTGCTCTGGTGCTAGCCCAGCCTAGTTTCCCCCTACCCTGACAGAGTGGTTTGCTTGCATTTCTTTTTTCTGTGTTATTGAAGTGAGCGGGCTCAGGACCCAGAGGGTAGGACACCATTCCAAATATCAACAGGGTTTTGGAGATAATACCTTATATTTAGGATATGCAGATATTCTTAAGCCACGTCATATGTTTCCTGTAGAATCTGCTTTTTGAAGTTTAGCTGGTTTGTGGTTTTTTTTTTTTTACTTAGGTTGGTGGTGTGCACCTAAAAAAATAATTTAAAAATGTGAATTTTTTTGTTTGTTTCCCAGCTAGTGTAAATGTTCTTTCCCCCAGTTCTCTAATTCCCTACTGTTCTCTTCCCACTAACAATTTTTGTGCTTCCTGTTTTAACTTCTGTTAAAATCCTGCAACTTGGACACGTTTCATGTTGCTATTTCCTTCCCTCTGTTTCACGGAGAGCTTAGATGCAAGTACCTAAATTGTAGATGATGAGAGCTTGCTGTGACAGGTGCTTGAAGGAACCTTCTTCCCAGGTGCTTTCCAGCTTTTGCAGTCCAGTGCCATCAAGGCTCTGCTCTGTTCTCCTGTTGTGCAGTTCCCTATTGTTTTGCTTCAGCTGGAAATAAATAAAAAAAAATTCCTAAAGTGGTCAGCCAACTTGCTTGTGGGGTGGAGTGCGGCCATCTCAACTGACAGGTGACAGAGATCAAGAGGCAAATCCATGGGATAAGAGGTCGCAGGTTGGAAGAAAAAGCCCAGGATTAGAGATCACTGTTTCAGAAGAGTCTCTCCTCTGGGAGAATAGCCATTACAAAAATAATGGAAATTACTCCATGTGCTCTCGGCTTGGATGCTGCATTGCCCTGGCATGTTAATCCTGATCTGTCTCCTATTGCTAACATAAAGGACACGCATTGGATTGAAATGATGGTCAGCCAAGATTCATCAAAGCATATAAATGATTGACCATTCAATCTATGCCAATATGCCACAGATTACAGCCAGATTAGTTCTCCATAGCAGACTAGATCCTACTGTAAAACTTCCCATCCTCGTGTGTACCTGCTGTCGAGTGCTGTGAACTGAACATTTCCTGCTCTGGATTGAGGGAGGATGTTATCGGCTGGCTCTGTAGCCAGCAGCACAGGTTTTCTAGGGCTTAATTGCCTTGTCTGCCTGGCCAGGCTGTCTGACTGTCAGCCTGGGCGGAGGGAGTGCTTTACCAGGTCTTTTATTTATTTAGCTGTTGGATACATCGTGCTCTTCTTTTATTACCTGTCACATCTTACCCCTTCTTACTTTACGAGGAGCCCGTTGCACAGCAGGACCCTGGGCTCTCTGGCAGGAAGATGGAGGTTTTACTTCGTACAGCAGTCAGGAGAACAGTAGGAGCATGGCGCAGGTTTGGCATTTCTTTCTTTTCCCCCACTGTCTGCCTATATTAGATCTTGAAAATCACTGGGCAAGAGCAGAAGACCCCAGTTAAGCATCTCGGTGATTTGAAAGGTAGTAAGGCAAAACACAAGTACTGATAGCTTCAGTAAATTGCGCCTGTAAACTTCTTGAGCGAGAATTGCGCTGGGGACACAGAATTAACAATCAGCAAGGAGTGCTGATGCCTACACCCATGCTCATTGATTCATGGGTATTTTGACAACAGTGGTAAATCTTTTCCGAAATCAACATAGGCGGCAAGCAAAGGGTATTTCAGTATTACAACTGATAATTGAAAAAAAAAAATCACCAGGAAATATCTTTATATATCTAGCAAGTACGTCAAAATACGGTCCAAACTGCAGACCCAGCATCAGCAGAAGCCACACCGCTGACTGGAGTGCTGCTCTCACTAGAAAGAAAATTATGGACAAATTAACTGCTGACGTGCACTCGTCAGAGTCACTGACCTAGCAGAGTCTGAATTGAAAATGTTACCAAGTTAAAAAGGTGTTTGATAACTAATTTTTCATGTGTGTAAGTGGCTGTGTATGGAGCAAATTGGTGGAGAAGTTGGCAGCCAGCATTAGACTCTGTGGGTTGGATTCATCTCTGCCTGCCCGCAAATGCCCAAAGGGTGGGTGGAAAGCTGTTGAGAGAGTCTCTGTTGCCGGTGGGAAAGAAAGCACTTCCAGAGCTCAAATTGTTTACTTGAAATTATTCTATTTTGGGTACTCACTAAGTTCTTTTTTTTTCTTCAGGAAGGAATAAAAGTATGTAGACAACCTATTTAGATGGAGAAACCTATATTTAGACAAATGAATCGCACCCTGTGTGCCCGCAGCTCCCCTGAAAACAATGCCAATTACCAGCTCCTGGGGATTTGAGCCTTTGTTTGACATTTAAGGGAGAAAAAATATCTGCAAGCATTTAGCTCGGAGAAGAATGCTGGACAAATTTGTGTATCGGGAAATATCCTCACTATTGCAATTTGGCTAACTAAAAGTGGAATGTTCTATAAAAAACTATAATGATTAATGTTCAGAATAGACAATATTTGGTCCTGGATTATTGATAAACCTAAAATTTCTAACTGTGTGACCATCCAGAATTGTACCTAGAAGTTTTTCACCTTTGGGAAAGGGGAAGCTATAATTTTGCAGCGGGACAGCACTTTCTTCAAGCTCTGGTGGATCATGAGTTCTGAGAAAGTAAAAGCTACAGCAGTAAGTTTGAGAGATGTTTTAAATTTTCTATACCTCTGAGCACAGTACAGCGTGGCTTATTTTAATTAAAGTCTGGTTTGCAGTTGGAAGGATAGAAGAAATGGTCCCCATAAAATTTTTTAAGACTCTCTAAAAAGTGTCTTGTATAGAGTTTTTTCCTTCCTTCGCATATGTAGAATATATGGCAATCTCGTATAAAAAGGTTTTATTGGCACTTGTTGTAATAACTTTCATAACTTATTCATGAGTTGACTGCTCATGGGTAATTTGGTCATCCAAAAGACATGTCAATAAAACTTTATCTCATACCATACTGTCATGTCTTGTACACTTTGGGTGGGTAGATAAGCAGAGGCATACCAGAAGCATGTTGTAGATCCTTTAAGGGAAGAATTAAAATAGGATATAAGTTCAGCTGTGATGAAAAGAAAAGTGGTTAAATGAAGAGAAGCTGATAAAAACCACCAAGACCAAAGCAAACATATTCTGGTTTTGACCTGATAAAATTGATATCACTTTTTAAAGTGTCTAGGGTTATATGTACTTATGGATCAGAAGCTGGTGCTTGTGACATTTGCTGCTTATTCTTGTGGGTCTCCCTTCTTTCTGCCTTTTTTTTTTTTGAGTGAGTGGCAGTGGGACAGTTTTTCTTGTATAACTAGAGCTGTATTACACTGGACTTCTTTATGGCCTCTGAAGGTGTTCAGGAGAGAACACTTTCATGCAGTTGGAGCATAGATCAGATGTAAATCTAAAATCGGGCTGTCTGCACATAGAGAAAGCAATGTCTTATAAATCTAGTTTGACACGATTCCCTATTTTTAGCTCTGTGGTACAGTATCATATGACTAAGTGCCCCAAGGGTATCCGCTGCTCCCGCAAAAAAAGAGGACTCCTACCTCCAGAAGGCAGGCTCATATTTGTTATGCTACTCAAGAAATATAATGAACTCCTGACTAACATGACATTTTATAACCAAGAGAGCTTTTAGGTACCCGAACTTGGAGATAACGTGCTGATTACCACTTATTTCATTTCTCTACCACTTTAAATCAGTGGCATGAAATTTATCATCTTTGAACCTGTTTTTCTGTCAGACTACTTACGCTATATATGTCCCTTTCTTGCAGTATATGAAGATCTATGCTTATAAACTCTTCTCTAACTTCTTTAAAAAAAAAAAGCGTATACTGTGTGTATTCTCCTACCCAGAGCAGGGTGGATGTCTCCCCTACCTGCCAGCCCCTACCTGTTTCTTAGGCAGAGGCTGTTCCTTCGGACGTGGAGGGCACGACCATGTGCCTGGTGCATTTGTAACAAGAATACTGACCCTTTAGCAGCTTGACAGAGCTGGCCCTTCCCATAAAACCACAGTAACGGGGAGCGTGGTACTTGCTGACTGCCATAAGTAAGGCTGGTAAAGGGTGCGAAAGGGAAGGGCTTGCTTTGGCATGAGTGGTGTAAAGAGGGCTGGTTGTAGAAGGTCTTCCTTCCCAGTTAAATGAAGGAAACTTTTCAGTTTGAGTAAAGGAGAGAGAATTTTTGCTTAACGAGCTGAATGGTGCTGCCTCTTATTTGCTATGGAGCAAAACCTGACCTGAATCCATTCTCTTGGAGTGACTGGGATTCACCATCCTGGATATGGTGGAAGCAAGGCCAAGCTGTAGATGGAATAAAAAGGGTGGGTGAAGGGGTGGAAATATGTAGCTGTAAGGACCTAATGCAGTAAATGAGACTGGTTCACAGATTTTTCTGGTAATTATGACAAGAGGGTAGCTTTAGGGTCACCTAGCCCGACAAGACTGCAGTTCTTCATTGAAGACAAGCCCTGTGGGTGAATATACCCTCAATTAACAAAAACATTAAGGATTTTTACCAGCTCAAATACTTTAACACTGCTTTAGTAACCCAGGAGAGTTACAGAAAATACCTGGCTCAGTAAAACAGGTGCCCAGGCCTTTGTAAGGTTCTCTCAGTATTCAGACTGGCAGTTCCAACTCCTAACGCAGTGTTGTCCATTGAGCCCCAAGTGCGTGTGTGATAGTTGTAGAAGTTTGTAATTAGGTCTGTTTTCTGGGTATTCTAGGGTTTGAAAATGCTGTCTGGTATTTCCAATCCTGTTAAATTAGGCTCATTTTATTCAAACGATTTTTCAGCAAAGTAGACCTTGTCATCTATGGTTCCTTGCATTATTATACAAATATGCACACACGTCTACTGTTCCTATTCCTTTTTTTTTTTTCCACAGATCTATCATTAACCTTTGTCATTTACAGTGGTTCTAGCAGAGACTGTGTACATCATGTCCCGATTTTACTGCAATCTGAAACACAAGGTAAAATTGTACACCAGACAGTTTGCATACGTATACACACCACAACATCCTATGAGTTAAAACTCAGAGACACATAGGTATTAATGTTAACTATTCTTTAAGATAGGATTTTAAGGGACTGTTTAATTTATGTTATTTACTTTTGATTCTCTCTGCTAAGGAACAGTGTGTATCCCTCATGCCCACATGTAGTTACAGCTAGTGCCACTGCACTTAACAAGGTAGGAGGTCCCATCAATTATATTTTTCAATGCATCCACACGAATGCTGCAGCACTCAGACTTTTACACCCCGCTGATAGCATGGGAAGTTGATTGTCAGTCCTCTAACTCTACAAGTGTCATTTGCAGGTTAAAATGACTATAAATTAATTATGTCTTTCTGGAGGATGGGGGGAGTGGGCAAAAATGCCTAGATCACATAACTTGTGACAGCTCTCTGCTGTCTGCAAGAAGGGTTATTAATTTTCACCTCCTTGCCTTTCCTCCCTACCTCTTCTAAAGGTCAGTAATGAGGGTACTACTTACAAAAGCAAAGTGGCTGTCCTGTTCATTTTGTTGCATATGTGGGGGTTTTTTGCTTTGCTCTTCTGAATATTTTAGATTTTTATAAATGGTGGAGGGACATATAATTTGAATGATGGTTTTTTAATTTGTGGCTCTCTGGGAATGAAGGATGGGGGAGGTGAGTTTGCCTGGAATCTCCTGGTGGTGTCCTGGGCAGAGATCATACACAGGTTTACCCCAGAGCAAACCTCATCCTTCATTTCCCACCACTTTGCCCCCCTTAGTAGCAACAAAGCAATTCTCTAAATAATATAAAGATTACATCCAGAGGGAGAAGTTGCAGATGCCTTGTCTAATGGCTTCTCTATGTGACAAAGCCTAATGCATAAATGAGCCGTAATTTGTTCTTCTGCCCCTAACTCTGGACTACTTTAAATTGTGTTGGTGCCCAAGTTCTTCTTAGCAACAATCCCTTGTTATTTACAGTTTTGCTTTAAGGTATGCCTAGAAAAGCCTACAGGCTAGGCAGCTGGAGCCTGAGAACTATCAGGATCTATAAATGCCACAAAATTTCTTATTTCTTACTTATTTCCCCTTCAGATCCTGCTCTGATAAATCCAAGACCGCATTTACAGGACCAGATCCCATACAAAACGAAGCACTTCTGTGCGGTGCCTCACACAAGCCATGAGAGACCTCCACAGAGCCCTCCTCTGCTGGAGGCAATCTGGGCTGCTGCTTCCCCGCCCACATGTAAACTCTTCTACCATTCAGCTCTGTAAAAATCTGCACTGGTCTTCCCAGTTTTGCCTGTTGAAGCTGTCTTGTTTTGTGTGATGGTAGTGAAAATTACGTAGGTCGGGCATATAAAAGTGTGAACATCCCTGCGTAGACTAGTATGTTTGTCAGGGCATTCAATGAGTAGTTCCTCTGCTGGTGGCTGGGATATCTCAGCATCCGCAAACACTTAAATGCTCAGGGTGAAATACAGTATTATTAAACTGTTTTTCCACAAACAGCCCCATTTGCTGGGGAATACTTAGTCCTTTCTGAAAATCAGGCCTAGCTCGCTACCTAAATCATTACTGAAAAGGAGTACTTGCTATTTTAAAACATAACTTCATGAAAAAGATGCACTGAGGCATATTAAGATACTGGAAAAAATAACTAGATAATTCATATTGTCACTCTCTCAGTAAGTTATTAAGCATACTTCAGTGGTGTAAGGAGACCAGTTCTTTCAGTGTTTGATATAAACCATATTTATTTATTATCAATCATATCTGTGAAGAGAACAGTATCCTCCTCCTTTATACACGTGGCTGTGTTTGGCTGTAGTCTGCACACCGTGAATCATGGTTGTGGTAGCAATAAAGTCTGTTATCAACAACTCATTACAGAATTGAAGTTTCTCTTCCAGAAATACTGCAAGTTTATGCATATTCTTCAGCTGTTACAAATGCTTCTCAGCTGGTGTGTAAATCATTGATAAAAGTGATGACTGGAAAATGTGGAACTTTCTGTAAAAACTTCAGCTGAAAATATTTTTTGTTTTCAGCTGCAAATCAAAACCTGACATATTCCAGCTGCAAATGAAAAAAATATTTTCATTCTAAATTACCACTGTGTTTCCTCTGGGGAGATGATTTAGGTGTCTTGTGTTTGTCTCTGCCATTCTCAGGTTCTATCTTGGATGATGCATCATGATTTTTCTCTTGTGATGGGACTTAGTGGAGTGTGGTGCTAGATGTATGAATGTAATTTAATGGCAGATAAAGAAGAGAAAGGAGGAAGAGACACATTCATTTTCCGTGAAGTATTGATTTTTTTTTTCAGAATGAGATATTTTGCTATTTGTTATTTTGATAAGAAAGTAAACTTTACCAAAACAAGCAACATCTTACCATTTAAAAAAAAAAAAGTGATCAGTTAAAAACTCAGTATAAAAAAATGTTGACCTATCATAGTGAACAAGAACACTGAGCTGCAAAACTACTGTCAGTATGCAGAACACGTCTTTTGGTCATAATACATATGTATGAGAAAATTATCCTGAGAGAGGCATATAGTGAAGAAATCTTGATTGCTTTCTGGTGTTATTTATATATTTAAATTAGATAGAATTTTAAAATTAGTTTATGCAGAAAACAAAAGGGGATGTTTAGGACATACCAAAACGTTATGATAATACCCTTATTACTAATAATTACTGTACTGCAAATCTGATACAACTCAATAAAAGTCACTTAATTTACACCAGTATGAAAAAGATGAGAAACAAGAGATTTTAATATTTTTAACACTTTTGATACAATAGGGAGATCATCTCTTAATTCTAATTGGCTTGGATATAACTGTTGTTACAGCAGGCTGAAAAAAAAATCTTTGGTCCACAGTCAATCTGTATCATTGGTTCCTATGTATTGAATAGAGAGAAGTTGTTCAGTGCTGACTATCCTTCCACTTAATGGAAAGAAAACCTATGAGTGCAATGGGTGTTAGAGAGGGATCCAAAATGGGCCTTGTGCCTCCGGGCCAAGAGTCCGTCTCTGAAAAGCAAGTTGTGCAAAAACTGAGATAAATGGACAGAACGTCTGCTTTGCCAGACTCTGACAGGAAATCCTTTATTGTCCCTATTTATTACAGAACAGTAGCTGCAATGATGTGATCTTATTTTTTCCAGTGTATATTTGATATTGCTACTTGTTTAACTCTTTCTTATGCTGCACTTTTCTCCTCTCGCTTACATGAATTTAGTCATTTCAGGAGGGTTTTTTTTGAAATCTTTAATCATAATTAAGAGAATTGATTTATACATAGCACTTGTAATCATATTCAAGCGGATGCAAGAAGGGCTTAGAAAGGACTTCCAAAGTGCCGATTAATTGTAGGATATAGATACTGGATGATGACTTATGGATTGCAGAATAAATCAGTCTGCAACACTATAAAATCAATTTTGCTTCATGTTGTTCATAAAACAATTCATATAAACAATCTGACTTCAAAACTATAAAATCAATTTTGGCTCGTGTTGTTTCATAAAGCAATTAATACGAACAATCTGACTTCAAACGTCTGCTGTCATATAAGCCGCCGGGTCGTTAGCCTTAAAAATGCCAAGTCTCTGACGATTTAAACTGAAGTGTCAGGTGAGGTAGCACAAGAGATGACGTTTTAGCTATTGATGTTTTTATAGGCTAATGAAAGGATGTAGCAAAAATGAGAGTCACGATCGAAGTGAGCTCCATCGCTTCTGCTCCACCTGCCCCTGCCAAATTGGGGCCAGTCCCCTCCGTGGAGGGCAATGTCTCTGCCGTGCCGCAAGCACCCGCACGGCTACCGGCTTGAAGCTGAAGTTTTGCCCGAGAATCTCTGCCTTGGGTTCTGTAGCTGGAAGCCCTCCTTGGAGACTTAGCTCATAATTTCTTATTTCTGAACAACCTAGACACTGTTCAAATAATTTCTTTAGGCTGTGTTAGCAGAGGTAATATTTGAGGAAAGAAAGTATCCTTCCTTTACAAGAATTAAATGGATACAAATCAGGAAAAGGAATTCACAAGAATTTGTGGGCACAGAATAGAAATGCTCACAGAAGGCTAAGATGGTGGTAAACAAAAAGAATGAAATATTTAATTTCTGACAGATTTAATTTTGTCTTTCTCAGCCGTAGCCGTGACCCATTAACAGACAGTTTCTGTAGGAGGGTAACATGTAGGATATACATCTAACAGACTGTAAATGGAAAATTCTTGGAGGCAGAGGGCTGAGTGAAACTTTTTGCATGAAACTTTTCAGCAAAATATGCAAATCTGACAACAGTAAAATGTTTTGCCAATATGTGTTGACTTCAGTATTATTTTTTTTTTCAATTTCTGAAAGATTCAAAACTCTAGTTTCAGCACTTCGTAAAAGAACATATTGACTTACGGGTTATATATGACTTATTAAAAGTATTTTCTAATATAACTTTAACATATGTGAAGTAAAAGAATAATAGAATAGAAAAAACTGCATATGATATTATTTTTTGCAACTATAAATTTGGCACAGATATAAAAACTTTTTTCACTGGGGTCTAGTTTGTGTCACATTTGGTAGGTGCCTACAGACTCTGCCAAATTATATTTGTTATTCTAGGAACCAACCTAATAGTAATAATTAATTATACAAATGGAAATAAATAAAGGAAAATGCTGATAGGAGAGCAGTACCATGCCTGATCTTGTGTAGTGCATGTTGATACCACATCATAAAAATCTCATCAAGAGTAAAAATCATCAGTAAGTGGGTATATCTCCTAATCATGGTACTTAAGTGCTGCAGATGTCACCGCTGGTTCTGCTGATCAGCAGAGGAGCGGGGATGGCACAGGATGGCAGGAGCAGTTAGAAAGTGTTTTAGCTGCTAACTTTGCTTAAAGCAATTACATTAATGTTGGTTTCCTAAGCATTTTGCATGGTGTCAGTAAGTCTGTGCTTACTGCCTTGCAGCTGATCAGGGGTACCCAGGAGTCTCCGACTTTCTAACAGATTCTTCATTCTTTTATTTCCCCTGGAGAAAAAAAAAAGCTATAAAGCAGATCTGCCACAGAAAGCATGAGACGCGCTCCAAAGGCTTTTTAGGCACGATGACAGATGTGGCAGTGTGTTCTCGCAGCCCATGGAAAATCCTCAGATGCTGCCGTGGGCTTGCCGAGGCTGCTTTCGCTAGCTCTGGGCGAGGAAACGGGGACGTCGCTGGCTGGAAATGTAGAGAAAAGGAGAAGGGAAAAAAACCTCCCCAAACTAGAGTGTGCTTTGTCAGGCGGGGCTGAAACAGCTGGCAGGCCAGTACCGCGCTTGCCAAAGGACTAGACTTTAAAGGGGAATTTTAGTGAAACTTAAGTGCTTAAACAGCTTTTAAAAACCCGTGCCCAAGTGTGTATGCAGTTGGAGCGGGCGGTTTCAGGTGCGTTTTCAGCAGAGAAGTGGGGAGAGCTGGGAGCACAGCTGCTGGTGCTGGTGGCTGGGGTTTGGTCCAGGACCCCAGGGAGCTGGGGAGACCTGTCCTGCACAAACCCCGCTACCTCTGCCTCGTAAGAAAGGTCTGCACAGAAAGCTTTATTTTCTGGTGATGCAGGTCAGCGGGTTGGCTAATCATAACAGTAGGCAATACGGATTTGCTGCTTTCTTGTATTTAGGGAAATACATATATTTCTACTTACATTAGCTGATCCACATCTGGTTTGGGGATTCTTACCATGATCTCCCATTGACTGCTGTTCTGGGTATATTTATAGTACAAATTTCCCAGTTAAATATAAATTAATTATCGTTTATATTACAATATTATCCTTGGGCCCCCAAGGCTGCTAGTTCTACACAAACTTGTACTGTAAAAAATGCTTCATTCTCAAAGAGGTTACTATTATTATATGTAATAATTATATGTAAGACAAAGAATGTCTAAAGAGGCATTGTCATCTCCATTATTTTCTCATCTTTGTTTGAGATAGGAAACCTGAAATAGATTCAAGTATTTTTTTCCATGGGTCTCAGAGAATTTCATGCAGGAGACTGGGAATTCGGCCAAAATATCTCAGATTTCAGACCGTGTCCATAAACAGTCAGTTATACCAACAGTCCACACAGGTATTGACATTGAGTGTATGTAAATATGTATAAATAATAATAAAGCAGTGCAGTAAGTTATTCTAGAGCAAAGAGATTACAGTGTGTTAACCTGGAAGTCTAGAATCTAAAATGTGCTTTCTGCCATTTTACAATTATTAAAGTTCAAGTTATATTTCCTGGGTGGAGATCTGTGTTAATGACTCTGTGCTACCTGAAACTAAAACCTGAGCCTTGCAGAAATAGATTACATTCCTGAATTTAGCAGAGTCTTTCAAACTCTTGATGCACATGCACAGTATGTAGACTTACCTGAAAGCATTGGCAATGATATCAGCTGGTGATGACGATATCAGCCGGTGATGTTAAAAACTTTGTTTTCAGATGCTGCTGTCATTTTTACTAATTATTATTAAATGCATTGGAGATAACTTTATTTTTATTTTTTGTCCTGGCTTTGGGATAGCCTACTGTCTTTATGAGGGACTGGAGTCCTGCTGCAGGGGAACCAGGGAGCAGGGAAGCCCCTGTCCCAAGCGTTTCACCTCAGGGGGCGGGTGAGAGGGCTCCCCGGTGGGTCCCAGCTGCGCTGTCGCCAGCGGGGTTTGGGCTGTGGCACCCCTGGGGCGTGATGGGGGGCACTTCACCTCCCCAGACCGCTCCGGCCGTGACTGGCTTTACAAAGCTGCACAGGACGGGGATGGGGAAGCTCCAGTTATCTGAGGATCTTCAGCTAAAGATAAATTATATTTTTCCTACCTACTTTCTGTAGCCACAGGAAATCTTAAAAGCCCTAGGTTTCAGTCTAATCAGAACAATATCTGTGAAGAAGAATGGGGACAGTCTGTACTATAGAAACCTTGGATCTCAGTCTGTTTTTTGTACCACAAATCAGTGTCTTGTTTATAGCTGAGCTGATTAAACTTTACCCATTCATTTTAACAGATCCTCAGTAGTAGTTTCACTGAAATCAGCATGAGTAATATATGTCAGGTATGACTCAGGTGGAGACGTGCATGTTTCCATGGGAAGAGGCAAGCAAACTTCTGGCTTAAAAATTTTCTTCAAGCAATTTTAAATACGGACTGTTTATTTTGTTGGGAGGGCAAGGCTGATAAAGACCTGTTCCAGGTTTCAGTTAACGAACTCCTGATTGAAGAGAATCTTGGCATGATGCAAAATGAGAGATGCAGTAAGGCCCTCTGTTGTAGTTTCTGGCATACTGGCAACATTTAATTTCAAATTATGCAACCTATTTCACTCATATACAGTAGTTATCTTTTTACTTTGGGGTTTTCCCCGAGTAACATATGAAGGAAATTATTATTACTATTGAAGTCTCTGTTAACAGAAGAGAAGTTAGGATTTGCAGGGAAATAAATTATACTAATCAAGTCCCTAATACCAGATAGAAAATAGCTGAGGTTATATATCCTACAGACCTGCCGAACAGAAACACTTGTTTTGACTGTTTTTCCCAAATAAAACTCTAAATCTGGAGGGCTTTAACATAAACCACCTGAGTAGTGAGTCGGTTTCTAACTCTGAAAAATTGTCAATGAGAAAAAGGGGAACCACCAGGAAGGCAACTGGTGTTGTTAAAAGTCACACTTACTGAAAACTGAGTATCTGAAGTCCTCAGAGTCTTCCTAACTCTAACCTGCTGGTGTTGGTGAACTAGTGACATGAATGTCCTCCACAGCGCTGAAATTCAACTATAGCTCTCTACATTTGCTGGACTGCGGACAACCAGTAGCTGCTTTACAGGAGGGCTCTTGTACTGCTTTCCAGCCCTTTAGAAAGAACTGCCATCCTCAGTGTAAGAGACTCTGTTAGGGCTAATTTTAGGAGTTTGATGAACCATGGTTTTCTTTTCATTTGCTCATAGGGGTTGTAAATTGCTAACGATCTGCAGCAGAAATTAATTATTGCTAATTATTCCCTTTCAGCCACAGCTCAAATCTTCTTTTAGCACAGTGTGTGGATGCAGGTTAAATGAAGTCCAAATCTCATTCCCTTTTCTGTCCTTGAAGTAAACAGCAGATCCTGCTCACTCTTTGCATCCAGCTTGGCTCATGCAGGAATGCAACGGCAGGATGCTCATCATGTTTTCAGAGGCAGAGAGGATGTCTGTACTTAAAGCCTAAAATGGGATTAGGGCCTTGCTTTGTCACAGGTTCACTCTTTCCTCTGGGGCTCAGTTAGGACAAGGCGAGACCGATATCTTTTCCAAATAAATATATTGAGGGAGATTCTATTTACAAGGAGAGCAGTGCATCTGACTTCATGTGAATGAAGGTCACGATAATACTCCACATATACTATGCAAAATGATGCTATTTTCTATGCAGTCTGCATATAAACAGTTATGTTGCTATTGAAAAGTATAATTTGAAAAATTTAAAAGATGGTAATTAATTATATAAAGTGACTCCAGGATAACTGATGTTGAACTGGTAAGGCAAACTAAATGAAATTTTGCCCAGTCTGTGGTTACCTTGCCAAAAATAGACATGTGGCTTTGATCAAGACCGGGGGTGCACTAAAGCCGTGTAT